>NW_022589728.1:37851218-38201481 GCF_004348235.1 Phoca vitulina
TAGAGGGGAGGGGGTGGGGGATGGGTTAGCCTGGTGATGGGTATTAAAGAGGGCATGCATTGAATGGAGCACTGGGTGTTATATGCAAGCAATGAATCATGGAACACTACATCAAAAACTAATGATGTATGGTGATTAACATAACAAAATAAAATTTTTTAAAAAAGTTAAAAAAAATAAAATGCAAAAATAAATAAATAAATAAATAAATGAAAAGGTCAAAAAAATATTCACCGAAGAAACACATTCCACCATGAATATGTATGTATTACATCTGTTATAAATTTCCATATAGAGTTGAAAATAGTGAGTTGATTTCTATCTTCTTTCCTTCCTCCCTCCCTCTTCCTCCCTCTTCTTCCTTCCTCCCTTCCTGCCTCCCTTCCTTTCCTTTTTCCTTTCCTTTCCCTTCCACCTCCTCCCCTCCTTCCTTCCTTCCTTCCTTTCTTTCTTTCTTTCTCTCTTTCCTTCCCCCTTCCTTTCTTCCTTCCTCCCTTCCTTCTTTCCTTCCTTCCTTTCTTTCTCTCTCTCTTTCCTTCCTTCTTTCTCTCTCTTTCCTTCCTTCTTTCTCTCTCTTTCCTTCCCCCTTCCTTTCTTCCTCCCTCCCTCCCTCCCTTCCTTCCTCTTTCTTTCTTCCTTCCTTATTTCCTTCCTTCCTTCCTTCCTTCCTTTCCTCCTTCCTTCCTTCCTTCCTTCCTTCCTTCCTTCCTTCCTTCCTTCTTTTCTTCTCTCTCTCTCTCTCGTTCTCTCTCTCTCTTTCCTATACCTAGATGTGGGGTTTGTGTCCAATTCCCCAACCTGGTGATATAGTATTTTGTCAAAGTAAGGAGATACACAGTAGAGATACTATACTATGTCCAGTCTGGAATATACATCAGGTTACATGGAGCCAAAGTTAAAAATAGTTATTTGAGACATGACACTAAAATAGCCCATCCAAAAGCAGAAATACAAAATTAGACAACTGATGGACCTGGTGGATTCAACTTCATTTTGCAGTGAGTTGCTGTGGTCTTTGAATGGGTGAGCTAGACTGAGGTAGGCCAATCCAGGGGACCTCTGGGAGTGAGGACCTCATTCAGTGCATGATCCAGATCAGGTTTGTTGTGACCCCTAATGCTAAGTCTGCTCAGTTAGTTGTTGGCAAGAATTAACTGGAAGATTGGTTTAATATACCTATTAAGTTAAAAAGTATAATTATATGCAATTTAAAAACTCTCAAGCGTCTTTATATTTTACAAATAAGGATTTTTGAAAATGTTACAGCCTTTAAATCACTATCTGAACAAGTAGGTCATTCAATGATTAGGCCTATTGTGTCCTTTATGTTAAGTGTTAGTGTGAAGAGGAATCTCACAGGTCACTAAAAATCCTGATTTCTTGACTGCCCCACCCCTCCATGCCCTCTATGAGATTCAGATGATCTGGTAGGGCCCAGGAATTTGCATTTTAACTGAACTCAAGATGGTCTGTGGGCCATCTTTTGAGGGGAAAAAAAAAGCTCCAAATGGGTCTTGAAGATCAAATCCTATCAAATCTTACCACCTTTTTCTCAAAGACAAATTCTACTTTGTTCAGTATGGTGTTGTTGGTAGGACCACACAATAGGAATTTTGTGACCTTAAGTCCCTTCCTCTTTAGTCCTTTGCTGCCTCTTTGTAAATGAAGAGGAACATTGTCATTTGGCAACTTAACCTGAGATAACTGGCAAACCAGCTCTTACACAGAAGGAAGGATACTTTCCTTTTCCTTCATGTCCATTCACTCCCTTAAATTCTCTCCTTCTGAATCTTTTTTTAAAGATACTATTCATTTCAGAGAGGGAGAGAGAGAATGCATGGTGGGAAGGGGCAGAGGGAAAGAGAGAGAAAGAGAAGCGGACTCCCTGCTGAGCAGGGAACCCAACTCTGGACTCAATCCCAGGACCCGGAGATCATGACCTGAGCTGAAGGCAGACGCTTAACCAACTGAGCCACCCAGGCGCCCCTCTGCTTCTGAATCTTGTAGAGATCTTTTACTTTCATCTGTTACTAATGTGTTTCTTCCATCTCTGCTTATCCACATTTACCTGTTGTAGAAAGTCAGGTGCAAAAGTTACTAAAACTCCTCATGCTCCCAAATGAAAGGATCTTTGATTGCCCTAACTGCCATGCATTCCAAAGTGTATCTCTTATTGCACTTACTGTGTGTTACTGTGTAACATACTTATACTAATGTCTACACCTCTTATCTCTTTTTATTAGACTCCCTAATTTGTCATTTACTTTTGTTCATTTGTTTAAGTAGTAAAGGAATGAACAGTTTGTTGGATTGTAATAATTCTAAAATCTAAATGTTAGCATTCATTCAATAAATATACACTTATTAAACATCTGCTATTTATTCTGTAACCTGCTAGGTCCTGTATATGAAGATAAAATGTCTAAATAATTGACTCTGTCTTTGGCTTTTATTTGGTTGGGTGGATATATTTTTGGCATGTTTAGTTAAATTGCTTGTTAAATGTTTGCCCTAGAAATAAATGATCCCAAACATACTTTTATTTATTTTTTATTTTTTATTTTTTTAAAGATTTTATTTATTTATTTGACAGAGAGAGACACAGCGAGAGAGGGAACACAAGCAGGGGGAGTGGAAGAGGGAGAAGCAGGCTTCCCGCAGAGCATGGAGCCCGATGCGGGGCTCGATCCCAGGACCCTGGGATCATGACCTGAGCCGAAGGCAGACGCTTAACGGTCTGAGCCACCCAGGTGCCCCTCAAACATACTTTTAAAACCATGTAGACCTATTTCATCAGGGAGTATGCATTTGAAATCTATGTACTATAGAGAGATATTAAATTATTTTTCTTTTTAACACCTTGAATTATTCTTTCTTTTTAAATAAATGTGTATACATACACAAATAACCCTGCATAAGCATTTGGGCAAAGTTTTTAAAATTAAAAGATAAAACAATATACAAAGTTGAAATGATTTGCTTCTCTTCTGTCTGTTCCTCCCATTTCAGATGATGGAAAATTGTCCTTTGAAGAATTCAAAGCATATTTTGCAGATGGTGTTCTGAGTGGAGAAGAATTACATGAGCTCTTCCATACCATTGATACACATAATACCAAGTAAGGAAATTTTTTTACCATTGGATTCTGTAAATGATATAGAGAAGGTGTGACCAAGCACATACTGATGAAGGAGAGAATGAGGAAATATGCAAAGGGCACATTTTGTAATGTTTAATTCTGTATGGTTAATTTTGAGATACCCCCTCTTTAGTAATTGAAATACTCTGAAAAACTGAGTATTGACTTGCAAAACAGTGATCTTCTCTGAGGGAGCCCTCTTAAGGTAGCTTTAGAGTGTGCAAAATGTAAAACAAAAGCAAAAATTATAAATAATTCTAATTCTATCATTAGTAAGAAAATAGAATTTTACCTTGTTTCTTAGTTTTCATCTCTGTTTGCTCCATCTAAAAATTGTCCTTAAGCCATTCTTATATTAGTGCAGTGCAATGCAGAGCTGCAGTGATTATCTGGACAATTCAGATGTGCTTAACTCCAAATCACTGTTACCTGAGACATGCAAGTAATTCAGGACACAGAATTTTTTTCTGAGTAATCAATGAGTACAGTGATCTATCTATTTTATGTATTTTACATATATATAGGTCTTTCCTTTGCATTAGTATAGCATTAATAAAGTCTCTTTATATTCTTACTATACTTAAAAATATAAAATGATGAGCAATTTACTTATAGAACAACAGAAATGTGCTGTTTGATTTGGGTAATTGAACCAAATCACATTATTTGTGACAGTCGTGATTATAGAATTCTAATGTGGAAAACGCGTCATGCCATGAGACCCATCAGCGTGTCTGCTACTTGAACAATCACTGTCTTGCTTTAAGCAATGTGTTGACATGGTTCTAGGCAGTGAGCCAGCTTGCCAAGAAAATGCTGTTGGGCTACATCTAAGCACAGACTTTTTTTGTGGCGAGCTAATAAGAAGAAAGATTAAATTCATTTTCCTCAAGCAGCTGCAAATTTGTTAAATAATCAGTTTGTAAATTTCTTGACTTCCATTGGAATTTCAGATTCCCTATGAAATCGCTTAAGTTTTTTGTTGTCAGAAATAGTGTGAGCCGATAACTGTGTCACAAGTTCCATTCTGTTCAGCAACTCTAAGTCCCTCCTGGGTATTGGTGGTGCAACATGGAACCAGCTTATAATTTATGGAACAGTAGACCCACTAACTGATCACTTCTGTATAATATCATAGATACTGTGCCTGAGGTATATACGGAACACTTTGGGATAACACAGTGGGGCAGGGAATTTTAGCCTAGTTTGGTAGGCTCCAGGAATGTTCCGAGGATTCGGTAGCCAGGAGCTGAGTCTTTATGGGAGAGCAGAAACTGGTTAGGTAAAGAAGGGGATTAGGGGATATATATTCCAACTAGAGGAAAAATGCATAAGTAAAGGCCTGCAAGTATACGCTGGATGGGAGTGACAAGTATTTTCGTGTTACCAAAGTGTCAGTTGTAAGGCTGAGAGCAGGAGGAGAAAAATGTGGAAAGGGAAGAATGGTCCAGACAAGAAGGAATTGGCACTCTGAGAAGCAAAAGTGTTTCAGATTTAATCTGCAGGCCAGGAGATGCTCTTAAAGCTCTTAAGCCACGGGGAAACATCTTTGTAGGTCATTGTGGCGCCACTGAAGGACAGAGCTAATGGGGTAACGATGGAGAAAGACCACAGATATTAGCTGAATTCTTAAATGACTGCTGGGGAATAATGTTTATGCATGGAAGAAAGGAAGCCATGTGAACCATTCTGAGAAATGATATCTAAGTGAAAAAAAAGAGCAGAGGCTCCTTTTGTGGCTCAGATGTTGGAAGCTGAGATGCTAAGACTTCATTATGTATGCTGATTATTTCTTCTTCATTACAATGATTATTAGAGTTTTAACAATATCCAGGTTTGGAACAATTATTGAGAGTCATAGTTGCAAAATTAGATGTCACGGAAAATTTTCAAAACACATTTACTCCTATTAGTGAAAAATAAAGTTTTCAATAGACCTTTTTGGCCTGGTTTTGTTATTTTATTTATACATTTATTAGTTGAAATTACTTGGCATAGCATTAAGATTACATTAAATGCTAAAGAAGTCTATGCAATGATTTATACCATAAGTCCAAAGGAGTGATGATTTCTACCAGTTACTCTCACATATGCATTAGTAAAAGCACTTTTTCTGGTAACTGTTTTCTGATAATGGTGTTCAACCTAATTTGGAGCTAAAATATATTACAGGCTTCTGAATTGTATTAATGAAATTCCTTTTTTTAAAAAAAGAAAGTATGTCAGTGTCAGGCTTTAATCTTTTAGGGAGATTAATTCAAACATTGACACAGAAATTTCAGAGCTATACTTCAAGCAGGTGATAACTTTTGTCTTTGCAGGATCCAAGTTTTAATTATTTTAGTGATTGTACTATATATGCCATATATTTTTCCCCTTCCACATAACTTCTAAGAAAATATGTTCTCATGTGCTGAGCATTGCCAACCATTCAAATTTGCTCAAGGGTACATCCTGGCCTGAAGGATCCAATTTATACATAGGCTAGACCACGTCCTGCAGACTCATTGTCTCATGTTTATGGTGAACCATGAGATTCAAATACCATGAATGTTTGCTGCTAAGGCCCCTAGGGATGCCTGGTTCCTGCCCCTCCTGATACCTGGCGGTTTAACTTCCTCTTGGAGTCCATTAAATCACTATCCACTTAATGCTCTGCATTTTCTTGAGCTTGTTTAAGTAAGATTCTGTTCCATGCAAAAGTGTATTCTAAGTATTATTTCAGCTCATTCCTGCCATCTACGGAAATCCGTCTTTATGCTATAAATACTATATTTGCTGTGTTTGAAAAGTGACATATCCACTCTGAAAATATTTAGAAAGAAGGAAAATATTGAGAACCTATCTTGCTAGCTAAATTCTCCCCTTTTTTCTCATGAAGAATATTCTGGAAATATGCTCAATCATGGAAAGCAAATATTATTTAGAAATGTAAATAATTAAGGTATTTTAAATACCAAAATTAAGTAAATTATTCCTTATAAAAGGACATCAAAAAACCCATCAGGTAAACCTCCAGGTTTTCAGAGACCATGTTTTTATAGGTAGCTTGTAAATGAGCAAACTATAAACGTAGAGCTGTGCAATGATCAAAATAAGTTTTAACAAGTTAGAAATATATATATATATTGCTCTGTCCACAAACATTTAGGTAGCAGTTGTAATTTCCAAATCCAACTCTCCTGGTTTTTTTCCTTTCCTTTTCGTTCATTCATTTCTTTTCTCTTTTATTTTAAAAAATCAATATGTTCATTTAAGAAATTATGTTTAGAGGATTCCACTGCAGCTTTTAGTAGGCCCTGCAGCCACTTGGACCTTTTCAGTCAGATTTCCTCTCCTAGATGCAAGTAAACTATAACCAACAAATACAAGAACAGACCCGAAGACATGCATCTTCATAAGAACTTACACATTTGAGGTGCTGCAAAGATTTCTATACATGAATATTACCAAGATAGGAACTATTTATAGGTCTGAATCATAGAGAAATTTTTTTAGTGTATTTCAAAATGAAACCATCAACCATACGTCCGTCCACGTTAAGGAAAGTGTCTAGGGAGTTGTGGTCACCTTTCCAGCCTGCACAGGTGCAAGCTTAAGCTCCAGATTTGGTATAATCTCCTTCTAATGAGAATTCCATGAATCATCCTAATTTTTTATTAGAATTTTAAGATAATGAATGTTTTGCCAGAAATTATATTCAGGCCTAAGGTACATGGCCTAAAGATTTCACTCAGAGCAAGGACTAGAAAGGAAAACAACCTGAATGAAAGTAGGAGAAATCTGAAGGCATCAGAAGTCTGAATTTCCATCACCTTTATCCAAAATTAATTTTAACATTGGTAGCTCTTTTCCATTATGTTTGGACATTCTGAATTTTTCATGAGTTTTTTTCTTGAATAGTGTAGTTGGTTGAGTGTGAAACAAAAAGCCAGCTTGTTCCTGTGGATGATACTTGGGATATATAGCATAGCAAAGAAAAAGAAGCTCAAAACGTACATTTTTGTCAACAGGGCAAAATATTGTTGAAATATTTAATGTTCTCACACTTAAGGGAAGTGCACACAACCTAATAGTCCACAACATTCTGAAAATGCCATGTCGACCTTATTAAGCCTTTCATGATTTCACAGACTTTTTGTCAAGTCTCACTTTAACTGTCTACTGTCTGGGTCAAATATGCCTAATCTTTTTTCTTCTTAAAAAAAATTATTAATTTATCAGTCATTTGAATTAGCCTTGGTACATCTTTTCCAGCTCCATTAAAGGGTTTTAGACACACATTTTTCTCAAATTTTGTGTAAGTTACTGTCTAAAAAAGAATACACAAAGCCCTTAACATTTAAGTTTGGCAAAGTTTAGCACAAACTAAATCTACAGCTTTGATAGCTTAAAATTGAAACCACCACATCAGAGAGCAGGAATAGATAGAAGAAAGATCATTAGGTCAAGAGGAAACTTCCATAGTTCATCAAAAGTGCTCTTACTCATCAGAAAGCCAGCTTGTCTACATTTTTCAGTCAGTCAGAGGAACACATGAATAAATTAACATAATTCCCTGTGGTATTAACCATAGCACAGGCGGGGGAAAGATCCCCTAGAGACCAAAAATGATTCTTCCAGCATACTGCACTTTGGAGTTCCAGATTGTTAAGATAGACCAAATGGTAGAGCAGATGGGAGTGTTGCTCTCAGGTCAGAGAGTGAACACATAGAAAACCTTCCCAGGGCCTGCAGATGGGAATGGGGGGAGGGTTTAACTAGAGATGGGCAACTGTTGTCTTCAGGTCGAGTATTCCTCATTCTAGGCTAAAATAATTTTTTCAGTGCCGATTACTGGGATTTCACCCAATACTTGTTAAATCACTGAAGCACACCAAAGTGACAGAAATATCACCACCTACTAAAAGAGCATAGTCCATCTTGAGCTAGCTCTAAAAGCTTAAAAATCTCTTTCCTAAACTGAAAATTTCTCTCAACTTCCACATATTTTTCTTAGTTCTGTTCCTTAGGGACATGTAGAAGACAAATATTTTATGACAAGTCTTTCTAATATTTGAAGACAGTTTTATGCACCAATGATGAGATAAAATCCCATAATTGGAGAGTAATGATATCAAAGGGTTTATTCCAGATGGCAGAATTTGATTCCTTCTGAAACAGAAGGTTGTTCATCTTTTATTTGTGCATGACAGTGAAATGCTAAAGCTTGATGAGTTGGTTGATGCAGCCACTTTCTCCCTTGAGTTATTCATCACATGCTTAAGTAGACACATTTTGCGGGCAGTAAGAAAAGAAAGCAGTACCAGTACCAAGGGATAAGCAGTAGGTTGGTCTGAAGAGTATGTGACACAGCTTGCACTGCATTGTGACTGGAAAGTTCATTGGCATTCCATAGTGGGCAAGAGAGATCTTCCTATTAACATAACCAAGCCCATCTTCAACTGGAACTGAAGGCTCAGAAAGCAGCACCGAGACTTAAGTGCCTGGAGAATAGGGCAGGTCACAGTCCCAGGTGCTAGGCTAAGTAAGTATGCAATGACGGAGAGGTGCACAGTAAAGAAGTTGGAAAAGAGTAAAAGGTGGTGTAGCTATATGTCAAGATGTCAAGAGAGTGAAGTGAAAATCAAATTCCAGACTATAACAGGGTAAGATGGAGTGGACAGACCAGGTGTCCAGAGTTGAGGTTTAGCAATATAGATTGGCCAAAGGAGCTCTGGCTGAAGAGTGCTCCAAGTATTCCAGCAAGGCCCAAACTGGCCACGAGCAAATTAGCAGAGAACACAGATGGAGCATTTCTTTCAGTTCCATGGTCAAGACTTAGCTGTAGCACAGTGAGATACCACCTCACACCAGTCAGAATGGCTAAAATTAACAAGTCAGGAAACGACAGATGTTGGCGAGAATGCAGAGAAAGGGGAACCCTCTTGCACTGTTGGTGGGGATGTAAACTGGGGCAGCCACTCTGGAAAGCAGTATGGAAGTTCCTCAAAAAGTTAAAAATGGAACTACCCTATGACCCAGCAATTGCACTAGTAGGTATTTATCCAAAGGATACAAAAGTAGTGATTTGAAGGGGCACGTGCACCCCAATGTTTATAGCAGCAAAGTCCACGATAACCAAAATATGGAAAGAGACCAGATGTCCATCAATGGATGAATGGATAAAGATGATGTGGTATAGATATACAATGGAATATTATGCAGCCATCAAAAAAATTGGAATCTTGCCATTTGCAACAAAGTGGATGGAGCTAGAGTGTATTATGCTAAGTGAAATAAATCAATCAGAGAAAGACAAATACCATATGATTTCACTCGTATGTGGAATTTAAGAAACAAAACAGATGAACATAGGGGAAAGGAAGAAGAAATAAAATAAGATAAAAACAGAGAGGGAGGCAAGCCATAAGAGACTCTTAACTACAGGAAACAAACTGAGGGTTGCTGGAGGGGAGGTGGGTGAGGGGATGGGGTCACTGGATGATGGGCCTTAAGAAGGACACTGGAAGTCATGAGCACTGGGTGTTATATGCAACTGATGAATCACTAAATTCTACCCCTGAAACTAGTAATACACTATATGTTAACTAAATTGAATTTAAATTTAAAAATTTTTTAGAAAGACTTAGCTATAAGAACTAGGCTGTGAGCTGACCTCTGTCCAGGCATTAAGTAACCTCCTTGGCATAAACAGAGAAAGGCCAGCAGATGTATGCTGTTTTCCAGAGAGAGGAGGAGTTACCTATCAGCTGTGGCCAATGATTTTAGTTCAGAATGCTTATATGCCAAATGAGGCACAGAGTCAAAGGAGCCGAGATACTAAAGAGGGAGAGAATAAAATTCTTTACAGATTCCTCAACTTCTCCTAAGCTTTACTTGGCAGAAATCACAGTAGGGCAGAAGATAATATAGTAGGCAGGACTTCACTGGTCATTGAGTAACAGAAACATAAATTAAGCTGACCTAAAAAATAATGTACCTGTAAAGTCCAGAGATAGGCTTCATGTGTTCTGGAGCAAAGTACTCAAACAGTGGTGCTAGGAATCTGTCTGCCATCATCTCTCACCTCTTCTTTTCTCTGTGTTGGCTGTTCTCTTGAGCAGATCCTTTTGCTGAGATGTCAGGATGGCTACTAGAAGATCTGGGTTCATATTGCCACCAGCTTGGCAAACTCCCAGAGATTGTTTTCCTTTCCCAATAATCCCAGCAAAATTCTGATCTTGAATTATGTTAGCTTGGCTTGGGTTTCATTCACATCCCTGAAAAATCAGTTTTCAGGAAAATATAATGTGAGAGAGAACCAGGATGATGTTTTCAGAATGAAGAGGACTAGATGCTGGGCAGGCAAAACTTGTAGATCACCTGCTTATTCAACCTCAAAGGCTTCCCTTTACCCTCTCATATTTTAGAGGAATATAATCCACTCCCCTAGAAGGACAAGCAGCTTGGTGGAGTTTGAACTCCAGAGAGTTTCTACAACTCCAGAGAGTTTCTACAGAGTGTGGGGGTCATTCGGGAAACTCTGGAGCTCTCTATAATGGAAAAGATTGAAGCCAGGGAGAAATCTTTTTTAACAGGCATCCTGGTTGCCCTGAGCTGTCCAGGGTTCTAGTTCCCTGCACCTGCTCCCTTCCTGACCATGTGATTGTGTCACTTCCCAGTGTTCCTGTGTTCCCATACTCTAACTACTAGAATCATGTCCACAATGCCATGTCTTCACTCCTTGTGGTCCTGCCAACGCTCTGTATCTTCAGGGACTGCCAAAATTTAGGCAGACTTAGTACGTAACACCTGTTCTTTATTCCCTTAGTCTTTCTCCATAGTTATCCACCTAGTTTGGATACTCTGGGCAGTTCTCACATATTGTGTTATCCTTATTTCTTAAGAATTTAAAAATTAGCACTATGAACATGGCTAAGAGAAACACTATTTGATTATATTCTATACGGGCGCACTTTTTGCCACATTTTTAGAGACTGAAAACAGAAGTCTTACAATCTTACGAGACCTCACTCTAATCCATGACCAGGTCTCCAGTTATTGATTCCATTTGGCCATTAGCACTAATCTGTGGCCATCAAATTTACTTATTATTCAGCTATTTTTCAGATGTGCCTTTCAACTTCAATCATCTCTGAAACTCATTTACTTTCTTTGAGCATCTCTAGCTCATAAAGAGATGGAGAGAAAAAGACAGGCTGTTTCCTGAGAGTTCCTTTTAAAATTCTTTACTTTCCTGTGAAGGCTTTTCCTTGACACCATTACCATTTCCTCCTAAATCAGGCCACTCTACAATTTTGCAGTGTTGATTGAGCTGAGGATTCTTTCCTGGAGGAAAAGTGAGGACTCAACAAATCTACTTATAATTAAGAATATTAGCATAGTTTGCGGATTTATAAAGGAGAGAATTTTAAGATTTTTTTCACATGATGTGGAAGTGGATTCTCTTTAGTTACAATTTCTGAAAAAAAAAATTGGTCTCATTTTCTCTGATGGTAGACAAGCCAAATTTGTGTTGAGGCAGTTCATATATAATTTCTAAAAATGTATTGAGGTAATGTTTAATTTTTAATTGAATAGAAAAGTACATTTATTGAATGACCATGTGCCGGGCACTTACTAGCATCATCTTATTTAATCTTCACAGAAACCAAATAAAAAGGTATTATTCTTCTTCACAACCTTCAGTTAAGAAATCTGATACAGAAATTTCAGTGACTTGCCCAAGGTTTCACAGATATGATATGTCAGGGCCGGGAATTATCTCAGGGCCACCTAAAGACCAAAGTCAAGCTCATTGTCAGGCCACTTCCGTAAATTTTCAGATTTTCAGCTATTTATTTTGTCTCTCAGAAATCAAAATATTCTATAGCCAGTTTTAAAAATCACTTTCAGGTATTTTCTTTTTGATGAAAAGGTGGTTCATTCTCTTCAGCAACAGAATATATTTGGAGGTACAGTATAGAGGTAATTGCCTTAATTGCTGCCTTAATCTCTTCCTTTTTTATAATCATTATGTAGGATTTTTACAGTGTGGGAGTTGCCACAATGTAGAGATGTTATTCTTTTTCTCTGTGGACATTATTTCCATTCTTTGCACATGTCCCCGCCCTCCATCCCACCTTCCTATCTGGGATTCATCTCCTACTTTTGGACTTTGTTCCCTACCGCCCTCCATTCCGTCACTGTGCATTTGCCTCATTTTCTCCATTGTTCTTCAGAGCACTCACAGAGTTTTACTGTTTCCTTTAATCATTTGTGTTAAAGGCTTTTGCTTTCAAGCTGTTTCAGATCATCTTATATTTTTAACCTTATCTAGAGGATTCTTTTCTGGTTGTCATCTCTTCCTCCCAATAAAGAATGTGAATTCTCTTTTAATTTTTACTGAACTCACTTCCCATCAGCCATAACATAATTGTTGGTGGTAATATAAAATCGATTACTGCTCAAAACAAAAATTGTCTACTGAGGAATCTAGGTGAATTATTTATTCACATAAATACAGTCTTCTTTCTTACCTCACCAATATCCACCAAATGGATGAAATCAAGTCAGCAAAATGTTAACCCCAATCTTTTTCAAATACACGATGTTTACTTCTTGGACGTTTTCCTCTCTCCTCATCCCCCAATGCACCAACCAATTCTGTCTTTTTTTTCCCCAGCTCATTTATCTTACGAATCCATCTAATTCTCTTTATGGTTACTAACACTACCTAAATACAAGTTTTCTCTCTTTTACAATGGCATTATTCTCAAAATGATCAGTTTGGTGGAGTATTTACAATTTTTTTTCTCTATGATATCTCCAGGTTTCAGAATTTTTGAAATAAATATAGATTACAAATAGTCTGAAAGTGATTGCTTCCTTTTGAAATGCATTTTTTCAAGAGCAGTCTCTTAAGGAAGATATTTTGCTCTACAATAAAGAATTATATAAATAACACATATTTACTGTAAAAAGAACTCAAATAATACAGAAATCATAAGAAAGAGCATAAAAATACCTGAAATTTCACCACCTTGACTTAACTACCAATAGCCTTTGGTTGCCATACTTCTATTGTGTGCATTCTGTTTTAATCACAGAAAACTATTTTCTTGGATTTCTTCTCTCCCACTATCCATGCCTATCTCACCCCACGTAACCAATCTCTACCACCTAAGCTGTGATCTTCTGTATCTTTTTCCATATTTAAATGATCATATACACACCTATACACCTCATGAAAGTTTTCAGTGAAAACCTTTCTTATTAGGTTAGAGTTCTCATTCTGCTTTCTCCTTGTAGCATGTATCTCTTCTCCGAAGCACTTACATAACCTACAATTTTGTGTTTATTCTGTGTTTATTTGATTAATGCTCACCTCCCTGGTATAAACTACATGAAGGCAGAGGTCATGACTGCTTTGCTTTCCAGTGATTCCCAGACCCAGCACAGTCTCTAGTATATATAGTGGGCTCAGTGAGAAGGGATGGTTTCCTGCTTCCCCATATCTCATGCTATGCACTTTGCCTGGATAGTCCTGCCCCTCTCCTCTGCCTCGTAAAGTTTTCCAGCCATCAAGGTCCACCCAACTCCATAAAAGCAATGTTGCAATGTGGAAAGAATTCAGCAACTAGTCAAGGTTGGGCTTAGATCCCTCCGCTATCGAGCAGTGAGGACTCTGGGTGGTCATTGCTCGTAATTGAACCTTAATTTCATTGGCTGTAAAATGGAGCCCAGGTAAAGACTCATTTTGCAAAGTTTAGCAATAATAGGTAAATACCTGCCACAAAATAGTAATCATGATTATTATTAAGATGTATTCACTAACCTTTCCTTCTTTTCTGATTGTCTTCTTTCTCCAAATTTCTATAATTGCAGTCTATATTTTCACACAGTACCATTTAATTATATATCTTCTGTTATTTTTTACTAATTTTTCATGAGCATATTAATCTTGTCTCTAAATCTAAATCATGCAATCCTCTGAGGCAAGAATATGGTTTTCTATTATTTCCAGTAATTGCTATACCTCATTCAATAAGTACTTAGTTGATTGATTGCTATAGGAATGGGATATATTAATTTGATGTAAAAAAAGCATACAATGGCATATTACTGGTGATTTTTAGAATTTAGATCCTGGCTGACTGACCATAGAAAGGATGATGCTACTAACAGATCCTGTCAAATAAAAAAGGAGAATTTACTCTTTTTGTGGGGTATAGAGTAAATAATGAGTCTGGCTTTGGATTCTCAATTAAACTTTTGAAAATTTATTTCTCTTTTAAAATAGTTCTCTACTCCCATGAATTAAAAGTGACAAAATTTAATTTTAAAATGTAAATATGGATTATTTCTTTATTTTAACAGACAAAAATGTTTAAATTAAGAATTTTTCTTTGTCTCAGTATATTTAGTAGATCTGCATTTATATATAAAACAAAGTTTCCCTGCTTTAAAAGAAGCTCCTACTATATAGAATATTATATTCTCTCTTCTGTTCTGAAAAGGTTTCTCAGTGGGGAAAAAAATAGACTAGCAAGAGCTTTTAGTAGTGAACTCAGAGTATAACAGGAAGAAAGGTGAGCATGGGTATCAGCTGAATATTGTTCTTGACTCATTCACTAATGGGTTCAATGGTTTAATTTTATTTTTAAGTTTTTCTGGGAATCTGTTTTTAATGAACTTTAGATTAAAAAGAATGATTCAGAGTAATTAGAAATCTACATGTGGAAAACAATAGGATTTTAATCATTTGCACAAATAATTTTCCCTCCATCTTCCCATCCTCACTGCCATCAGGTTGAAATTAATAGATATAGACTGAGACTGGTGCAAAGAGTTAGTTTCTCTCTCTCTCTCTTTTTTTTCTTTTGAACTGTTAATAGTTTCCAAGTGAAAATTTGGGTTTGAACTTGACAACTGTTATTCCAGTTGAGTTTGCAAGAAATTAGTCATTTATCCCTACTTACTGATTTAATAGATTTGTGTGTACTATCTCTGAGCTCCTGTCTCCATCTAGTTTCTTTTTTTTTTTTTTAGATTTTATTTATTTTTTTGACAGAGAGAGAGAGAGCACAAGCAGGGGAGCAGCAGACAGAGGGAGAGGGAGAAGCAGGCTTCCTGCAGAGCAAGGAGCCTGATGTGGGGCTTGATCCCAGGACCCCGGGATCATGACCTGAGGTGAAGGCAGACGCTTAACCGACTGAGCCACCCAGGCGCCCCTCCATCTAGTTTCTTTCACTCTCTCTCACGCTCTCACAATCTCTCCCTCTCTCTCTCTGAGTCTGATCCAGCTCTAAACTTGATGTTCAAAGATTATGTCTATACCAGAGTCACTTAAATTAGAATGGGTTGGAAGAGGTCTCCACATTTTGAATTTTTGTTTTGCTATTTATTCTAATTGGCTCTGCATTTCTGCTTACATTTTGAATTCCTAATCCTGGATTCTTGCCCTTTATATTTCACATTTCAAAATCTCTTTATTGTCCAGGGAGCTAACTGTTTATGTCCTGGCTGGTTCACCAAAGCTCAAAGGGATTTTGTCTTTAATATAGAGGATATTCAGAGAGACATAGTCCAATGAATGTATGAAATAGTATGAATGTATGAAAAATTGTTACCCTCATTGAATTTGATTGGAACTGTTCTTTAGGGTGAAGAAGGTAATCTAGATTTCAAAGCCCATGACAGAAATCCCCCTTTCACAGTCATAGATTACACAGGAAATCTCTGTCCTTGGTTGATTACTTAAAGTTTTTGACACAAGGTTTCTTTACCGGTAACATGACTCCCTGGAAATTTAATATAAAATGTTGTAGATATCACATATTTTAATTTTGGTGGGAAGAGAGGAGAGATGGCTGATACACTGTGTCAGACACTCAGTGTTGTGTGCCAAAACAGCAAAGAAATGTCATATAAGACTCACTTTCCTCTTAACTTTTAAATCAGCCCCCAGCCTTTTATGAATAATTTTTTAAGATTTTATTTACTTATTTATTTATTTGAGAGAGAGAGAGAGTACAAGTATGGGGAGGAGCAGAGGGAGGGGGATAAGCAGACTCAGCAGTTGAGTGTGGAGCCCATCATGGGGCTCAATCCCACGGCCCTGAGATCATGACCTGAACTGAAATCAAGAGTTGGATGCTCAACTGACTTAGCCACCCAGGTGCCCCTAAATAATTTTATATCAACTCTGATACAGCAAAAAAAAAAAAAAAGCTTGAATATTGTAAGAGGCTACCGCAAAAACTCACTGAAAGATCTTGGGAATTCCAAGGAAGAGGATCCTAGAGATTAGGGAGAGAAGGAGGCTAATAAATTGAACTCTGAGGTCAACCCGTGTCTAAGATTCTGTCTTGCCCATACAAACCGAACTTACCATTCCTTCTTTCAACAAGGTGTTAGTCTTTACTGTGTGCCAAATATTGTGCTAGGTACTCGGGATATGGTGGTGAACAAGAGATTTATAGTTTAGCCGGGGATGTTGAAAAGTGGTAACTCGATTAATCATGACGGGAAATACAACTGCTTTGGAGTCAGGGGTGGAGGCTAACCTAGTCTAAAGAGTCGGTCAAGACCTCTTGAAAATGACCTTTAAGTCTACTATCAAGAAGAGGTGTGGATATGAGTAGGGATGGAGATGAGAGAAGTTTCCAGCCAAAGAGAATGGCATATGGGGAAGCTTTGAGTAAGAGTGTGAGCATGTTGGAGGTCTTGAAAGACAAGCGGTCTACCCAAATCATTGAATTCAAGAGGGTGCTGGGGAGAGGGACAAGAGAGACAGACAGAGCCACTTGTGAAAGGCTTGTCAGCCAGTGGGGCATTCGGATTTCTACCCTCAGGTCAGTGTGGAGCCACCAAAAGGGTCTTAAACGTGGAAGTGATTACACTAGGTTTCTGTTTTAGAAAGATGGATCTTCCCAAAATGATGAGAGGTGACAAGTCTGGAGACAGAAAGACCAATTAAGAGGCTGCTTCAGCTATTCTTGAAAAAAATGTTTATCTGAATCAACATTTTAAAAACTAGTCTTTCTGAGTAGGTTTAAATCTTTCTGATCTGAAAAGATGTTGGATGATCAATACTCTGATAATGCAGAGCAATAATAATGGTTAACTTTTATGTGCCAGATCCTGTTTAAAGTACTTTCCATCATTAATTTATTTAATCTTTACCAAAAAATACCTATGAGTGAGTCCATTTTTGCATGAGGAGGCTGAAACAGATTTAGTAATTTTCCCAAAGTCACACACAGAGTGAGAGTTAAGTCTGGGAAGTCCAGCTCTTAACCATTACCCTGTACAGCATCCTGTTAAATCAATCTTTAAAAAAAAAAAAAAGATTTTATTTATTTATTTGAGAGAGAGAGTGAGCACGAGCTGGGGGGGGGGCGGTGCAGAGGGACAAGCAGACTCCCTGCTGAGCACAGAGCCTGATGCAGGGCTCCCTCCCAGGACCCTGAGATCATGACCTGAGCCAAAGGCAGACATTAGACACTTAACCGACTGAGCCACCCAGGTGCCCCTAAATCAGTCTTTATTCACTACCTTGGTGTCTGGCAGAATGGTAACCTTCACTCTGTTGCTGAAGGCCTTGGCCAACTTTTCAATGTTTTACTATCTTTGAATATTAAGTGGCGCTAATAATACTTTCTGGCAGGAAATTGTGAAAACTCATAAAACAAACATTAAGAAGCGGTTTAGTCTGGCAACCACAGAATGTGCCACATAAATATGTGAAGTTTGTTTAACTTGGGTTAGTAGTATTTGTGCGTGCAGAACTACAGGAATCACAAAATCCTTGCTTATTGCTGCCTTCTGGGTTCAGACAGGGAAGATGATGATGGCAGGGAAGCTGTCCCATTCATTGAGTTCTCTGCATGCTGTCCTAAGTCTTCTGTGAGGGCTATTGCTGGTATCTGTGGCAGGGGCACTGGTGTCCTCAATTAATAGAAATCTAATATTTCAAGAAGTGTTACCATGAAAGAACAAAAATAGTTGTGGTAAAGCTATCGATTTAGTGACCAAGTAGTTGATTGGAAAATGTGCGTAGAAATGAACTATGTTGGGCAGAGAGCCCTTGCAGATTAAACTCTCCCTTTCTGAAGAGCTTTAGAAATGTGAACTCCAGTTGACAGGAATTGCTTTTTTCCTAATCATGTCTTCAGCAAGCAACAGTAGCTTGGAAAATGGACTTCCTTTGAAAAAAGAGATGAGCACAGTCTATAAGTAGATGAGGGTCGAAAAGACCTTGACTTCAGTAATAGCAGGAGAATACCAGAGGCTGCTTGAGTCTCTGGGTATCATCTAGGAAAGGGAGTTAAGATATGCCATCCCCAACTAGAGAGTATATTATGCTAAGCAAAACAAGTCAGTCAGAGAAAGACAATTATCATATGATTTCACACATATGTGGAATTTAAGAAACAAAACAGAGGATCCTAGGGGAAGGGAGGGAAAATAAAATAAGATAAATCAGAGAGGGATGGAAACCAGAAGAGACTCTTAATTATAGTACACAAACTGAGGGTTGCAGGGTGGGTGGGGATCGGGTAACTGGGTGATGGGCATTAAGGAGGGCATGTGATGTAATGAGCACTGGGTGTTGTGTGCAACTGATGAGTCACTGAACTCTACCTCTGAAACTAATAATACACTATATGGTAATTAATTGACTTTCAATAACATAAAATTTTTTAAAAAAAGAAAAAAAGAAATGCCATCCCCACTAAGGACTCCACCTCCCTTCTCTCCTAGTGGTTAAGTTTCACAGGAGTAAAAGAGACTTGGAGACTTGTTGCTGAGGACAGCAATGAAAGGGGGAACTGAATATACGGGGTCTGTCTTAACAGAGAAGAACCTCCTGATGGATAATGGGTTGATGGCAGCTCGGAAGGAAAGGAAAGCAATCTGGATCCTGGAAGGAATTATCGGAGAAAAGGGGACACAGAGGTAGCTCAGGCCTGAGAGGTCATGTGGGACACTTCATAGTCCAGACCCCATGCAGTGCAGTGCATAGGTAGACTCTGGAAAAATCCACCAGATGGGTCACAGGGAGCCTCCTAAAAAGGTGATCTTAAAGGTTAGCTTTTGTCCTTGGGCTTAAAGTTGTATCCAGTACAAATCTATATGCCGAACAAATAGATGCCAGGTTACTGCTTTCTGAATTTTTCCATTGTTTCTCATCCCTTGAGGACAAGTGCTGGGTGGGAGGGAGGATTGGTGAAGCTGGATCTCACATTGTAGAAGCTGTCTGCAGACCAAAATTGTCAGCGGGCTCTCAAGGGCCTGGCTGTGTGGGTGGGCTTCCTGGTTGCTGTTTGCTGTTTGTTTTATGTGGGCTGGAACATCTTGTCTGCTAGAGCTCTTTGCTCTTCAAATGAGTCCTGGGCTGTCTAGCTCTGCACTGTGCATGACTAGAGCTTCTAACCACACTTAGAGGCTTTTCCAATGTAGGACATTTTCTGTAACCTTACAGTGTCAAGACAATGCTGACATTTAGATGGCCAGAGGATATTTCCTTTATTGTTTTTCTCAATGAATCTCAGTATATTACACATGATTTTTATGGTGTGTGTTTAAGAACTTTACTAAAATTGCCAAGGACTTTCAGGGCAGGGCAAATGGTGCATGATTGTAAGTGCTAGAGAAGTTGCCTTCGAACATGGCAGATGAGGATAGGCAGAAATGTGAAGTTTACTGTCTTGTGTCCCTTCCAGAATCATTCCTTAGGTTGAATGGGTGGGTTACTACTCGTTTTCTTTTTCTATTCATATCCAAGAGAGTTGTAAGTAACATTTGCCCTAGCAAAGGAAGGAGGGAAGAATCTTTTTATGTTTCCTGCTGTTCTTTTTCTTTAATTTCTGACACAGCTATGATTTACAGGGTCACAAGTGGAAAATCTTTAATATTTTTTTAGCCTGGAGCAGAGAAGTGAATTCGATGATTTTTTTCATTGGCCCCATTGACTGTTGTTAGAATTATTCCATGCTCATCAACCAGAACAGTGAGACATACTAAGTGACAGGACCCCGAGGATAGTTCCAACACTGAGCTCAGAGATTTGTTTCATTTCACTCAAACAGATTTGTATAAGCACTGGCTATGGGCTAGAAACTATGCAGTTACAAAATCTAGCATAATTTTTAGACAGAAGTACTTTCTTCTGAGCAGGATATTTCTATTTATAGTTTTAGATCACTGACAGTGTATGTCAAGGAAAAGGAAAATCTGGCTTCTTCAGGGAAATCCTGGTCTAACTCTTTCATCTTACATTTGAGGAAACTGAGTTCAAAGAAGATAAGCGATTTCTCAAAATTATGACTGTGTCAGCCTGGGCTAGAACTCATGTCTCCAGAACCCATTCCTACCTCTTCTTTCTCTTTCTTGCTGCCTCCTGGCTTACAGGTCTAACAGACCAGAAACTCAGGTGGGTGGGAAATGGGATAGGTAACTTTTTTTTTTTTCTGTAAATTAACATAGTTTCTATTTCCAGCCTCCATTCTGCTGGGGGGTAGAAATGTAATGGCAGTCAGTGCAGGGTCATTCTCCACCATTCCTTGGGGTTGTACATGAGAATGGGGTCTTACCTGGTGCAAAACCATGGGAGAAGAGGGACATGTGTTTGTCTCTGTGTTCAGCTCTCCATGATCTATCTGCAGTGGTGTCTTCCTTCCCACCTGATCTTTGGTCAGAAGTTCAGTTCAGAATCTCTCTCAGCAGATTCCCTTGTTCTCGGTCCCTAGCACTTTTCGTGTCTCCCAGCTCCCTGGGCCATGTCTCCACTGCTGGCAGATCCTGATAATCCCTGGATTACTCCCAAACTGGTCTCTACACAGGCGGTTTTGTGATGCTGTCTCAGGTCCTGCCCAGGCATCCCACACAGATAGACCTGCAGCTCCCCTCATGCTGATCAAGAGGAACACAGTCTTTCTATCTGAAGATGAGTCACTGAGCCTCCTATTGTCAGATTTCAAGCTTCGTTAGGGTTCTACAACCAAAACACCACTTCCACTACTGTTTCTACCTCACAGACTTGGCCTTGAGGGGAAGACAGTGTACATGACCTTCTCAGAGAAGATGACACATGAATCTCAGTTCTCTTCACTTTCCCTTTCCCTATTTTCCTCTTCTATTCTAGGGAATTTGTATCTAGTTGGGGGATGGGGAGGCTTAGCTGTTAGTGAGTTGTATTGTTCTAAATCTTTTTTCTTCCCTGGATCAAAAGTCTAGAATCCAGCCCTTTGTATTCGTCAGGGTTCTCCAGGGAGTCAATGGGATATATATTTATATAGAAAGAGTTTATTTTAAGGAACTGGCTCATGTGATTTTGGGGACCAGAGAGTCCAAAATCTGCAGGTTGGGCTGGCAGCCTGGAGAGCCTGGAAGAGCCAGTATGGCAGTTCAAGTTCAAAAGCCATGTGCTAGAGAATTTTGTCTTGCTTGAGGGAGATCAATCTTTTTTCTATCCAGGCCTTTAACTGATTGTATGAGGCCCACCTACATTATGAACAATCTGTATTACTCTCACAGATCACTGGTTTAAATGTTAATCTCATCAGAAAACACTCTCACAGAAATATCCAGAATAATGTTTGACCTCATTTGTGGCCACTGTGGCCCAACCAAGTTGACATGTTAAATTAACGATCACACCCCTCTCGTTTGTGGCCTGCCTTGTCTTTGCTTCTCTAAGACAGTAGTGACCTAGTCAGTAGAAGGAAATAATAGCAGATGTTGTAGGCATCTACATGGGGAGACTTTGGTTCATATTTTTAAAATACCTACCATGCATAATTATAGTATTTATATATTTATTTTGACCGTTATTAATTAGAACTTTTCAATATGCTATTTTACTAGTACACTTTCAGTTTGGCAGGTGTTTATCTTTGGTCTTCCAAAAAAGAAAAAAAGCTTCCTAAAAGCAGACCCTGGTTCATTTCCCATTGGCTATAGTATTTTGTACAAATAGATGATAAATTCCATTAATTGAAAAAAATTTGTTTATGAGCCACAAGGTACATATTTATATATGTAAGTATATTTATTTAAGTAAAAACATATGCAATTTTCAAGTGATATTTGTTACTAAGAAAACATTTAAAGTATAACTGCTTTCACTTAACTTCATGTTTTTTTGGATTATCTTGAGACTTGCCATTTTTTTTGTCTTTACGCAAAATCAAAAGACACTAGTCTAGTAAAAGTTATAGAACAAAATTTCCAAAGTGAGCAATGTTTTTTTTTTTTTTTTTCTCCAAACAGCATGGTGGTTTTTCTTCTTTGAGTGTCATCTATGTTCTTAATTTTTGAAGTAGATTTTCCCTGAATGATTTTTAAAATTAAGCCAACAAAGTAACGC
Source organism: Phoca vitulina (assembly GCF_004348235.1). Classification (NCBI taxonomy): domain Eukaryota; kingdom Metazoa; phylum Chordata; class Mammalia; order Carnivora; family Phocidae; genus Phoca; species Phoca vitulina. Next base: position 37,873,715 of record NW_022589728.1, read on the forward strand.
ATATATCTTCCTTTGAGTTGCTGGGAGACCACAGGGTTTTCTAGAATGAAGTGCCACCTGGTACATCCTAAATTCTTTGAAGCAGAGATGAAGCTGTGCTAAGTGAACAAGAAGTGACATATCCTCAATTACCACAAAATGATACCTAGTTACTTGCGTGCCAACTCTAATGTAACACTGAACATAGCTAAGATTGTGTTTGATTTTAATGCCACTTATGTAAAGTAACCTTTCAGAACTGGAAGGACCCACCAGTGTTGCCAGCTTAGATTTTAATAGGTATCCTTTGAGTATCCATGTCATCACTATGGCTGACCACATTTTGGCCACTGATATCTAATGCTTTCCTGGGCTTGTTATTGTAACAAAGTAACTTTTGGTTTAACACTGAAATGGCAGGAGTAATTATTTCACTTACTCTTGATGCTTCACAGAGAGAAAATAACAGACATGTTTTTGTCATCAAAATGGAAACTGCAGTAATTATGTCATAATAGATTTAGTCTATGAATGTTGCTTGATTTCTGTTTAGATGGAACTGTGTTAGTTCTAGAAGCCTCAAAATATACTTTCGTAAATGTTTTATAGTTTGCTTATTGTAAGAAACTAGCTATGATCGGTCTTCAGTCTTTTATAGCTAAAGATTTAAGACAGAAAATTTAGCTTTAACTACCTTGACAATGAGAATGCATCAATCAAAAATCAAGTATTTTTTTCAGTTGATTCTATTTTCTACTTATTTGCTTATTCTACAGTTATTTATTGAGTGCTTACTGTAGCCAAACTGTATCGGACTAGAATTGACTATATTTATTGGGGGGGGAAGGACAGATGGAGAGGAAGAGAGAGAATCTCAGGTAGGCTCCATGCCCAGCACAGAACCCAACGCGGGGCTTGAGCTCATGACTCTGAGATCATTACCTGAGCCGAAACTGAGAGCTGAGATGCTTAATCAGCTGAGCCACCCAGACGCCCCCTATAGTTTAAAATAATAGAATAATTTAGACTATTTCTCAAAGTTATTTTTATGACAGAAGATTAAAAACCAGATTTTATTTTAAATTTTTTCAGTATTATTTTTAATAAAACTATTAATAAAGCAACCATAGTTGATCATTGTATATAGTTATAATTTACATTTTTGTAATAAAATTATTTGCTTTTGTAACCGAACTCTCCAAAGCCAGAGGAGAAGGGACTAGGATGGACTATGGTTTAGAATTGATTTAATCTGCCAAAAATTATAAGAGGAAAGAGTATAACCTGTCAAGCAGAACAGTCCTCAATTAACTTCAAATCATTTGAATTTCCTCTTCTGGTTGTCAGAAAGGAACAGAGAGAGAAAGATCAAAAATGGAGAGGCAGAAAGGAGAAATTAGAGGGATAGAAAAAAAAAGTAAATAAGGTGGGATAGGAAAAGACAGTTCAGTTACTTGTTTGATTTTAAGGCTTGTTTTCTTGAATGCAAAACTAACTCAATATGATTGACAAAGTTGTTCTGGAAGGGGAAAGATATCTTCTCTAATAGTAATGCTCCTTGATATTCATTTCAATAAAATGAAAATGGCCCTGTTCACAAAGCAGCATATTTCACCAAAGGGTATCATGTAAAGAATCAGTAAAATTAGTAGAGAAAGATTAAGGCTTAAAGGGATCCAGTGTAATGTCACAGCGGCCTGGGTGCTGGCAGACTGGAACAGATTATGAACCATGGAGAGAAGAGGAAGAAGAATCATGTAAAGATTTTTTTGTCATGCATACAAGAGCTGATAGATATGTAACACCATAAAAATCACAAAGTACGCTTCACTAGACAGCTTGGAGGAAAGACCCCTGCCATTAGGGAATGGAGATCTACGATTTGAGTACTCTTTGTATATGTTATTAGTGGAGTTCAGGTCTCTTTATTTCCATTGATTTCATTAAATTCCCATTTGGTTTTTAATTGTTTGTATTTCTTTACTTCCCCAGTACACAGGATTCAGTGTCACTTTCACTAAAATAAGTTAAAATGAATTAATATACTTTTGTTGTTGTTTCTAGTTTCCTTGCAGGAGGAGGGGGTGTTTGTGGAGAAGTGCATCCGTAAAAGTCTCCACTTGATACCCTACCTGCTCCCTCATTGTGGGCAAATATCTGATTTCACCATGTATGAATGTCTATCAGGAAGAGTACAAGCTACCATCTGCCACATTCCTACTTCATACAAAGCACTGTTCTAAACATTTTACACTGTTACCTTCTTTTAAATTACCACCATCTATCATGGCCATGAAAAGTTTGGTAACTTACCCGAGGCCATACAACTTGTAATGAGTGGATCAGGGAATCAAACCAGAACTTTGTGTCTTCAAAGTTTGAATTTCTTTTTTCTTTTCTTTCTTTTCTTTTCTTTTCTAAGTTTGAATTTTCTTACCATAAAATGTTTCCCCACCCATCCCCAACTTGACTACAGATTATTAATTTGCCTATAGAAACTCACTGATACTTCTTAAAGTATTTGTTTTTTTAGCTTTTTTGGGGAAGGGATACAAGTTTAAATCCATACTGTGTTTTATCTTCTCAGTTTCATCCTTATAGAAAGACATTAGGAAACTAGTATTCAGGACGCCTGGCTGGCTAAGTTGGTAGAGCATGGGACTCTTGATCTCAGGGTTGTGAGTTCAAGCCCCATTTTGGGCATGTAGCCTACCTTAAAATAATACAATAAATATTTAAAACCCCTGATTTAAAAAAAAAAAAGGAATTAGTATTCACACAATTAAAATAAAGTTCACACTTTTTTCTAATGATAAGCATATGTTTAATAGATCATTTCTTACCTTTTCAAATTCACAGTAATCCTAAAACACAGATAGTACTATTTGAACCTGAGAAAAACATAGTTACACATGGATGATTATTTCACGGAAGTGTTCCCAAGGAAATTGTCTCCCCTGAAGCCAATCTCCCACAGGAAAATGTTTAAACAAGGAATGTGGGAGCGTGCTGTGTGATTACACCTGGTCCAGTGCATTTGCTGGTCCCATCAGTCGAGCACACGGAGTCAGAGAGGCCACGTTACTACATATGTTATACTATATATATGTCCAAGTTTCCTTCACTGAATGTTTCCACTGAGACTTTCTTTGCTGCTATAGCGCCACACGCAGAAACAGGACCATCTGACGTAGCTGAGTTATCGCACAAAAAACATGAAGAAAACTACCTGAAAATAAGGGCTGGAAGGAGGTTACTGGTAATGAAAATATGAGAATTCAGTTCAAACTCCATGAGTCTGACTGGAGAAATTTGACTATTACTACCCACCAGAGGTTCTCAATTTTGCCTGATTATTAGAATTACTTGGGAGGTTTTTAAAAGATCACTAGGCCAAGACTATACCTAAGACCAATTAAGTAAGAACTCTGGGGGCAGGGGCTTGGCATTAGTATTCTTAAAGCTTTCTAGGTGATTCTAATGAGCCGGCAAGGTTGGGAATCTCTACAATGACCTGTTGCTTTTCCTGGGGCACCCCTAACTCCTGGGAGGCCCCTCTATTTAAGAGATACTTATAGAACACCAAGAATGATACTAATAAGAGCTCAGGAGTTTACTAGTATAGGAGGGAGATAACATATGTATTATGTTTATTAGCTAAATAACAATACAAAGCCTTACCAAGTTGGTTGATTTGGAGAGAAATGCTGTGGAACCTACTATTTCAAGGATGGTTAGGAGGTCCTCAAACTACCACATTGGTTTTTGTGTATGTGTATATATGCAGTTTTCAGGTGGGTAAGTGGATAGAGAAGATTCATGGCTTTAATCAGATTCTCATGGGAGTCAGTGTTGCAGAAAAGGCTAGGAATCACAGCTGAGGGGTCAGGAGAGTGGAAGTAAAGAAGGGCTGGCATGGTCAGAAACAGCATCATGAAGAAGATGGGACGCACATGGCATTGAAGGGGCTCAATGTGACAATCTGAGGGGAAGGAGGGAAGGAAGGAAGGGGTCTTTCCAGGTCCAGGGGAGAGAAGGAACGAAGTTATGGAAGTAGGAACATGCCTACTAGCGTAGGGGTGGTGTGAGAGAAGTTAAGCCTTGGGGCTCTATGGGAGAATTTTTTATTAAACATTAGAGATAATCTTTTTTTCTTCCTTCCAGGTCTCACATTGATTAATAGATTTCTTCTATAAGACTCTGAGGGAAAGGCTCAGTATTCTAAATACTGAATACTCAGTACATTAGCAGTCCAAAGGGGCCTCTACAAATCCCTTTATTAACATTCAGTAACAATCAGATATTACCCCCACTGGCTCCTCAGAGTTCTGTGATGATGAGGTCTCTGTTGGAGCTGTTTCTATGTCCAGGGAGAATTGAAGACTCAATGTCCCCTTCTCTGATCTTAGGAGGGACGGTCAAGGAGAGGTTCATCCACAAGGCAGGCTGTGTTAACAGGAACTTCTCTCCCTCAAAGTAATCCAATATGACTGGCAGTGAGAACATACAGTTCCATCGTTCCCTTCCTCATTTGAGCTTCTGGCAAAGAAGCAAGCATGCAAAATTTTCCTGACATAGGGCAAGATAAAAGACTAAAGAGCATCTTATGCATTTATTCTCTTTCCCTTGCCATAATATAAATCATAACTTGGAAATAGGATTGCCTAGGCCTTGCCATATACCATCCTCTAATAAAACGTAATCAGTGTCATATGGTAAATAGTAAAGGAAATGCTGTCACATGGCCAAGGACTAAGAACCTCTTCCCATTTAGTCTGCTGGAGCATAATTATCTAAGTGTCCCTTGAGAGCTACCACATTGGGGGATACTAATTATGTGCCAGGCTCTGAGCTAAAGGCATTACATATATTGGGTTATCCAATCTTCACAAGTAATCCTTTGAGAAAGGTATAATTATTATTATTCCTAATTACACATGAGGGAATTCTAGCCCAGAAATGTAAGTAACTTGCCTAAAGTCGTACATCTAGTAAATGGTGGAGCCAGGCACAAACTCAGATCTCCTGATTCTCACCCACTACGGGATACTGCCTTCCAGTAAGATTCAAATCCAGGTGTGAAGCATGAGACTGGTATATTGAGAACAGGACATCACCTAATAGCAATGATGACAGAGGAATTGCTGGGACTTAGGAGGATTAGTCAGAGATGAACACACTGACGTGGTACTTCTTTCTATATAAATGACCTCTCAGTTTGGAAGTAGCCTGTCTTAACAATTGTACTCATTGAATAGGGGCTCTATACATAAAATACAGCACTTTCGTTTGGTAGAAAACTATGTAGCTACCGAAGATTGAGACAACACTATATATGGATAAGAAAGGATGTCCAAGATATATTGCCAAGTAAATCAAGCAAGGTATAGAATGGCCTTTACAGCATGCTACTTTTCGATTAAAAAAAGAAAATATATATGCATGAATTTGTTAGGCTATAGAAGAATATCACTGGGATACATATGAGACTGGAAATAATAGATGTCCCTCTTAGAAGTGAACTGTATGGCTAGGGGATGAGATAGGAGGGAAACAGAGTTGTCACCGGAGGTGCCACTCAAATGGGTACACCGTATGCGTGATGATAAAGATGAAGCTTTCAGTGACACGATGTTTGAAATAAGCTTGCAAAATTGAGTTTTGGAAATCATAGTAAAATTAGGCATTTTATGAGGCAAAACAATGAGGTAGGTTCATGTATTGGTCCTGAAGGGGGATATGTAGGCCATTGAAGGAATATATTGCTCAGCATATGTATGTAGACTTTATTATTTGTTTATGTTTGAATTTAAATGGTTTTTCTTTGGGAATAACTTTTTAAAAATATAAGATCTCTATCTAGCTATATTTTTGAGTGGACAAAGTAATAAGTTGAATAAAACGAATTCTACTGGATATTGGAGATAGAAAATGTATGCAAAGCCCAAAATGTTGTTACAAAATATTCTCCTTACTTCTCTTCCCCCAACTCACATACAAAATTTAGAACATCAGTTGGGGTGCCTGGGTGGCTCATTCTGTTAAGCATCTGACTCTTGATTTGGGCTCAGGTCATGATCTCAGGGCCTTGGGGTCAAGCCCGGTGTTGGTCTCTATGCTCAACAGGGAGTCTGCTTGGGATTCTCTCCCTCTCCCTCTGCGCCCCCACCCCGCTTGCTCTCACTCTCTCTCTCTAAAATAAATAAATCTTTTTAAAAAGTTTAGAACATCAGAAACTTGATAACAGTACATAAGTTGGAGTACATATATCTTGATGCCACACAATAATCTGTCTCCTCTTTCACTTACAATTAACATGTTGAATTTTTTAAGTTAATATAGTGCTTGCTTTTTGCAACTTCTGTCCTTTCCAAAAACATATATATCCCAGAAGAATTGATTTTCCCCTCATATAAATACGAGGCACTTGAATGAATTTTGTGAAAAGACAATACTGATTTTAAGAAGAAAAAAAAAACAAGGAAGAATTCATTTCTTACTCCTAAAGTTATTTTTCTCCACTAGATTGAACAATTTTCTGGAATGTTTCTACTGGTCTTTCTTATATTGTTTGCCTGATGGCAAAGATTGAATTCTGAAAGGCAAAGTGATGTTTAAAATAAGCTAACAAGATTGAATTTTAGAAATACTAGGAAGAAGGATCAAGCATTTTCAGAGTACACCAGATTCAGAGTTATGCATAACAATTTTTTCTCATATAAAAAAGAAAGGTGTAAACATGCCCCAAACGCATCATTTTTTCTACTCTCCAGAGTAGCCTTTATGTTTCTTCTTTTCATCTTTTGAAAAAATTTAGACATTCCTAGTCATATCAAACTTTCTTAAATTAAGACAATTTCTGATGCTTTTTGTATACTTACAAAAATCTGTATGTGTTTTCTGAAACTTAACTCTTAGACTTCTCCATCTTGTGAAATCCCCTTATTCATGAAGCCATTTTATATGATGCAAAACAGAATACTTTATCTAGAAATGTTATTAAGTAATACATAAGGAGATGGGAAAGTATTAATGCTTAATACTTGGTATTATTTGGAAACCCTTTTTCTTAGTTAAAATTGGGCTTTTCTAAAATCCAATTATTTTAAGAGATTAGACAATAGAGACCTAACTTATTTGTGACAACCAGAGCAGATTCCAGTTTTTATTCCACATTTTGCTGATGTCTCTGATACAAAACATGTTTCTTAAAAATAAATTCTGGGGACACCTGGGTGGCTCAGTCAGTTAAGTGTCCGACTCTTGATTTTGGCTCAGGTCATGGTCTCAGTGTCCTGGGACCGAGCCCCACGTCGGGCTCCATGCTCAGCGGGGAGTCTGCCTGAAGCTTCCCTCCCCTCTGCCCTTCCCCCTGCTCACATGCTCTCACTCTTTTGCTCTCTCTCTCAAATAAATAAATCTTTTTAAAAAAGAAAGAAATTCTGAAACCTAAAACAGGCATTAAGAACAGTCTGCACAATAGCGGCTCTGTGTATTGGCGCTTCTCAAAGTGTAGGCCACAGACTGACAGTGGCCCACAAACTGTTACTTGTCCACCTGAGATAAGAAAACGTGAGTGTTTAGATACTTTTATAGCAGTTTGACATTGCTGCACAATCCAAGTACATGATGTAGTAAATTCATTTTTATAGTTTTGTACGAAACTATCACTCTGGCAGAAAATGGAAATTTAAAAATCTCACCATTCCCCACAGAGAGTTTGAGAAACCCTACTCTGGAGAGTGTTTGTGAGGCTCCTGAAGGAGTTCCAGGTGGAGAAGGAGCTGGGTAAGAACCAATGTTGAGGTGGAAGGAGGAAGGGCAGGGCTTACCACCACTCAGGAGCAGACACAGCTGAGCCAGCAAAAGTCCCAAATTTTAATGTCCCTTGTGAAGGGAAGATTAATTTTCCCTTTGGTAGAAAAGTAGTGCTGTCATTAGTTATGAATTCTGTCTTTTTTCAGCCACATGTGGCAGAAACTAAACTCAAAGTAGATTAAGAAAGAGAAAGAGACAGAATTCATTGCTACCATGACTAGGGAGTGGAGACTCTTGGTGTAAAGCTTGTCCCAGGGATTCTAGGGACTTGGGGTCATTATTCTTGTTTATTCATTCATGCTGTCCCATGCCTTCTCCTACCCCTCTCCCCAGTTGTTTCTCTCTCAGGATTGCCCCGGTCTGTTCTACCACAGATAAGATTCTGCCACGTGGCAAGGAGGGTGAGTGGCTTTAGGTAGTGCAAGGCTCCATCATATTACCTTAGCCCCTCCGGAGAGTATTTTCATGCACGTGCATGTGGCCAAGTAGATTGGGTTGAGGTAGGGTGGGACTGGGGTACTATGATCAACAGCTCCAACAGAAACATATAGTTGAGGGCAGGTTTCCCAGAGATAGGGGATGATGGTACAGAAGAATGGAAGAGATGAGCAGAACAAGCAAGAGATGTCCACTGCATTATAAAGACAAATCTTGTCAATGTCAGGACTAATTGGTCTGAGAAGTAGCAGGAGGTGGAAGAAATAAGAATGAACACAGAAAAAGAAAAGGGAAGAACTCCCCAGCAGATGCTGGGAGCTCTGATGGGGGCAGCAGAGGAGGGGGCCAGGTACAGAGCAAGAGAGAGGAAGCAGTGAGACAAAGCAGTACAGGGAATTGGAAGAGTGGGGAGTCACATATTCATTGTCCTCTGAGGACATGAGCCATGGGACAGCTTTTTAGTTCTGGAAAATACAGATGTCAGTCAACCAGTTCGAGTTCAACATCCTCTAATACTTAAAGAGTGCAGCTGCTTGTGGTTCTGTTATGCTTCAGCAGTTATAAATCTCGGGCTGATGAAAACAATTTCTGGTAAATTTTTATTGTTTCTCTGAACCTCCGCTCCAGTATTTCCTTTCAGTGATAACAACCGGAAAGTCAGAGTGGGTTTTTTTCCTACATATGAAATACCTTTGCAAAAGAATGTCTGTAAAACGTAGATCCATTATACTCTCCCCCTATGCAACTTTTATACCTGACCTAACATTCAAGATGCAATTTTTAACATTATTTGTGTGCCAAAAGCTGTTCAAAATCAGAGCCTTGGAGAAAACATCCTGTTTGAAGCCTCAAATGGTAGGTTCCGAAGTCCATCTATCCACAAATGCCTGAAGTTAATTAGAAGACTCTCCTTCACGTGCCCTGAACAAGTTAGTGCAAGTGAGGCAGGGCCGGCGTCAGCTGACAGGTGGTGCTCGTGGCTCGTGATGTTAGGCTCTTAGATCAAAAGTATACCAAGAAAAAGAAGCTACGTTCAGGTTCCGTTGGTGCTACTCAAACCATCACCTGGAAGCTCGAGAGAAATGCAAACTCACGGACCCCGCCTCGTAACAGAGAATCTCTGGGCGTGGGGCCCCGCAACCTGTGTTTACCAAGCGCTCCACGGGATTCCTACGCTCGCTCGGGGCTGAGGGGCGCGGCTGTAACTCCCGCAGCCTGGCCAACTGGAGAAGCCCGACGGAGGTCTGGGGTAGAAGACAGGACTAGAGATACAAGTAAGCCTTCGTATCAGCCACTGAGACACCGAAGCTACGTGGATGGTAAGTGCTGAGAGGAGAAACGCAAAGGGACCCGGAACGTGACTCCGGAGAATTTTTACTCCAGTCGGTCTTCTCCACTAGGCATTGTGTACAGCTTACAAGAGAGCAAGGGCAAAGACGCGATTTTGATTTGGAGCCTTTTTGTGTAAGCAGGTTCCGTCTGCTACTACAGGGAACTTGGACCTCTGAAGGGCCAGAGAAGCAAGTAATAGAGGATATTATGTTAATAGAATTGTCGAGCATATGCTATTAACATGGCGCATACAACTGTAATACATTTAAGCTACCACTTACCGTACAGCAGATATTCTTTGCAGATGGTTTCCTTTCTAAGAAATACTTCGATTTGAGACCTAGTGTTAAAGGTAAAGGCTGCTTACTGAAATCACCTTGGCAACTTTTTTAAAGAAGAGCTTCTTGAGCCACATCTTGAATTTTTGAAGCATAATCTCTAAGTGTTATGCTTGAAAAGCTACCTAAAAAAAATTCTCCAGGTGGTTCAGATGCTCAGCCAGATTTAAAACCTCTAAAAAACTAGAAAATAGTCACGGATATGAACCAATTAGATGTCTTTTTTGTTGTTGTTTTAATTTTAGGCTTGAACAAAGAGATATGCTTCCCCCCCTGGTCAGGGTTACACCTGTGTTTCAGATTCCTCCTCTCTGTCTCCGCTTGGCGTCTCTCCACCTGTTACCACCTCTTTCTTCTCTGCCTGTTGGTTCCAGCCTGGGAACATAACATTCTCTCATCATTTGAACTTCTCTCACTATATCTTCTTAGTTCTGCCTTATTTCTTGCTTTTGTGTCCCATTTCTTCAAAGAGTCAGGTTTATGTTCTGCCTGCATTTCCTAGGCCCCCTGATTTCAGGGAAGGACTGAAACTGTTGCTCAAAAGTGGCCAAAGACATTAAATGTGAACTACACTGGTTCTTCATTCCTTATTGTGTCTTTCTTCACTCTGGAGAGCTCTTGGAACTCTCTTCTTGATTTCTGAGACCCCGGTCTTTTTTATCCCCTGCCCACCCTATGTAGGCTCCTTTTCAGTATGTAGTATATGGTATTTGCCTTTCTCTGCCTTATTTCACATACTGTAATGCCTTCAAGGTCCATCTGTGTCTTTCCAAATGTCAGGATTCCCTTTTTCATGGTTGAATAATATTCACATGTATGTCTCACAACTTCTTTATCCATTCATTTGTCTAAAGGCACTTAGGTTGTTTCCATGTCTCAGCTATTGTAAATAATGCTGCAATGTGCAGATATCTTCTTGAGTTAATGTTTTTGTTTTCTTCATATAAATACCCAAAAGTGGGATTGCTAGAACATATGGTAGTGCTATTGCTAGTTTTCTGAGGCCCCTCCATACTGTTTTCCATAGTGCTCTGCCAGTTTGCATTCCCAACAATACAGTGCATAAAGCTTCTCTCTTCTCTGTACCCTCACCAACACTTGTTTGTTATCTTTTTGAGGATAGCCATTCTGACAGGTGTGAGGTGATAGCTCAGTGTGGATTTGATTTGTGTTTCCCTGAGGACTAGTGATGTTGAGCACGTTGTCATGCACCTGTTGGCCATTTGTCTTTTAAAGAATATTCAAGTCTCTGGCAATTTTTCAATTAGATTGTTTTTTGGCTATTGAGTTGTATGAGTTCTTTATTTTGTATATTAACTGCTTATCAGATATACAATTAACAAATATTTTCTACCATTCCATAGCTTGGCTTTTCATTTCATTAATGGTTTCCTTTGCTGTGAAAAAGCTTTTTAGCTTGATAAGTTCCACATGTTTATTTTTGCTTTCGTTGCCTTTGCTTTTAGTGTCAAATCCAAAAAAAAGTCCTTGCTAAGACCAATAGCCAGCTTACCCCCACTATGTTTTTTTCAAGGAGTTTTATTGTTGAAGGTCTTAAATTTAAGTCTTTAATTTCATTTTAAATTTAAGTCTTAAATTTAAGTCTAATCAATTTGAGTTCATTTTTGTATACGGCATAGGACAGGGGGGCCCAGTTTCATTCTTTACATGTGGCTGTCCAGTTTTCTCATCACCATTTATTAAAGAGACTCTCTTTTCCCCATTGTGTATTCTTGCCACCTTTGACAGTAATTGTGTATATTCATGGGTTTATTTCTGGGCTCTCTAATCTGTTCCATTGATACATGTTTTTATGCCAATAACATACTGTTTTATCATAGATTTGTAATATATATAGTTTGAGATCAGGGAGCATGATTCCCCCAGCTTTATTCTTCATTCTCAAGATTGCTTTGGCTATTCTGGGTCTTTTGTGGTTCCATACATATTTTAGGATTATTCTTTCTATTTCTGAAAAATGCCATTGGAATTTTGATAAGAATTGCATTGAATCTGTAGATTGCTTTGGGTAGTATGGATACATTAATATTCTTCCAATTCATGAGCACAGACTATCTTGCTCTTATTTGTGTCTTCAGTGTCTTTCATCAATGTCTTATAGATTTCAGTGTAGAGATCTTTTACCTCCTTGGTTAAATATATTCACAGGTTCTTAATTTTTTTTCATCACAAATTGGGATTGTTCTCTACTGGGGTCTTAGACAATGGTCATCTCTAGGATTCAGTTCAAAAAGTATTAATCTGGTTCATGCCTTGTGTCAGTTCCTATTTTTAATATTTGTTATACAGTAAGTGGGTTAAAGTATCTGCCCTTGTGTGACTTCAGAGTTCAATGGAGGAAAAGCCAGTTGGAGAAATCACTATCCTCACCTTTGGTGGGTGTGATGACGTGTTTTAGATTAAAGAGTCCAAATGAAGGTTCGTCCATGGCTCCTACTACAAAGTACAAACACTATGTAGTTTGACTATTCCTATGGTTTTGAGTGCCCCCTCGTGCTGATGACTCCAAATATTTATTATTGAGTCCAGGATTCCTATATCTAGTGGTTAAGAGCATTCTTGAGTTAAACATACCTAGGTTTGAATCCTGGTCCTGCCACTCATTAGATGTGTGACCTCAGATAAGTGACTGAACCTCACCTAAGGCCTAGTCCCCTCCTTGTACAATGGGGAATCATGAAATCAGAGTTGCAGGAAGTGAGATACACTAGGTAAAGCTCTCAACATCGAACCCGGCATATACCAAGTACTCCAGATATGTTATTTTACTTTGAATTCTTCATTTTTTTTAATTTATTATTTTTATTTTTCCCCATATTTGACTCTTTAGGGTACCATAAGCTTTCATTTGGAATTCCCAAACTTCAGTTCATCTAATTCAATATAGTAACTGCCAACTTTCAAACCAGCTCTTTGGTTCACTAAATGCTCAAGGGCTACGAAATTGACACAGAAATTAAAAGTTGGTGTTATTTTGCGTGCATGACTTTGGAACCTACCACAGCCTTTGGTAAAACACGTAGTAGCTTCCTAGGGCTGCAGTGACAAAGTGCCACAGACTGGGTAGCTTAAAACAACAGAAATCCATCCTGGAAGCCATTAAGTCTAACATCAAGCTGTTGGCACGCCATGCTTTTTCTGAAGTTTCCAGGGGAGAATTCTTCCTTGTTTCTTCCAGCTCCTAGTGGTTCCCATCCTGACTCACAGCAACATCACTCCAGCCTCTGCCTCCATCTTCACAGGACCTCTTCTCCCTGTCTCTGAATCCAAACTTCCCTTCTACAGATCCCATCACTGGGTTAGGGTCAACCTTAGCTCAGTATGACCTCCTCTTAACTTGATTATATCTGCAAGGATCCTATTTCCAAACAAGACCGTATTCATAGGTATTGGGTTTAAAACTTGAACAAACCTTCTTGGGGGTACACAAGGCAGCCCAGCGAAATTCACATAGAAAATGTTTACTATGTCTTGGATGAGTACATGATTAGCTTTTGACCTAAAAAACAGAATGATTTTCCAATTCCATTTTGTCTCTTACATGAGACATTGTGTTTATGTGTGAAAATAGTCTGACCTTAATTGGTCCCAATATTAGCAAGGTTCAGATTCCTGTTTGTGGTACCTCCTATAAGTTCCCCCTATAGAGGACACCCAAATGCAAAGTCTGTTCTGATCACGATAGACTCTAAGCCCACACTTCAAGCCAGCTAAACACTGTCTACTACAACTCTGTAGCACTCGTCTCCCATATACTTAGGACCCTTTCACCTATAATCACAGGCTCTGACCCACTCTAGGTTCTAGGAACAGTTTTGGCCTTCAGCAGAAGGAATTTACAGAGCTCTTACCAGTGTTTACTCCGTGTCCTGTCACACTATGTTGATAGCTTGGCCTTACGTACTACCTTGCTTCTGACAACTATTTGTCTTGATTATAAGAACCAATCTAAAAAAAAAAAAAAAATAGTAATCATGTGAAGTAATGGATGCATTAGTTAACTTGATTGTGGTAATCATTTTACACTGGAAAAAAATTTTAATGTTTAAAAACCGCAATCTCCATTTTTATCCTGCTTCTGGTTTTCTTTGCTCATTGCACAGTCCAAGCCCCTGTTTGATAACCTGTGTGGTATTGCTGTTCTTCTACAAGCGGGGACCTGCATTCATGCTATCTCTTGGGTCTGCGGTCTGGTGACTAAAGTAACTTTCCCCTACATGTGGGGATAGCTGAATAGAATCTGTCCCGGAAATCCCTTTGGCCACCATTCTGTCACTGTAGTCCTTTAGATGGAGGTCTCTCAGCTGCAAGAGTTCACCTCAACTTAGTTTGTATCTACAGCATCTACTCCATCAAAGGAGACACATCCCATTCTAGACCCTCGTCTTTCTCACAATCTGCCCTGTCCCCCCTCTACTGGAGGGACAGACTCTCATATGAGCAGACTCTTTATGACCAGTTACAGATCTATTTCATGGAGTTAAAAACTATTCCAACATATTTGCAAGTTCAGGGGCTTTATCATTCTTCTGATCTCCCAATATTGCTTCTGTTGGTTTTCATTAATGTTGTTTTGTTTGGTGTGTCAGAACTAGATGAACACATTTGCTCTGATGATGATGGAAGGATATTCTGCTCAGATTATTCTTAGTGAATTGGAAGATCATAATATTCTTTTGTAAAATGAACGCTATGATGGCTGAGCATATTTGTTACTTAGCCAGCCTGCTAATCTGCCAATAAACCAATGTGGGCATCGCTACAGTGCTCCCATCAGGGAGTAACTAAGCGTAGGGAGTAACTAAGTGTGTTGCTCACTGAGTCACATTCTCCTTGCCTCAAATACTGTCTAGAAGTAAACATCTTCGTAAGCCAAAATTAACTCCTTCAGGTTATCAGGCAGCTTAGCAGTGTTTAGCAAACTGTTTTGCCAACTGAAGAAAAAAACCTGTTTGCACTGGTAATATTCAGACTGGCCAGTGATGAACTGGAAGCTCAGTAAAATGTGAAGTAGGACTTAGACTCTAAAGGTTCCTGTTTAGATCCACAGTATATTAATTTTGAAGAAGTAGCTAAAAATCTTGAATATAATCAGAAGCAAAAAAAGAGTTGAGAATGGTGGTTTTTCAGTAAGAAAGTACTAATCCTTTGTTCTTATTTATATAGCAAACACAGATAATCCATTGAAAAATACTTCAGAGATAACTAAGAATGTTCATGTGAAGCTAAAATTGTTTTGAGGTGGACCCTGGAATTGAGAGCTGGTTTATAAAAGGTTGTATTAGAAAGATTCTGAAATCCCAAGTAGAAATCAGTCTGCCCTTCCCAAATATTTTCTCTTTTCTTGACGGTAAACCTACTTCTCAGGAGAGCAGTTCAGAACGAACAGTGCCTGACACAGAAGAATCAAGACAAAACAACTTCAGCTGCCCCAAAGACTTGTAAATGAATGGTGTTCAGTGTATGTTGTGTCCTTGTTACACTTGGAGTGTGAGTGGTACTTTTTGCAAAATTGAGTGGTAGGTCCAAACTGACAGATATATTGTAATTTGTACCAAGTAGATTCATAAGTTAAATAATAAGAACCTTACCTTTTATGCTTCACATCTTTTCCTGAGTCATTCTATTTGTAATCATAAAGTTTGCTTTTTCCCCCATTATAAATGAAACCTTGAAATAAGAGAAACCAAAGATCTGGAAAACTGTAAAGAGGGCAAGAGCAAACCCACCCAAAGTCCTAGCATCCAGAAGCAATGTGACCTGCTATTGGTTATTGTTACGTTTTCCCCAAGTCCTTAACATATGCATTTTTTTATTCTATATATACCATTTATATCTGGTTTCACATTTTTACATGACTTTTTTTTAAAAATTTTATTGTTATGTTAGTCACCACACAATACATCATTGGTTTTTGATGTGGTGATCCATGATCAATTGTTTTCGTATAACACCCAGTGCTCCATGCAGTACGTGCCCTCCTTAATACCCATCACTGGGCTAACCCATCCCCACTCCCCCCTCTCCTCTAAAACCCTGTTTGTTTCTCAGAGTCCATAGTCTCTCATGGTTCATCTCTCCCTCCAATCCTCCCCGCCATTTTTCCTTCATTCTTCTAATGTCCTCCATGCTATTCCTTATGTTCCACAAATAAGTGAAACCATATGATAATTGACTTTCTCTGCTTGACTTATTTCACTTATTTCACTTAGCATAATCTCCAGTCCTATCCATGTTGATGTAAAAGTTGGGTATTCATCCTTTCTGATGGCTGAGTAATATTCCATTGTATACATGGACCACATCTTCTTTATCCATTCATCTGTTGAAGGGCATCTCGGCTCTTTCCACAGTTTGGCTATTGCGGACATTGCTCTATTTTTAAATTTTTGAGGCACCTCCACACTGTTTTCCAAAGTGGCTGTACCAACTTCCATTCCCACCAACAGTGTAAGAGGGTTCCCCTTTCTCCACAACCTCTCCAACATTTGTTGTTTCTTTCCCTGTCCGTGTTTGCCATTCTAACTGGTGTAAGGTGGTATCTCAGTGTGGTTTTGATTTGGATTTCCCTGATGGCTAATGATGATGAACATTTTTTCATGTGTCTGTTAGCCATTTGTATGTCTTCAGAGAAGTGTCTGTTCATCTCTTCTGCCCACTTTTTGACTTGATTATTTGTTTTATGGGTGTTGAGTTTGAGAAGTTCTTTATAGATCTTGGATACCAGCCCTTTATCTGTAGTGTCATTTGCAAATATCTTCTCCCATTCTGTGGGTTGCCTCTTTGTTGTGTTGACTGTTTCCTTTGCTGTGCAGAAGCTTTTTATCTTGATGAAGTCCCAAAAGTTCATTTTTGCTTTTGTTTCACTAGCTTTTGGAGATGTATCTTGAAAGAAGTTGCTGTGGGCAATGTCAAAGAGGTTACTGCCTATGTTCTCCTCTAGGATTTTGATGGATTCCTGTCTCACATTGAGGTCTTTCATCCACTTTGAGTTTATCTTTGTGAATGGTGTTAGAGAATGGTCGAGTTTCATTCTTCTGCATGTGGCTGTCCAATTTTCCCAGCACCATTTATTGAAAAGACGGTCTTTTCTCCATTGCATGTTTTTTCCTGCTTTGTCAAAGATTATTTGACCTTAGAGTTGAGGGTCCATATCTGGGTTCTCTATTCTGTTCCATTGGTCTGTATGTCTGTTTTTGTGCCAGTACCATGCTGTCTTGGTGATCACGGCTTTGTAATATAGCTTGAAATCGGGCAACGTGATGCCCCCAGCTTTGTTTTTCTTTTTCAACATTTCCTTGGCGATTCGGGGTCTTTTCTGATTCCATACAAATTTTAGGATTGTTTGTTCCAGCACTTTGAAAAATGTCATTGGGATTTTGACCGGGGTGGCATTGAAGGTATAGATTGCTCTGGGTAGCATAGACATTTTAACAATGTTTATTCTTCCGATCCATGAGCATGGGATATTTTTCCATCTTTTTGTGTCTTCTTCAGTTTCTTTCATGAGTATTTTGTAGTTCCTAGAGTATAGATCCTATACCTCTTTGGTTAGGTTTATTCTGAGGTATCTTATGGTTTTTGGTGCTATTGTAAATGGAATCGTTTCTCTAATTTCTCTTTCTACAGTTGCGTTGTTAGTGTATAAGAAAGCAACTGATTTCTGTGCATTGATTTTGTATCCTGCCACATTACTGAATTGCTGTATGAGTTCTAGTAATTTGAGGGTGGAGTCTTTTGGGTTTTCCACATAAAGTATCATGTTGTCTGCGAAAAGAGAGTTTGACTTCTTCTTTGCCAATTTGGATACCTTTTATTTCTTTCTGTTGTCTGATTGCTGTTGCTAGGACTTCTAGTACTATGTTGAACAATAGTGGCGAGAGTGGGCATCTTTGACGTGTTCCTGATCTTAAGGGAAAGGCTCTCAGCTTTTCCCCATTGAGGATGATATTCACTGTGGGTTTTTCATAGATGGATTTTATGAACTTGAGGAATGTTCCCTCTATCCTTATACTCTGAAGAGTTTTAATCAGGAAAGGATGTTGTATTTTGTCAAATGCTTTTTCTGCATCAATTGAGAGGACTATATGGTTCTTCTCCCTCCTCTTATTAATGTGTTCTATCACATTGATTGATTTGCGGATGTTGAACCACCCTTGCATCCCGGGGATAAATCCCACTTGGTCGTGGTGGATGATCCTTTTAATGTATTGTTGGATCCTATTAGCTAGGATTTTGTTGAGGATTTTGGAATCCATATTCATCAGGGATATCGGTCTGAAATTCTCCATTTTGATGGGGTCTTTGCCTGGTTTGGGGCTTAAGGTAATGCTGGCCTCATAGAATGAGTTTGGAAGTTTTCCTTCTGTTTCTATTTTTTGAAACAGCTTCAGTAGGATAGGTATTATTTCTTCTTTGAATGTTTGGTAGAATTCCCCAGGGAATCCATCAGGCCCTGGACTCTTGTTTTTTGGGAGGTTTTTGATCACTGCTTCAATCTCGTTAATGGTTATTGGCCTATTCAGGTTGTCAATTTCTTCCTGTTTCAGTCTTGGCAGCTTATAGGTTTCCAGGAAGGCCTCCATTTCATCCAGATTGCTCAGTTTATTGGCCTATAGTTGTTGATAATAATTTCTAATAATTGTTTCTATTTCCTTGGTGTTAGTTGTGATCTCTCCCCTTTCATTCATAATTTTATTAATTTGGGTCCTTTCTCTTTTCTTTTGGATAAGTCTGGCCGGTGGTTTATCGATCTTACTAATTCTTTCAAAGAACCAACTTCTAGTTTCGTTGATCTGATCTCCTGTGTTTCTGGTTTCTAATTCATTGATTTCTGTTCTAATTTTAATTATTTCTCTTCTAATGCGTGGCGTAGGCATCCTTTGTTGCTTTTTCTCTAGTTCTTTAAGGTGTAGAGTTAGTTGGTGAATTCGAGATTTTTCTGTTTGTTTGAGTGAGGATTGGATGGCTATGTATTTCCCCCTTAGGACCACCTTTGCAGTATCCCATAGGTTTTGGACCGATGTGTTTTCGTTCTCATTGATTTTCATGAATTGTTTAAGTTCTTCTTTGATTTCCTGGTTGACCCAAACATTCTTGAGCAGAGTGGTCTTTAGCTTCCAAGTGTTTGAATTTCTGCCAAATTTTTTATTGTGATCGAGTTCCAGTTTTAGAGCATTGTGGTCTGAGAATATGCAGGGAATAATCTCAATCTTTTGGTATTGGTTGAGACCTGATTTGTGACCCAGTATGTGGTCTATTCTGGAGAAAGTTCCATGTGCGCTCGAGAAGAATGAGTATTCTATTGTTTTAAGGTGGAATGTTCTGTAAATATCTATGAGGTCCTTCTGGTCCAATGTATCATTCAAAGCTCTTGTTTCCTTGTTGATTTTCTGCTTAGATGATCTGTCCATTGCTGAGAGTGGAGTATTGAGGTCTCCTACAATTAACGTATTGTTATCAATATGACTCTTTATTTTGGTTAACAGTTGGCTTATGTAGATGGCTGCTCCCATGTTGGGGGCATAGATATTTACAATTGTTAGATCTTCTTGTTGGATAGACCCTTTAAGAATGATATAGTGTCCTTCTGTGTCTCTTATTACAGACTTTAGTTTAAAATCTGTCTGATGTAAGAATTGCTACCCCAGCTTTCTTTTGAGGTCCGTTGGCATGGAAGATGAATCTCCATCCCTTCACTTTCAGTCTGGATGTATCTTTAGGTTCAAAATGAGTCTCTTGTAGACAGCATATGGATGGGTCCTGTCTTTTTATCCAATCTGCAACCCTGTGCCGTTTTATGGGAGCATTTAGGCCATTCACGTTGAGAATGATTATTGAAAGATATGAATTGTCATCATGTTGCCCATGAAGACGTTGTTTTTATAGATTGTCCCTGTAAATTTCTGTTGTATATCACTCTTGGGGGCTTTCTCCTTTTATAGAACCCCCCCCTTAATATTTCTTGCAGGGCCGGCTTAGTGGTCACATATTCTTTCAGTTTCTGCTGGTCGTGGAAGCTCTGCATCTCTCCATCCATTCTAAATGACAGCCTTGCCGAATAAAGTATTCTTGGCTGCATGTTCTTCTCATTTAGTACCCTGAGTATGTCTTGCCAGGTCTCTGTGGATAGGTCTGACGTAATTCTGATGTTCCTTCCTCTGTACGTAAGGAATCTCTTCCCCCTAACTGCCCTTAAGATAGTTTCCTTGGTTCTAAGATTTGCAAGTTTTACTATTACCTGCTGGGGTGTTGGCCTGTTTTCCTTGATCTTAGGAGGGGTCCTCTCTGCCTCTAGGACTCAAATGTTTGTTTCATTCCCCAGATTAGGGAAGTTCTCAGCTACGATTTGCTCAAATACATCTTCTAGTCCTCTCTCTCTCTCCACTCCCTCCGGGATTCCAATTATTCTGACATTGGAACGCTTCATTTCTCTGATTCTATTTTCATGGATTCTGAGTTGTTTTTCCCTGGCCTCCTCTTTTTCCTTTTTATCTATTATATTGTCTTCCAGGTCGCTTATTCGCTCTTCTGCCTCAGTTACCCTAGCTGTTAGATTATCTAGATTGGATTGGATCTCACTGATAGCATATTTAAGTTCTGCCAATTCACCTTTTATTTCTGCCCTTAGAGACTCTATGTTGCCATTAATTGATTTCTCCATTCTAGCCATTGTCTTCACAATTGCTAGCCTGAATTCCATCTCCGACATCTTGGTTATATCTGCATCCATTTGTAAATCTGCAGCATAAGTCATAATCTCTGGGTCTTTTCGGTTTTGGGAGCTCCTCCTAGTCATTGTGTTGATGGGTGTTTGAGGGAATGTATAGAGTCCAAATTATTGACCAGAACCCAAGCAAGATGTACCTGTTTTCTTGGGACCTTAGGGTTGCTGGCCTCTTGTTTTCCCAGCCTGTCTTCTGCGGGAGGGGCCTGCCGCGCTGTGACTCAGGCAACCCTGTTTGGGCGGAGTTGCCCTGTGCCCCTGTGGCGGGGGATGGGCTCAGTGGGAATCAGTCTTTGGGGCTTTTGTTCTCTGGCGCCTTTCCCTGCGGCTTTCTGCGTCTCTTCCGCGAGTCAGAGCAGAAGAGACCGTTTCCAACCCTCTGCCTCAGAGCAGAGAGACCTCAGTCTGTTCTTCAGTGCGCTCTCCAGGCCACACCGTCTCCGTTTCTGTCCGTGCTGCTATAAACTTCAGTGTCCTGGGTTGTGCGCCCCTCCGCAGTGCTCCCAGTCCTGCCTCCAGGTCGGGGCACATCTCTGCCCTTTGTGCTTCTAAAACCGCCAGCAGCTCCCAGTTCGCGGGCGTGCGCGTCCCCACCGCTCCAGGTTTCTGACCCGGGGGCTGCCCTAAAGTCCTTTCCCCGCCGCTACCGGTCTGCGAGTCTGTGCCCCGTACCCAGTGCGCGAGGCTGTCGCTCACCATCGGTGTAGGATCCGCATGGCCAGGCACCCTCCCGCTGCCGTTTATCCTCCGATGTCTGCCCGTGGAATCACGGCTCCCCGCTTCGTACCTCAAAACCAACCGCCTGCGATATTCTGTTTGTAGAGATCCAGATCTTCTTACATCTCAGGGTATTCAGAGTGGTCTGGTAGATATCCAGCTCAATTTCGGGGACCAGTTGAAATAGGGTCCCCTACTCTTCCGCCATCTTCCCCCCCTTTTTACATGACTTCCAAACATAAGCTTTTTTCAAGCTATTGACAACTCTTTAGATACATTTTTTTTTTTTTAGATACATTTTAATGATTTTATAATGATATGCAGTTTGCTTAGTTATTCAGCTAATGAGCACTTAGTTTGTTTCCATTTCTCTCCTTCACAGTTGTCAGTCACGCTGCAGTCAATGTCTTTGTTCTTTATCCCTCCTTGGCGTCTAGCTGAGAATGCCTTCTGATAGTAACACCCCTCTGGTTCTGTTTCAGTAAGAATGTTTACTATGTGACTAGCATTTATTCTTACCATTTAGCTTTCTTTTTTTAAAAAAATGGCATAGCTAAAAGATTATAGGTTTTCTTACTATAAACATGAACAATATCACACACTCTCAGATACACTGTAGGCTTATCTATGGCTTACTATTCCTTTACAATCCTTTGTTACTACAGGATGGAGCTATCTCGTAAGAAATCAGTTCTATAGAATTCACCCATGTAAGTCTACTATAAAAAGAACCATGCTTTACTACGCACAACAAACAACATAGCACAGAAATAGCTAAATAAAGGAATGTTTGAGGGGATCATTATAGTACTTTATGAACATAGCCTTTTATTAAGGAATATGTAGAACTAATGTCATGCAAATTACTCTAAGCTATGTTTTGTTTTTTTTTAAGATTTTTTTACTTATTCATTTGAGACGCAGAGATAGAGAGAGAAAGAGAACATGAGCAGGGGGAAAGGCAGAGGGAGAGGGAGAAGCAGGCTCCCCGCTGAGCCAGGAACCAGACATGGGGCTCAATCCCAGGACCCTGGGATCATGACCTGAGCCAAAGGCAGACACTCAACCATCTGAGCCACCCAGGCACCCCAACTCTGAGCTATGTTTTATGATATATTCCATGTAATTCAATTTTCATAATGGATTGGGCTGTTCATTCCTTTGAAATTAAAAATCTCATTATGAACCTGTGAACCATTCTGAGGAAAATACAAAAACAAAGCGACCTTTAATGTCCTTTTCCAAGTCTGAAGTTCTATGAAAACACTAAGGTTAGGAAATGACATGTAAGTATTAATGACCAAAATGTTTGAAATGATACTAAAAATGTCTAAGTGATCTAATTCTGAATCCAATAAGATTCCAAGTTTTGATGGTTTTACCTCAAAATCCTTCACATCTGTCTATTCTTTTTACCCCTCTCCCCATCACTGCCTATTCGTCCTATACCTCTGATCAAGCTCCCATATTAGCTAATGCATTTTGGCTTGAAATCTTGATATTTGAAGACTTACAAATCAAATCCTATGTATGCACCACTGTATTAATACTTACACACTGTAAAATTACACAAAAAGAAATGAAAACAATGTAAGGTTAAATATAAATACAGATATTTGAGAACTGCTATATTTTATAATGGCATTGAATCAATACTAATTTTCTCACTTGTACGTAAGAGAATGTACTTATCTGTAGAAACTATACACAAGCATTTAGGGGTAAAGGGATATCATCTGCAATGTACAATCAAATGATTTGAAGAAACAAACAAAAAGAATGTGATTAAGTGAAATAAAATGTTGACAACTGGGGAGATGGTTAGGTGAAGGGCACTTTTTTTTGTAGTTTGAAATTATTTCAAAATAAAATTTAGAAGTGTGTGTGTGTGTGTGTGTGATGTCCAAGTATTTCTTCTTGCCCCCATTGGATGGCCTTGCACACCCCTTGGGTTTTATACTCCAGTCTGGGATCAACTGGCCCAGACTATAGTAATAATGTCCAAACTGTTCTCTTGGCCTCTTTTCCACCGTCTTTTTGCCTAACCTCAACTCAGCGGTTAGTGACCTTCCTAAAGTATAAATCTGATGATGTCACTCCCCTTCCTTAAAATCCTCTGTGATTCTAAGTTGACAAGAGAACATAGAAACCTTTTAGATGATCACATGAGGCTTTTCATTGTTTAGTCCCATTTCTTCATTAGTGATCTATGTTCCAGCCAAAAGAACTACTACTCGCATTCGTAACTTTTATTGCAAATAGTGTTTTTTCTAACTGGAATGTTCTTCCTTTGTCTGCCTTTTCTACTCCTATTTAACCCTTGAGACTTAGCCTCAAAATTTCATCCTCTATAGTCCCTGATAACCTTGCCATTAGCCACTTACCCCATAGCAACTATTTTATCACATTTTAATTATCTACTGTAGAAGTCTACCTCTAAATCCAGCTGCTAGAGACTAGTGATCAGACTTACTCATCTCAGTATCTGTTGCAACCTGATCCATCTGTGGTGGTTAGAACAGTCCCTAGTACATAGGAATGAATGCCTGTGGGAAAAATGAATGAATGAATAGAAACCCACACTGAAACTACTGCAGAAGGTTTTATGTGTTCTGTCTGGTGGCAAATACTTTACAAAAAGACCTGCTTAAGTGAGGAGATGTCCTTTATCCAAGATCAAATATTCAGTGTCTGAGAATAAAATACTGAAGTTAAGATTATATTACAACTAGTGATGGAACTGGTAAAAAGACCCAGCGTTTGGAATGCTCCCACGAGTACCCCTCCAGCCCAGCAGCCCTGACTGCCACATAGAGGAGGACTGGATTATGACAGTTATTTACATTGGGTTTTCACCTGTGGCAGCTGAATAAAATCAAAGATTTTCAGTTCGTTGATGTTTGCAGTTGACTTTTAATAAGTCTTTATAATCTTTAAGAGGTTTACTTTTATTCCAATTTCATTAAACTTTCTAAAATTGGGAGTGAGTGTTGAATTTTATTAAATTCCCATCTAGTGTTAAATAGCAGTTTTCTCCTCTAAGTTATAATGTAATCTTAAATTGATTTATTGCTTGATTTTGGACCATTCTTGCATTCCTATACCATGCCTGCCATGGTCAAGACATTATTCTAATAGGAATGTATTATATCTGCTATTATTTCATCTGCTATTCTATATTTATCTTCATAAGAGTAAGAGGTAACTATTGTTTACATGTAAGTGTTAAGCCATGTAACTCTTTGTTATGTGTCAGAAATCATTCCAAAAAGGCATGGAGTCAAACTTACCTCATAGGTTGAGTTTAGATATGGAAGTTCTAGCAGTTCTACCAAATCAGAAATCCTGATAGCTAACATTTATTGAGTGCTTATTTTGTGTCAGTTACTCTTTTAACTGCTTTATATGTATTAACCCATTTACTTCCTATTGCATTCATATGAAACAGAACTTATTATCCCCATCTTGTGATTGAGGAACTGAGTCCTGGGATGCAAAGAAGTCCATTCAGGGTCACATGAGTGGTAAATGGTAGAGTCAGGATTTGAACTCAGGCATTCTGGCTCCAGAGTCTATGTTCTTCACGATTAGGCAGTATTCCCCAGCATGATACTGGGGGAAACACAAACCCCAGGAATTATTTGCTCAAAGATGGAATCTGATGTAATCATTGTTCACATGACTATTTAAGCAATGTAGAATATAAGAAATACCATAATTACATCTATTAATATAGTACTATAGATTGGGGGAATAACTGTAAGTAGTATTTAAAGACTTAAATATTACCAAAGTAACAACGATTTTTTTTTTTCTTTTCAGCAATCTTGACACAGAAGAACTCTGTGGTAAGTTGTGGTATTTTGGGGGGAGGGGTGGGCAAAGTTGTGGTATTTTGGAGGAGGGGTGGGCAATCAAACTCACTACTTGCTTTAGGATGAAAAAGAACATCATCTTATTTAAATTTCTACATACCCTGAAATTAATGTCCTAGATTTGGAATATAGTAAAAGATAATTGAGATCTCAAAGGATTTATCTTCATCTGTGAGTTTTACTCAAGCGTGTGTTTCAGTGGAGAAAGAGTTGGGGCTCATTAATTTCTTCATAGAGAAGAATCGTTTTGCACTTGGTACAGTTAGTTTAACAATAGCAAATTCTCCCCTAGTTTGAATATATTTTTACATTGGTGTTTAATACAACTTCATTATTCTCTTCAAGTATATTGCCTTTACTACTGTTTTTGCAAAATTGACCCCCTTGACATATAAAAACAACTTTGTTCCATACCTCCCTGAACAGTTCTGGAATGTTAAATGTCACTTGCAAAACGAGTTTCAGTAGAGAGAGGAATTTCTACAGATTCCTGACTTATAGCCTCTTCATTTATTTTCTTCATCCTCATGGTTGGAAACAAAAGTCAAAGGCTAGGAATGTGGAAAAGGCCAACATTTCTGCGATTTATTTTTTGTTATGAGAAAATTATGAAGCATTCTGAGACTATTCAGTGTGAAACAGCTATTTTTCTCTGAACGTTGGGAAGTTTTAAGTTATATGTTTTAAGGTAATTATATAACACCTTGTCCAAATTTGATTTTATTGTCTAGGTTTTTTAAAAATAATTTTACAAATGAGATTCTCTGAAACTCCTAATTGAAGTCACAAGCGCTTCCTGAACATCTTCTAAGTCTTACAAATTTAAAGTTTACCAAATCATCACAAAGTCCATTTTAGAGTATACAAGAGTGGTTATCTTCCATTTCATTAAATGGTAGAGTGACACCGAGTGAGGTTATGTCAGAAAAAAAATATCAGAACACATGGTTTCAAGAAAATAACGAACAACACAAATATGAAAATCACCATAAGCTTTCCAATTTTCCAATGGTCCTAAAACACTGTTTTCTGTTCCTGCGTAGTGTCTCTCTCCTATTCAGTGAAAATAATCCAACTGAAAAGCAAGTTGTTTACGCAGAAGCAAGGTTTCTGGTACCAAAGCAGGTCATGATTTTGTTAATTATGAAACACTAATAAAGAAAAACCGGGAAAATCCTGACCTGCTTCTACACATAATCCAACCATGACCCATCCACACACGGGTACTAAACTGTGCCAAGTGGGCCAAAGGGCCTGTGGGGACTATGGCCACCAGGCTTTCTAAAGAATAGCAATCACTATAAAGGTCAAGTTGTAGTCTATTCTCATCCATGTGCAGATGGTACCTGCCAGTGAAGTGGGGAGATAAAGTAAAGAACTGAGAAGATTATCTCGATAATTTTGTGAGGTTGGGAGACCCATTTGCCTCAAGTGTCTAGATAGGTCAGGCCAAAGTAATGCTTTCCTCAAATTATCCAGATAATTCTTTTTGTTTTCTACTCAACTTTGCCTGGGTAGGCATGGCTCATGAGAAAGCACACTGTTATAAGGGCTTTTAACGTGACATTTAGTGGTTCTTCTTTATTTGCTATGTTGCTTATGTATTGTCACTAAGGCATATTACATTATCCTCTCTTAGTATGATTGTGTATCTTCACCTAATCCTCTACCAAAAAAAATGTTTAATTTGTTTCTATAATAATAGAACTAGATTAGGAACCTACTCTGCATTTACTGGAAAAAGCTTTGACTATGATTTTCCACATAGTTAGGGAACTAGTATATGGGGTGTTTTTTTTTTTGTTTTGTTTTTGTTGTTTTTTTTAAGAGAGAGCATGCATGCAAGCTGGGCGGGGGGGGAGGAGTGGGGCAGAGGGAGAGAGACAGGGACAGAGAGAGAATCCCAAGCAGCCTCCACTCTGAGTCAGAGCCTGATGTGGGGCTTGATCTCAAGACCCTGAGATCATGACCTGAACTGAAATCAAGAGTCGGACGCTTAACTGACTGAACCACCCAGGCATCCCTAGTATATGGGGTTTTAATGCAACCAAATTGCTCCGTATTTTTAAACCCAGTGATTGTACTCCCAATCATATATTATAACCCTCCCCCTCTCTGTTCAAGAATATGCATTTTAATTTCCAGAGTATAGTTTCATGTCTTGTTATTTTGTAAATATAAAGTAAATATTTAAGTTGGATTCTAATCAAAACCAAATGCTTTAGTGCAAGCAAATAAAATCTGTTGACTCACACCCCACACAAATTCTCCCTTGTGCATGGGAGGGATGGCACTTGATCAGTATGGAAAGCAGATTTCATGCGCTCTTTCATAGAAGCAGTTAAAAGGTCCAGGTATCTAAAACTTTCATTCTGTTGCTTTTACTTAGTTTGTTCTTTTACTAAATTAAGGACTAGAAATCAAAAGCTATTAAAATAAAGTATTGATTTATTTTAGTTATGGAAATAATAGTTTTTAAAATTTAATAATACAGAATAACGTAGGCATTTAAGATGGAATGTCAGTCTCCTTTTCCCCCTCTCCCCTTTTTCCCTAATGTCTGCTGCTAACTGCTTGGAGCATCTCCTTCCAGATATTTTTATTCATAAATCGACATCATACATATGCTGTGATAATTTTTCCAACAGTGAGATCATACTATACGATCAGGACAGCTGCACACTGTTCGTTTTATTAAAAAGGCTGCACATGTGCTGCATTTACCTTCATTTTTTTCAGTCAAACCCCTTTTTGTGGATTTTCAGGTTGTTTCCAACTTTTCACTTGGACAAACAGCATTGAAGTAAATATCTTCATTTGTTTTATATTCATACTCTTGTAGGAGTTGTTCTACATGGTAGATGCCTATAGGTATAATTACTTGGTCAAAGATTCTTCAGTTTGCACACCCACCAGCAGTGTTGAGGCATGCCACGTCATTCACTCTTCCCATAATTAGGGAGGCCTGCCCAAATAGAAGCTTTAGGCCATATCTTATCAGTCAGTATATAACTCACTTACAGCTAGGTATATGTGTTTGAACTCTAGCTTTGAGTCTTTGGTTTTCTCTTCATTCCATCTTTAGCTGTGATCTAAAATCTATCAGGAGTAAAATTATTACGTTCCTGACCCAACCCAGGGCTGAAGGATAGAGGCTGAACGAGTGACCTCAGTGTGACCCCTGGGCAGTGCTGAGAGGTACCTCTGCCAGCCAAGTCGAATGCTGGAAAATCAGAAGTCACTATTCCTCTTCCAGACTATTAGAACTGTGGCGACCTGGCACATTTATAAAATCACCAAAAAAAAGGGGCACCTGGCTGACTCATACTCTCAGCTCAGGACTTGATCTCAGGATTGTGAGCTCTAGCCCTGCGTTGGGCTCCATGCTGGCTGTGGAGCCTACTTAAAAAAAAAAAAAAAGAAAAAAAATCACCAAAAAAGAGATATAAAACATTTTGCATGACACTGATATGCATTCTCTCAAAATAACCCACATTCTTAGATTCCCACCTGACACCTCTATTCAGAGCATGGGTGTTCTCCCCACCTCTCCGTTCTCTGTCATCTCAGTATTTTCCTCCCAATCTAGTATACTGCTTGGGAAGCTAAGGGAAGGTACGTACTGTAGGTTTTCATCTAAACTCATGAGAATGCTTTGTGAGATCAGGTCCCAGTGTGGCCTTGGTGGAGGGTAGGGGGCTCTGGTTCTGACTTGAAATTCTTAGGCCAAACCTGAAAACAACCACCTGGAGGATTAAGAGGCAGTCTAGGAGAACAAAACAAAACTTGGTGATGTGACACCACCAGTTAAGTATAGTAGGGAAGGGAGAAACTAACCTTTGGTTAGCATATTAGCAAAGATGTTGCATTGGATTTCCACGAGGAGATAATTTGCTTTCTGATAGGCAACTTGTCAAATAAGTCTGTTTATAAATCATGCTCTATTCTCTTATAAAACAACGTTCAGACTCTTACCGTTCAAAGATTCTTCACTTAAACTGATGAGAATTGGTTGTCACACATTTCCATATGTGCTATACAATTCTGCTTTGCCTCTTGCCTATGGAACTCACATGCAGTTTTCAATAAAAGTAGATTTCTCCAGGAAATTATTCTAGTTCTCCAAGGACAAGAGTTTTTATTTTTTTCCCCACACAGAACAATGCAGCTCTTTTTATTTTGTCTTTTGATACTATAGCAAATCATATTATAGACTTTAAGAAAAAGTACCCTACGCGCAAAAGATGTAAAAAGAGTTCCACATATAATGGATTCTTTGGGGACTGTCCTGAGACCATGCAAATATTCAGCATTTTATCTGTGTTCTGTAGATATTGAGTTGAATGGATAGATGTCACCCTGAGGGGGTGTCCCCATCTTCACTCCTGCTTGGCTTCACTCTGACCCTTTGGGGCACATGTGAAATGAAGCTCTGAGCCCAGGCCTGCTCTGTGAAGCTGCCTCTGATTCCCTGCAGAAGGACTTCAGCATTCTTTGACCTGAAATTTTTTTGGGGTGGGGGGATGATTAATCCAAAAATATCTTTATTTCACAGTAGGGTACTGCAGTGTGTGATTTGAGATCTAATCCACATAACATTAATTTCAGGTATATAACAATGATTTGATATTTGTTTATATTATGGAATGATCACTACAGTAAGTCTAGTTAACATCCATCACTACACAGTTTGTCTTGTAACGAGAACTTAAAAAAACAAATGATGCCCAAAGTTAGTAGAATGAAGGTATTAACAAAGATCAGAGCAGAAATAAATGAAATAGAGACCAAAAAGACAATAAATCAATGAAATTTTTCTATAGTGACTGTGCCAATTTACATTCCCACCAACAGTGTACAAAGGTTCCCTTTTCCCCACATTTTCTTTTTTTTTTTTTTTTAAAGAGTTTTTGTTTGTTTATTTGACAGAGAGAGACACAGCGAGAGAGGGAACACAAGCAGGGGGAGGGGGAGAGGGAGAAGCAGGCTTCCTGCTGAGCAGGGAGCCCGATGCGGGGCTTGATCCCAGGACGCCGGGATCATGACCTGAGCCAAAGGCAGACGCTTAATGACTGAGTCACCCAGGCGTGCCTCTCCACATTTTCACCAACACTTACCTACTGGCCTTCTGATAATCCACATTCTAACATTTGCTATCTCCTTGTGCTTTCGATTTGCAATTCTCTGATGATTAGCTATGTTGAACACCTTTTCATGTACTGATTTTCCATGTGTATGTCTTTGGGAAAATGTCTGTTCTAGTCTTCTGCCCATTTTGGTTTTTTGTTGGTTTTTGCTATTGTGCTGTATAAGTTCTTTATATATTTTGGATATTAACCACTTAACCAGATGTAGGATTTGCAAATATCTTCTCCTATTCAGTAGGTTGCATTTTTATTTTGTTTTTGTTTCCTTTGCTTTGCAGAAGCTTTTTAGTTTGGTGTAGTCCCATGTGTTTGTTTATAATTTGTTGCCTTTGCTTTTGATGTCAGATCCAAAAAAATCATTGCAAAGACTGATGTCAAGGAACTAACCATCCATGTTTTCTTCTAGGAGTTATATGGTTTCAGGTCCTAAATCTAAATCTTTAATCCAATTTAAGTTGATTTTTGTGTATGGTGAAAGATAGGGTCTCAGTTTTTTTTCTTTTGCATATAGCTGTCCAGGTTTCCTAGTACCATTTATTAAAAAGACTGCGTTTTCCTCATTGTGTATCTTGGCTCCTTTGTCATAAATTAATTGGCCATATATGCATGGGTTTATTTCTGGGCTGTTTTGTTCCATTGACCTATGTGTCTTTTTATGCCAGTAACGTACTGTTTTGATTACCATAGCTTGTAATATAACTTTAAACTGAGAAGCATGATACTCTTCAGCTTTGTTCTTTCTCAAAATTGCTTTTGCTATTTGGGATCTTTTGTGATTCTATACACATTTTAGGATTGTTTTTTCTATTTCTGACAAATGCCATTGGATTTTTTTTTTTTTAAAGATTTTATTTATTTATTTGACAGAGAGAGAGAGAGAGCGAGAGCAGGAACACAAGCAGGGGGAGTGGGAGAGGGAGAAGCAGGCTTCCTGCCGAGCAGGGAGCCCGATGTGGGACTCGATCCCAGGACCCTGGGATCATGACCTGAGCCGAAGGCAGACGCTTAATGACTGAGCCACCTGGGCACCCCTGCCATTGGAATTTTGATAGGGTTTGAATTGCATCTGTAAATTGCTTTGGATAATATGGACATTTTAACAATATTCTTCCAATCCCTGAGCACAGGGATTTTTCACTTGTCTTCAATTTCTTTCATCAATATATTACAGTTTTTATAGGTTGTGTGCAGATTTTTTTTACTTCCTTGGTTAAATTTATTCTTAGATATTCTTTAAATGCTATTAAAACTGGGATTTTCTTTTATTTTCTAGTAGTTCATTATTAGTGTACAGAAATGCATCTGATTTTTATATATTGATTTTGTATCCTGTAACTTTACTGAATTTGTTTATTCTAACAGTTTTTTGGTTGAGTCTTTAGGGTTTTCTGTATATAATATCCTGTCCAATAGTGAAAGTTACCCTTCCTTTCTGATTTGAATGACTTTTCTTTTTCATGCCTACTTGCTTTGGCTAGGACTTCCAATACTATGTTGAATAAAAGTGGTCTTGTCTTCTTCCTGATCTTAGAGGAAAAGTTTTAACTCTTCAGCGTTGATATGATGTTAGCTGTGGGCTTGTCATATTTGTCCTTTATTATGTTAAGATATGTTCCCTCTATACACACTTTGAGAGTTTTTATTATGAATGGGCATGGAGTTTTGTCAAATGCTTGATTGATTTTTATGGGTGTTGAACCATCCTTGCATCTCTGGAAAAAGTCTTCTTGACGGTATATGATCCTTTTAATGTATTGTTGATTTCAGTTAGCTAATATTTTGATGGGGATTTTTGCATCTGTGTTCATCAGGGATACTGACTTGTAGTTTTCTTGTAGCATCCTTGTCTGGTTTTGGTAGGAGGATGTTACGGCCTTATAAAGTGAGTTTTGAAATATTCCTTCTTTTACCTTTTTTTTTTTTTTTTAGAATTTGAGAAGGATTTGGTTTTTTGTTTTTTTTTTTTTTTTTAATTTTATTTCTTTGACAGAGAGAGACATAGTGAGAGCAGGAACACAAGCAGGGGGAGTGGGAGAGGGAGAAGCAGGCTTCCCGCGGAGCAGGGAGCCCGATGTGGGACTCGATCCCAGGACGCTGGGATCATGACCTGAGCCGAAGGCAGACGCTTAACGACTGAGCCACCCAGGCGCCCGGTGTTGTTCTTTAAATGTTTGGTAGAATTCACCAGTGAAGCCATTTGGTCCTGGACTTCTGTTTGGGAAGTTTTTGATTACTGAATCAATTTTCTTACTAGTAATTGGTCTATTCAGATTTTCTATTACGTCATGAGTCAGTCTTTGTAGGTTATGTATTTCTTTTCTAGGAATTTATCCATTTCTCTTAGGTTGTCCAGCTTGTTGGTATATAGTTGTTCATAGTAGTCTCTTATGTTCCTTTGCATTTCTGTTTTATCAATTGTAATGTCTCTTTCATTTCTGATATTTAGTCCTCTTTTTTTTTTTCTTGGTGAATTAGCTAAATGTTTGTCAATTTTGTTTATCTTTCAAAAAACCAGCTTTTACTTTCATTGATTTATTGTCTTTTTGGTCTCTCATTTATTTCTGCTCTGATCTTTGTTAATACCTTCATTCTACTAACTTTGGGCATCATTTGTTTATTTTTTTTCTAGTTTCTTGAAGTAGAGAGGGTTGGTTATTTGAGATCTTTCTTGTTTCTTGATATAGGTAGGCATTTAGCTGTATGAACTTGCCTTTTAGAACTGCTTTTGCTACATCCCATAAGTTTTGGTATGTCATATTTTCACTTTCATTTGTCTCAAGATGTTTTGGGCATTCTCTTTTGATTTCTTCTTTGATTCATGGTTGTTCAGAAGCAGGTAGTTTAATCTCCACATATTTGTGAATTTTTGTTTTCATCTTGTAATTGATTTCTAGTTTTATACCATTGTGGTCAGATAAGATGCTTGGTATAATTTCAGTCTTCTTAAATTTATTAAGACTTGTTTTGTGACCTAACATATGATCTATCCTGAGGAATGTTCCTTGTGTACTTGAGAAGAATTTGTATTTTGTTGCTTTTGGATAGAATGTGTGTATATGTGTGTATGTGTATGTATGTACATATGTATGTGTGTATACATAGTCCATTTGGTCTAATGTGTCATTTAAGACCATTGTTTCTTTATTGATTTTTCTGTCTGATCTATTGATGTAAGTGGCATATTAAAGTCCCTTACTATTATTGTATTTCTATTTCTCTCTTTAGGACTGTTAATATATGCCTTATATATTTAAGTGCTCCTATGTTATGTGCATATATATTTACAAATGTAATATTCTTTTGGTGGATTGACCCTTTATCATTACATAATATCTTTCTCTATCTTTTTTTATAATCTTTGTCTTAAAGTTTATTTTATCTGATATAAGTATAGCTACTCTAGCTTTCTTTTGGTTTCTACTCAGTCTGTGTCCTTATATTTTAAATGAGTCTCTTGTTGGCAGCATACAGATGGATTTTTTAAATCCATCCATCCACTCTGTCTTTTGAATGGAGAATTTAGTCCATTTACATTTAAAGTAAGTATTGATACATATGTGCTTTTTTATGTATTGTTGATTGTTTTCTGACTGTTTTGTAGTTCCTCTGTTCCTTTCTTTTTCTCTTTCTTCCTTTGTGATTTGATGTTTTTCTGTAGTGGTATATTTCAGTTTTTTCTCTTTGTGTGTGTATGGGTGAGGGTGTGTGTGTGTGTGTGTGTATCTACTGTAGGTTTTTGCATTGTGGTTACCATGAGGCTTACATAAAACAATTTATAACAGTCTGTTTTAACTTGATAACAACTTAAGTTTGAACACATTCTAAAGCTCTACAATTTTATTCCCTCACCCCCGTGAAACCTTTTTTGTTATAGATGTCACAATTTACATATTTTATCTTGTGTATCTGGTAACAAATTACTATAGTTATCATTATTTGAATACTTTTGTCTTTTAACCTTCATACTAGCTTTATAAGTGATTAACCCTCCACCTTTCTGACATGAGATTATTCTGAATTTTACTATACATTTACCTTTACTGGTGAGATTTACACTTTCATGTGTGTTCCTATTAATAATTAATACCCTTTCATTTCAGCTTAAAGAAGTCCCTTTAACATTTCTTGTAAGACCAGTGTAGTGGTGCCGAACTCCTTTTGCTTTTGCTGCTCTGGAATACTGTTTCTCTCTCCAATTCTGAAGGACATATTGCTGGCTAGAGTATGCTTGGTTGGCAGTGTTTTTCTTTTAGCCCTTTGAATATATCATGCCACTCTCTTCTGGCCTCCAAATTTCTGCTGAAAATCTGCTGATAGTCTTATTAGGGGTTCCTTTGTACCTAACAAGTTGGTTTTTCTCTTCTTTTAAAAATCTCTCCTTGCCTTTAACTTTTGACAGTTTAATTATAATGTGTCTTGGTGAGGTTAACTGTGGCTTCACCTTAATGGGAACTTTATGGGTTTCCTGGATCTGTATGTTTGTTTCCTTTCCCCAGGTTGGAGAAGATTTCAGCCATTATTTTTCCAAACAAGATTTCTGCCCCTTTCTCTCTTTCTTCTCTTTCTGGGACCCCTATAATGTGAATCTTGGTCCTCTTAATGATGTCCTATAAGTTTCTTAAGCTATCCTGACTCTTTTTTCATTCCCTTTTCTCTTTGCTGCTCTGATTGGATAATTTCCACTGTCCTTTCTTCAAGTTTACTGATCCTTTCTTCTGGTTCATCTAGTCTGCTTTTGAAGACCTTGGTTGTACTTTTCACTTCAGTTATTGCATTCTTTGATTCAATGACTTCTATTTGGTACTTTGTATTTTGTATCTTTGTGAAATTCTAACTTTATTCATTTATTCCTCCAATTGGCAGTCATTTTTACAACCATTATTTTGAACTCTTTATTAGGTAAATCACTAATCTCTATTATGTCTTTTTTCTAAAGTATATTACCTTATTCTTTCATTTGGAACATATTCCTCTGTTTCTTCATTTTTCTTGACTCTCTGAGTTGGTTTCTATGCATTAGATAAAACAACCACTTCTTCCAGTCTTGAAGGAGTGTTCTCATATAGGAGATGTACCTTATCTTTCAACCCTGCCCTAGCTCTTGGTTGTCTTCAAATCTTGTTCAAGTAGCCCACTTTATTCTAGTGGCTCCCAGTAATTGTGGATGTGACAAGACTGGTCAGTGTCTCAAAGGGGAGGATCTCAGTCAACATTGACAGGCTATAGCACAAGACCCTCAGGTAATAGCTTTCAACCTCTTTCAGGAGAAGATTAGATGATGGTTATTTCTGTCTGCTCCCTCTGCACTGATCCCTGGGTAATAACCACTTAAGAATGGTTTCTTTCTTTGCTACGATCCTGTTGAACTCAGGAACACAAGCCCTGCTGGCCATCAGAGCCAGGCTATCAAGGGATGTGCCCTCTCGGCAACAACCCCAAAAGCCTTGGTGCCAAATGTATCCATGGCTCCTTTCTTTAAAGATACCAATTACCTGGGGTGGGGTTAAGAGGGAGCACATAGATGGTGATGCCAGCCTCCCCAGTCTCTGGAGAGGATTGTTGTTGGCCCCTAGATGTGTGTTTAATTACAAGCCTACCTCTTATGCCATAGCTATGAAGATAAGCTACTGGGCCTTTTTTCTCAGAAAGGCTATGGGTATGTTTCAGTCTGCCATCTCTGTGCTGTGCCATGGGGGTGGGAGCCTACCTAGTTAAGAACTCTTTCTCCTTGGTCCTATGAGGTCCACAAAGGTAAGCCCCCCGGCCACTAGAGCAAGGCGATACAGGGATGTCCCCTGCTTTGCCCTGTACTTTGGTTGCATTTTGTACCTGAGTTATTGAACCATTGTCTGGAACAATGACCATGTGTATAGCAGTTGTTTGTTGGAATGTTTATTTCCCCTACCTGGTTGTAGGCTCCTTAAATATTCTCTCTTCTTTGTATTCCAGGCTCCTAGTATAACCCATCTGGCTCACAGAAGGCACTAAATAAATGTGTGTTAAGTCCTGGATTGACTAAATGAACCTTCACCATCATGAAGTGGAGGGTGGGGATTCTGTCCTTTTATCTATGTTAAATGTCTCTGGCTCCTTCATCTAATTTCCCTCTTTGAGTTCATTGGAGCCCCACTTGCCCTGGTACATGCCCCTTGGTAAGTTATAAAACAATTTGAGTGGCACTGACCTGTGCCACCTCAAAATAACACTTATACTTAAGCTCCTATCCATGGCTTGGGTGTTGTAGTTCTCTCTATTCTGAGACTTATTTTCTTTGTGTTCTAGTATATTGCTTGGGGAGTAATTTTTTTTTTTTTCTCCTAACTGCTTTGATAATTGAGATGAATGGGTAGATGAGTAAATGAAGGAAGGAAGGCTAGATAGGTGTCAGCTCAAAAACTTCATTGTCTTCTCATGTTCTTTATCAGCATGTACCTTCACAAACTTGATTTCACAGTGGAAAGGCAATTTATAGTCTCTCCAGGGGACCTTCATTGATTCAGATCTCTTGTTTATGAAAATATTTTAAAAGGTGGTGTTCCTTCATGTTTTGTTTTTTTTAAAACCCTTATTTTTAAGCACCAAATTCTATTTTTCACTTAATATATTCTGCCTTCTTGCACTTGAAATCCCCATTACGGTCTTTTTTGAGTCTTTGTATATATTAAAAATATGCTAACAATTTTTCTGTTTTCAATTTTTCTTTATACGTTTTGCTTGTTTCAACTTAGTGTGGATTCTATTCTGCTAATTATTTTTGTCAAAGTTAATATTCTGTAACCACATTAACTGCTTGCTAGTTCATGAACAATTTTGTTCACAGGGATTTCATTTATTGCAAATAACGGTGACAAGGTCAGATATGTTGGTCAACACTCACAGAAAATCAACATCAGAGCCAAGAATTAAAATGTTACTGTCAAGTAGGTATTTAAGGAATATCTGCTTCCTTATTTATTTTCCAACTAATCCCTTCCTGAAAGAAGCCCTATGTGAGATGATTTGCACCACACATTTTTTTAAGGAATGCATAATCAGGAATGCATTTGCTTTTTGTCAAAAATATGCCACGCATGGGACATCTGGGTGGCTCAGTCGGTTAAGCATCTGCCTTCGGCTCAGATCATTATCCCAGGGTCCTGGGATCGAGTCCTGTATCAGGCTCTCCCTTCTTGTGCTCTCTCTCTCTCTGACAAATAAATAAATAAAATCTTTTAAAAAATGCCATGCATTTTTAATCCATGTGTACACAAATTATAATTTGGCAATGATAATCTTGAATTGTTTTATTGCTCACCTGTGTTAATTTTTTCTTTTCAGATGATTTCTGCACATCTACTAATCATTCAATGATACTTCCCATTTGTTATTAGTATTAATGTCAACAAATAATTCCATCTTGAGTATTAAAGTTTCCATAAAACATACTGAAATTTATCCCAGTGATCTCAAATAGCTTTTTGTTGAGTTTTCTTCTCATTCAATTTGATTCCATAAATACTTAGGGCACATTAAAGA
This sequence comes from Phoca vitulina, assembly GCF_004348235.1. Lineage (NCBI taxonomy): Eukaryota > Metazoa > Chordata > Mammalia > Carnivora > Phocidae > Phoca > Phoca vitulina. The sequence goes on from NW_022589728.1 coordinate 37,911,621, forward strand.
GAGGCAATAATAAACTACAGCTCATCCAAAGATGAGTTCACAGGAATGGTGAGGGCTAATGATTTTCTAGTGACTTAAAGTTCTAGGTCTTTTCAATATATGACTTCCTGTGAATTTTGGTTAGGCCGGATCTGTCATTTCAGAAATACAAAGATTTCTATAAGTAAATATGAGGTGTTGCATTTCTCTCTCCTGCACGTCAGCTTGTTTGGGAACAGTCTATATTCCGTACTCCTAATTGTAACATCCAATGTATTATTTCTACCAATTGAAAAATGTGATAAACATCCCTTTTGCTTGCCCAGATTGTTGAAAAAAATTAAATCATAATAGGAATAATTACATGGGAGGTGCTAAGGAGGACAGCCTTGTGTTTTGTAGCATTATTAATTCTTAACCATGAGGAGAGCTTACCTTGCTTAAATGTCTCCCAGGAGAAACAATAAAATGTAGTTTAATTTTTTGCTGAAACTACTGCCTTAATGAGTGCTATAATAATATGCTGTTGAGAACAATTTTTTATTGTAACAGTCTTGTCCATAGATCCAGATTCATTTTTTCCTATTTTTGTAGGAAAGAGCATTTCTTCAAGGATAATGGTAATCAGTTTTTTTTTTTTAATGAAATGAGTAATATTGATACCCTAGTCTCTTTTGAAAACCTTCCAGTTTTCACTTACAGCATTTTATTTGTTTTACACATTCATGGAGTGTATCATCAGTTTATTTTGTTGTTATTTTACGATAAACTGCAAACATGATTTTTTTCAATATTTTTACTTTCAGAATATTTTTCCCAGCACTTGGGCGAATATGAGAATGTGCTAGCAGCACTTGAAGACCTAAATCTTTCCATCCTGAAGGCAATGGGCAAAACAAAAAAAGTAAGGAAATGTTGGTGTTTATTTTCTGTAAATCTCTTCTTTGAAAAAAATTTTCTTGAAAATCCTATTTCTTAACGTATCATAAAAGTATACATTGGTTTTTATCACTAATAACTTACTTTCTCAATATTAAATGAGCTATTGTGGTCATTCACAATACTAGGTGTCAGAATCTGCTTTTTGCCAAGGATACAAAGATATGAAATCTGTTCAGGCAGCTCTTACTGTGGTCACAAGACAAGTGTGTAAACAAACAATTGCAATATAGTACAACAGAGGGAAGCACAAGATGGGGCACCTGATTCATGCTGGAGGAGGTGACACCTGAGCAATTACAAATGAAATTATAGCTAAGGAAAGGTGAAACAGACACACGGAACAGCATGTACAAAGGCCCTGTGTTGGAAGGGGCAGGGAGTAGGCACAGGGCATTAAAGTAAATAAAGATGGTCAATAAGGTTAAAGTCTAGAACACTGAAGAATGGCATGATGTGAGATGTAACATGTGGTAGAGAGGGGCTGTACCTTTTGTGATTTTGTTGGTGAGCCTAAGGATTTAGACCTGTATCCTAGATGCAAACAAATCAGCCACATTTTCAGCAAAGATATGGAAATTCATGCAGCCTTTTGAAAAGACCATATAAGAATTAGCTTGAGATTAGGGTGGGTGGGGAATATGGGGAATAAGATCAGGAAGATGAGTGAGGAGGCTAGTTCACTAACCCAGGTCAGAGATGTTGGTAGTTTAAAGGTATTGGCAGATGATATGGAAGAAAGGAAATTAACTGTACATATGTTGAGACCCTATCAGTAAAACTTGGAGAAGGCATGAATATGCGGGATGGGAGGACATGTCCAGGATGAATCCTAGTTTTTAGCTTGTATGCCTGGGTAATGGCACTAACTAGACAGAGAATGCTGCAAGAAGACCAGGTTTGAGGAGGTAAGATTATAAGTTCTCTCTTAACATGTTGAATCTAAACTGCTTTGGGGACATCTAAGGAAATTCAAGTAAATGATTAGATACATGGTTCTGAATCTGAGAGGTGAAGTCTAGATTGGACATATGTTTGTGAATTGTTAATACTTAGGCAGAGAACTTTAATGACATCATCTGGAGAGAGAATATATCGTAGAAAAAGGAGAGGACCTAACACTGAGCTTTAAGGAACTTCAAATTTTGTTGGTGGGTGGAAGAGAATGAGCCAGCATGAGAGTCTGAGAAGGAGTGGGCAGAAAGAGGAGAGGGAATCTGGGAGATTGTAGTGTCCAGGAGTTGGGGGAGAGTATTCCATGAAACACAGAGTGGTCGATAGCATTGACTGCTATGGAGGGGTCAAAAGAGTTGAGACTTGTCTGTCAATCAAAAAAGACATAAGCATGTGAGGTACGTAACAAGAAATAAAAATTTTTAAAGCTTATATGGAATTTCCAGATGAGGACAGCAGATGTATGTGTACGTCACTGAACTCTGCTTACTCCCGAAGCCCCCAAAGAAAACTAAAATAAGATGTTTTTAATGGGGAAGTGACAGAAGTTGGGAACTGAAAAGCCAGAGAACAAGTGGTCGCTGGCAGCAGACCAGACACGTTTGACGGCTTGACTTGTAGTGGGAAAACAGAATGCCCCAGCTTGGTTCTTAGAAAGGCTCAGGAACTTGGCACTATTGCCACTGGAAAAGGATGGGAATGGTCGGGCTAAACCAGGGGGACCTGTTGGAAATCTGTGATTGCCTGCTTTTCTCCACCCAGCTGAGCAGTTGCCTCTTGATCCACCCAGCTAGAAAACCTAGACTTGTTCCCTGAAAGGGTTAAAGGAGGGGTTCTCTGCCCCACAGCTGAGGGATTAAGTAAAAGTTTACAAACTAAATGAAAAGACTTCCAGCTTTCTTCCCCAAATTTAACTCCCAGAATGTTGGCCCCTCAGAGGGTTGGCATCCTGCAGGCAGACAGAAAGAGGTTGTCTCTGAGAAATCTTACCAATGCAATTGGGAGTCTCTCTCCTGGTAGGTGGAGCTCAGCCTGCTCTCCCTCTTCTTCCCTTGAATCCTAAAAGCTTGTCCACAGCCCATCCTTAAAGATGCACAGTCAGCCAAGTGTCATCAAACTTCTTACAGGAAAGGCGGAGACCAAGACAAACCAGAAATGGGGGAGGGAGGAAGGAATGCACAAAGTAACACAGGGGCCTCCGCAGGAAGATAAAAACCCCCAGTCAGTCTCCTCAGCCTCCTCAGAGGGACAAGGGAAGATGCTGTTTCCATGAAAAATACAGTGACAAACAGAACATTCAAGAGCTCTTTGAAATTAAAACAAGGGAGCAGAAATAAAGACTTAACAGACATCTGGAAAATAAAGTTTAGAAAGTCTCCAAAAAAGTAAAGCAACAAAAAAAGCATAAGCAAATCGGAGCATCAGCCTAAGCTGTCCTATATCCAAATAACAAATTCCAGAAAGAGAGAACAGAAGAATAGAGTCTGAAATACATTTTCTCTTGATCTGTTAAGGTGTATTTGGAAAGTGCATAAGATGTTACTCCTTGGGACCTTCCCTCCAGAAATGGTAATTCTTTCAAACCTCTGCTTGGTGTGGCTGGCTTCATTCCTTATTTTTTAGGTCTCACCTTTAATACCATGTCCTCAAAGAGATCTTCTCTGACCACCTTATCTAAAAGAGGTTGTCTCTGAGTATCTCCTGTTCCTTGCTGGCAACGATCAGAACGAGTAACTATGCATTTTGTTTTCCTTGTCTGTAAAGAGGGAGAAGGCTGGTATCTTTTTGGAATACCCAGAGCCTCACATAGAGCCTGACAAAATGTACTCAAAAATTTATTGATTGGTTACATAAATTGACTTAAGTAGATATTCGTACAGCTCTAAAACTAAGTAATTTACTCCTGAAAGAAAAATTGCTCCTAAGTCCATCTAAGAGGTGTTCAGATATCCTTTAATAGGAAGGAAAAGGAAGTATATAATCCTTATTTTCTCACAAATTATACTAAAATCACGTTCTTTGAATTAATACAGTGGGGCTTTGTGGGATTTAAATCAAGATCAATCTATTATTTTGGTCTTCGTTACAAAACCTTTTTTTTTTTTTTTTAAGATTTTATTTATTTGTTAGCACAAGAGGGGGGCAGGGTCAGTGGCAGAAGCAGGCTCCCTACTCAGAGGAGAGCCTGATGCGAGGTTCAATGCGGGGACTCTGGGATCATGACCTGAGCCAAAGGCAGACGCTTAACCAACTGAGCCACCCAGGCGCCCCCACAAAACTTTTTCTTAACAACGACCCTTAAAAATGCACTTGATCTATATAATCATATTGCTTAATCAAGACAAAAAGATTTTTTTAAGTGGTCAAAATAAAATTAGGAAAGCTTCTTTGTGTGATAGCTCAAAGGAGTGAAATGCAAGAGTTTGACAGGTTTTTCAAGCCACTGTTGAACCGACCTCTCCATACTGTCTAGCACAATGAACCCTTCTGAGTGAGAAATCCAGCATTTCTTTTTGAGAATCTCTCTGTATTTTTACCCAGATGAAAAGTCCTGTCTCAGTAGGGAGGGCTGACTGTTCTAGGCTTTTATGAAAAGTGAAATGCAAGCCATTCGTGCAGTACATCTGTCTGCTGTGTCAGAGAATGGAGAAAATGGATTCCAGCTGCTTAACTTAAACCCCAGGAGGTGACTCAGGACGGATACAGTCTGTCATTCCCCTCCTCCTCCTGTTCCCTTAACCCAAGCCTTTCTCTAGGTCCTCAGGGGTTACCTGGATGACTATTCTACTTTGCTTATTTTTCAGAATAAACACCATAGGTCAAATTCTAAATGGTCATTTGAAAGCCTTGAAAGTAGCTAAAAGCAAAACTCCCTATCTGGCTTTGGGATGTCACACACAAAAAAATACTGGGTTTGTCTGTTACGTTTTTCTTTCTACAGTGGGATAAGAAGCCAATGTACATCATTAGTGTGTGATGTGCTTGTAATCTCAAAGCAAATGTAGAATTCCGATGCTGCAGTTAAAAGTCATCTTGTGTCATTTATATAAACAAAAATGGAATTCTGGGTTCCGGTAAACCTTTCTTAGTAAGGCTTAAAAAGGAAATGGTCATAAGCTAAAGTGAAGAATGGTATTCTTAAAATAATTACGTAGGTTGTGAGTAATTACTTCACCTTGATGAGTGAATCTGGGAAAATGTCCAAAATTAAAATGTATACCTATTTTATAGTTTTCACCTGGAAGTTATTTTTCAAACAGGTACATTCTACATCTTCAACTATTTTAAGAAAAAAAATAGACTTGAGTCCTAGTATCATTGGGTCTCTGTTTTTCCCTTGCTTCTTAAATTTGCCTTTGGGTTCTGTAGACACCTTCATTTTAACCTTCCCATCTCTTCTTCATCCCTGTTTCCTTATATTTAGCATCTGGGCCCCCCTGGGCTCCATATTCCCTTCACTTGTTAAAACCCACTATTTTTTTCATTTATGAGAAAAGCGTGTGTGTGTGTGTGTGTGTATTCTTCTATGAAGAAGAAATAGCAATAGGTCTCAGAATTCCTGTCTGGGGAAAACATCATTAATTGCTACAATTTTATGCAGGATTTATCATTAAAATAAAAACTTAAAAATTTCCTTTGTTTCAGGCAAAATATAGGAACTGATATTGTACCATGTGTGGAATAGTGAAAACACCTTCACAGGCTCATAGAAGGCAGGCCCTTAATTCTTTACAGTTTCATTATAATCCTTTTAAGTATTTTTTAAAATGAAAAATATTCTTGGACTTCATAGTAACCATAGGAAAACAAGCTTATTTGACATCCCATTTGAAATGATCTGTCTTTTGTATGAGTGTGTTTAGGGAAGAGAAGGTAGACACTGGGGCCATGGAAAATAGGAGAAAAGTGCCTGGAGGTTGCAAATTTGGCCCAGAAAGAGAGAAGCCCCGTGTCAGGCTCATGTTTTAGAATCTTCCTTCCCACGTTGACCAGACTTGTGCCCAGTGCTGGCAAAGAGGAACCCCAGGCCCTTGGAAAGTCTACTCTGTTGTCATGGGACTTTCTCCTCCTGAAGGAATCTGCAGTATCTGCTGACTCAGAGGAAGGACTCCTGGGCCAAGGAACTTGCCACCACTGTCTGAACAGGGAAAGGGCAGAACTGAGGTCAGAGAGCTGACCCAGTTTATGTGAGTATGACTCAAGGGATAATTTAAAGGTGAGAAGAGGCCACTTTGAGGTTACTGGTAGGGTTCAGACAATGGTGCAGGTGATTGAGTCAAGACCATCAACTGGTGGCTAGGAGGAGGAGGGACCCCAGCTCACAGTGAAGTCTGGTCAGTCTGAGGACTTGGATTGGCACCCTCCCAGAAACCACATCAGTAGTTCTTCCTAACCATTGCTGGAACCCTGCCAAACTCCTGGCAGCTGACCTGACTTCCCTGAGCCAGGTTACCAGACAACAGTTTGGGGCTTGAGTGGCTATGAGCAAAAAAGGAATGAGGAATAACAATTGATGCCAACTGAAGTTTATACAGTACCTTCGAGTTTTCAGTGTGCTTTAATATATGTAATTTCATTTATCCTTCGTAACACCCCAGTGAAGAATGTCAGGCAAATAAAAATATACTCATTTCAAAAATGGGGAAACTGAGTCATAAAGTAGTTAGTTGATTTGATATCATAAAGCTAGTGAGATTTAAACCCAGTTCTCATTGGAAAATTTTTTATTTAAGGTTTATGTGGTCCCATATAGAACATATGGCAAATATGCAATTCTAAGTTGTATCATGGCACAAAAAAATGGTCTTTGAAATGATTGAGCTCTTCAGAGTTTAGTTGTGGATCAGCAAAGTCTGGAGACTTCTAGCTTCCATGGTTAAGTTATTTTCAACTTTGTTTTAGGCAAATTAACAAATAGGTTTCCAGAGCTTTGTGTTATATGTAAAGAACATATGAAAGAAATTACAGACAGAAGCAGATAACTAAGTGCTAAAATAATAAACAAATAAACATTAAAATCAAATATGAATGGTGGATAAGCAAAGTTCTAGGCAAGGAAGTTCATACATTTTAAAATACATAGTCTGTTGTCATCAGAGGAACAGATGGAACAGTTAACTAAAAAACAAAGGAAGTTACCTGCCACGTCAAACAAGAGAGATTTAACTTTTTACCTGGAGAGTAAAATATATCCAAAAGAAAGGCTAATCTACTGGAGATCAATAGGCAGAAATATTGGTGACCTTATGAGCTCTGGGTAGATTTATAAAGGATCTGAAAGTATCCAAATAGGAGCCCACCTGATTTTTTTTTTCCCCAAATAGCTAACTATTCGGACACTATTTCTTCATTTTTTTTATCCCACTCACTAAAATGCTGCATTTACCATTTGTTAAATACTTATACTTGGATTTGTGCCAAGGTCACTGTCCTGTTCCACTTTATAAAACCATACTGTCTAGTATTATTAATATGTTGTCTTAATTTTTGAATACTTAGGCATGTTTGAAAACGTGAAAATGCAAATCTACCCTTAGTGTTCTTTTCCAAAGAGTTGTTTTTCCCATGTTGCCATTTGTACATAAGTTTTATAGTTGCTTTCCAATTTTAAGGAAAAATTCCATGGCAATTTTTATGGATTTACATTAAATTTGTAACTTTAAGAGAACTGTCATCTTGGTAATATGCCTTCCCATGCAGGTACATATGTACTTTTCCATTTATCCAAGCTTCCTTTGGGGTCTCATTAAGTTTTTTATGATACTTCATGTGGTTTCAAAACACATCTTGTTAAATCAATTCACAGATATTTTATATTTCTGTTGGTTTTATAAATGGCCTGCCTCTCCATATCCCTAACTTAATATTGGTGGTATATTGGAAAATGATTTTTTTTGGTATATAAATTTGGTAACTAGGCTAGCTACCATCTTAAGTAGCTACTCTGTGACATGTCATTTCTCTTCCTTTGCTGGTATTATGGGTTCTAACATTGAAATCCATGGACACTTACTGGAAGAACCAAGCCATCCCTCTGTCTCCCCTTAAATCCAACTCTCTACTTAGTCTTTAGCTTTCTGACTCCTCTTCTCCCATTTTTCTGATCTGAACTTTGAAACTGTACCTTATGCCTCTTGTTGTTATGTAAGGTTTCAGATGCTTCATTGCTGCAAGGCCGTTAATAAATGTGACTCTATACTTTAAAATCTTACTATCTTAGAGGAACAAGATAATTTTCCACAATACCAAATAAAACTTTTAAAAAGTTGTCAAAAATACTACAAATACAAATTTATAAAATATTAACATTCTCTATTTTTATCAGAAGAGAAAAAAATAATAAAACAATGAATAAAAATATATTTAGTTAATTGTGGGTACACTGGGCTATGAATAAATTTGACATTCAAAAATAAGAGATCAATGTTAACTTAGTGGTCAGATAAAACTCAGGGAGGAGGTGAGACTGCAGTGAGCCTCAGAGAAGGGGTAGGATTTTAGTAGAGAAGGAAGATAGAAGGGCCCGCACGGTATCAGCCCTTCTTTGACCTTTTAAGTGGGTAGTTGGGGACTGTTTCTTCCAGAGGCCGTCATGTCCAGAAGAGGCTATGGTTTATCAGTGGTCAGGGTGAGGTCATGCTGACCAGGGTTTGTCACATTTCACCTTATTTACTGTTTTTTGAATGAGTGTATAAAAACCAAGCAGTGATCTTGCAAATAATCTTGAGAGGACTTAAAAAAAAAATCCAACAAATTCCTGGACATGTGTCAGAGGCCCCAGGTAAACTTCCAGTGTACCTCTAAATCCACAGGGATCCCTACAAATTATCACTTTTTTCATGATCACTTTCTATTTTCAGACAATCCTCCCAACCCTGTTCCCTTTTCTCACCCCAACCAGAAATAAGATATAGTGAGAAATAATTGTATTATGTGTCATGTTCCGGTGGTTTTGAATAGCTGTTTATTTTCTTCATGGATATCTTTTTTAAATTGCTGGATGGAATGCTTAATTTCTAACAGAAATTGGGAGTTAATTCTCTGCCTAATGAAGTTAAAAGTACAAAATACACTACTTTATTCAAACAGAAAAGCTGGGGTTTTTTGCCTAAGGATACAGTTCTGAACTACAGTTGTCTTCGTGAAGCTATAGCCCTATTTCTGAAGAACTGACCTTTGTTCAAAGCTAGAGAAGGGCAGGAGACATTAATGCAGACTTATCTAGGTGGATACACAGCACAGCATGTGATTCTTCTGTCATGAGAATCAAATTTGAAGAGACTCATTTCTTTTGCCTGAAGTGGAAAAGTGCAGAGGGAGAAATTAAAAATTGGTTTGTGTTGTATTTCTCGATCTGACAGGCATCAATTATCATCATTTCATTGTTCTTTCTCGTTTGCTGTTGCAAAACAAGGAATACTAAATGCTATTTGAAGATGATTTCTTTTTGCCAAAGTCCTTATTTGACTAGCACATGCAAAAACAAGATGGACATGGTGTTAGACCTGTGTTTCCTGTGTGGCTCCAGGATGAGAGAGCTCATGGCCACGTGGTTTTGTCTGCCCCCTGTGGAATGATTTATTCCGTGGTCTGACAGTTGTGTACTGGCACATGGCTTGTAGCTCTCATGGCCCTACAAGGTTGTAGTGTGGTCTGGGATCGCTGGTGTGGTTCAAAAGAGACACACTCCTAGGGTTTCTTTGGACTTGGGCAAAATGCAGTTTGAATTTTTATCATGGATCATATTTACTTTGAAGACTACAGACTGCCCTGGAAGTGGCCCGACTTCTGGCGGTATGGGAAGGGATTGTTTTCTGTAATTATACGTGTAGGTGATGGGATATTGGCTGTGTGTTACTCTGTGAGATTGAACCTCTTAGCTTTTCTTTTTGAACCAGAATTGTAATAATACTATAGCTGACATTTATTGAGTAATTACCACTTGCCAAAGACTATACTAAATGCTTTTGTATCCTATTTAATCCTAATATTTTATTAGGTAAGTTCTGCTTTGTTCCTGTAAGTATATAAAGAAACTGAGGCCAAAACAGTTTAGGTAACTCACTCAAGGTCAAAAATCTCAAACTGATGCCCTGCGAATTTCTTCCTAGACCTTCTAGGCTTGAAGCTATCACAGTTTCTGGCCAATTTCTCGAAAAGGTAAAAAAATCATGTTTGGTTGGAAAAAATATATATATTTTTGGACTTGTTAGTCACAATAGTTATCTACTGCTGTGTAACAAATCTCCCCCAAATTAGCAATTATTTCATGCAGTTGATGAAGGTCAGGAATTTAAGAGTTGCTTAACTGGGTGATTCTGACTCAGATGATCATGAGGTTGTAGGCAAATTGTGAATTGGGACTGCAAACATCTGAAGGTACTTGAGGAATACATCTTAGCAGCACTGGCACATTCAGTCAGTTAACTTCAGTTCCTCCTCATGTGGAACTCTCCTCAGGGCTGCTCCTATGATGGCAGCTCGCTTTCTCCAGAGCAGGTCTTCAGAGAGAGAGAGACAAAGAGATATAGGCAAAGAGACAGACTAAAATGAGAGTGAGACTAGGGTTATAATATAATCTTGGCAGTAACATCCTATCCCTTCTATCACATTCTGTTCATTAGAAGAAGGCCCAGCCCACACCCAAGGGGAGGAAAATTAAACTCCATTTCTCCAAGGGAAGAGTCAAAGAATACATGTTCCTATCTTTAAAACCACAAATACTAGTCAACTTTTAACTGTGTGTGTGCACACATTGAGATGGAATGGTGGAAGGAAATCTTTATTTTTTTCCTCAATATCTGCCTCCATTAAAAGAAACCAATTTGATTTTTTTTTAAGATTTTATTTATTTGAGAGCGAGAGAGAGAGAGAATGAGAGTGAGAACACGAGAGGGGGGTAGGGTCAGAGGGAGAAGCAGACTCCCTGCTGAACAGGGAGCCCGATGTGGGACTCGATCCTGGGACTCCAGGATCATGACCTGAGCTGAAGGCAGTTGCTTAACCAACTGAGCCACCCAGGCACCCCAATTTGATTTTTAAAACTGGTCTACATGTCCATTCCTGTCTTAGTTGAATATTGTGAATGCTGAAAAATAGAATCAGCTATATTTTCTTTAGAAGGATACCTCAAGCCACATATACAAATGTATGCATAAAGAACTCAGTATCAATAGAGCTAAAATGTGTATACCAAGATAATACATTTTTTTGTTTGAGTTAATATTAGAGATGATTATTCTAAAACAAGCCTTAAAAAAAGTACTTCAAAAATACTAGCTTTCAGAAAAAATTCCAGTTTTTTAAGTGACTGAATGAAAATCCATGTCTCTTAGGAAGGGCTCAGTTCAGTCACTGATTGAGCGGAAATGCCATGCTGGGAAAAATGGAAAGGAATCCAAGTTTTACAACACAGTGCTCTCAAGAGACTCACCCTAGAGCAGAATGGGTAATGCGGGACTGTCTGCAGTGCAGAGCTGGGGATAGATTTGATTGAAATGGTTCAGACTCCTTACAATAAGAATAGAAAACAGGAAAACATTGTTTTGTCCTCCTAATCTGGAAAGTTATCAAGGAGTAAATGAACATTTAAGCTGAACTTCAAAAGCTAGAAAGCAGGTCTATGGGCAGAGATTGGTAGAATAGAGTGGGACTGGAAGTCACTCTCAGGAAAACGTGTAACATAAGCAAATGTGAGAAACACGGTGTATTTTCATGCAAATTTGGGGAAGACCGTGTTTTTGAAGCATAAAGCTACTTTGGATGCCAGTGGATATTCAGGCTAAAAGCCAAATTGGCTGGGAAATTTAGAGTTTAATCATTAAGCAGCAGAGGGACACTGAAAATTTGACAGAATAGAGTTGGTCACCTGGGGGTCAATTCAATGAGCTCTTCCTTCTCTAGTATATACTTTTTTGATTTCCCAACTGTGACCTCAAAAATGAGGATGATGTTTATTATTTCAGTCATAATATTGATCTTTATTCTTTGAAAGAAAAGTTGTGTATACTATGCCATTTTATGCATATTTATGTGTATGTGAATCTAGGTCGTTTTTATGAATTCTAGAAAGTTCCACGATTTTCAACAAGCATTACTTATTTCACATTAAAAAAATATAGAATGGAACGAAGAATTTTTCTCATTTTTAAAAATGCCATTCTTGATCTAATTCTTCTTTGGTTATTAACCATCAAAATGAATTAAGAAACACAAAGCCAGCATTGCCAGCACTGTGTGTTTCTGTATTGGAGTATATTTTTATGTGATTCAGGAGTAGTGGATAAAGGCCAAGAATTTTTGGCTTTCAACCACAAACAAAACCACAATAACGCAAAATGTTTAGAAAATATGTAAAGATTTCTTTGTTTTTCTCAAGAATATCAAAATATGTAGATTATCACTCTTCTTCATATAGTCATTTCATTTTTCTACATCATCTGAAAATCAGTATTTCAATTAAATGTAATTGTGGGAAGGCAGGGGTTAACTCACAGCTGTTTTCTTGTGGGAGAGAAATGTATCTTGATTTATCTTATGATTCAGTCATATATGAACAATAATTCTAGTAAACATTTGTTAACCTCATGATTTCTAGATTTTTTTAAAAAATTAAATCACTAAATATCCCACCTATCAAATTCTTTACTAAATATCACACCTATCAAATTCTTTATAATATATACAATATTTAGAATATTATAACAATAAGTGAATATTATAAGTGAAAAATCACCCATATGACTATCACCCAATTTTAAAAGGGCCGTTTGGAAGGCAACAAAGATCTGAAGGGAACATACTCTTTCATCCCCGTGGTCTAATTCCCCCTCTGTCCCAACAATTTTATCTCTTTATTTTTTTTATTAAAGATTTTTTTTTAATTTATTTGACAGAGAGAACACAAGAAGGCAGAGTAGCAGGTAGAGGGAGAGGGAGAAGCAGGCTCCCCGCTGAGCAAGGAGTCCGATGCGGGGCTTGATCCCAGGACCCTGGGATCATGACCTGAGCAGAAGGCAGCTGCTTAACCTACTGAGCCACCCAGGCACCCCTCAACAATTTTATTTCTTTAATATTGCTCCCATCCATCATCCTCTCTTTCCACTCCTGTCTGGGCTATGTGAGGCAGAACCACAATGATTCTCACTAGGGTTCTTTGCCACAGACACAGAATGAATTATTCTGCTTCCAGGGTGGTCTGTAGATCACACTCCACCCTAGAGGATGAGAAATCTTTCCCCCAAAATAAGACTTCCCCTATCCTAAAACCTAAATGTCTAAAACCTTATAATGGCTCCCCATTGCCCTCAGGAAAAAAGTCCAGATGCTTTGCCCAGGACACACAAGACCCACCAAAAACTAGGCCCTCCTTGCCCACTGGGTACCCCTGCTCGTCTTGCTAGTCTCACCTCTTGCCAGTGCTGGGGGACTTTTGTCCCACCCATGCTTAGCCATTTACAGTTCTCTGAATTCCTCATAGTCTCTGCCCTATTTTGGACTTTGCTATGTAGTGGTCCTTCCGAGTGAATGAATTCCTTTTCCCTTCGAGTTTCTTTCTCAGGGCTCCAATTACCTACTTTTCATCTGGCTGGTCCTGTAATATTCCTGGTGATGCTACAGGACCCTTCTTGAATGTCACTTCCCCCTAGGAAGCCTTCCTTAACCACCAAGGGGAGTCCTATGCTCTCAAAGCACCTCACATGTCCCCATGAATGATCCTATCGGTTCTTGCTTATCACCCCAGTGTCTTGAAGTATCTTGTAGTGTTAGGGCTAGTTAAGCTGCTCAGTAAAATTTTTGACTGTAAGTTCACAGGAGAGGTGAGGATATACTGTGGATCACTACTGATCATGAATCATCTGAAAGAGGAGAGGGGCTCAGTGCCTGCAGTCCAATTTTGGATAAGTTAGCTAAAGTAACCGTGCATTCCAGGGGACTAGGGAGAAGGTAAGGAGGGAACAGGTATGTGGGATTTCCACCGAAGACTCTTTCTGAAATTTGGAATGATTACTTGCCTAGGGCAGCAGTATACTCTTTCTGAATTTACTAACTCCTGGAATGAGAACTGCCTACTCTAGCCTGCCTGGATCCCACTCATGCCAGAGGAAGTCAGGGTCCCCGGCAAAGGGCCAGATGTATCTTGTGACCAACTGGGGAGCACTGGAAAAAAGAAAGGAATTAGCAGTTTTAATCATAGTGCTCGTACAATTTTGTGCTTTAGGAAGGATGCAGATTTTTTTAAACTGTAGGTCAGCATCAGGTTTCTTTACAGTTGGATTTTTTTCCTTAGTCCATTATGTTGAAGTTGCCTTTCAAATGTGTGTGTCTATGACACATCTTCAGTTCACGATCTTCTGTTCTGACATTTTTAGAGCTGCAACCAAAATTATAATGTGGCAGAACATGGTAGGTGCAGGTGAGTAATATTTTTAGAGTTTCTTAGAAACAGAAGCCTCATTTTCATGGTGATAATCTAAAGAGCAAGGAAGAAAAGACACGGCATAAATATCATATAAATTGGCTTGATAACGTTTAGTTACATTTTTAGCAGTTCCACACGTTTTCCCCCACATAAATATTTTTTAATAATGCTGATGATGCCTAGAGACTGATTCTCTCAGTAGGGAAGGAAATACGTAATACTAGGAAAGAGAGAAACCTACCTTTTTCTCCTGGTGAGTTCTGCCTTTGAGGTCTGCATTGGTCACCCCTATTCAATAGCATATGGAAAACTGTCTTCCCCCAAACTGTGTAAATCAGGATATCTACAGAGATGGGTCTGGAAAGACCCATTTTGGAATCAGGTAAAACTTGACTCGCATCCCAGTTCTGCTACTTGCTAGCGTATGCCTGAGTTGACCTCTCTGTGCTTGTCGGTTCTTCGTTTGCCAATGTGAGTAACTGTACATCCCTCCCAAGGATATGGGGAGCATGAAGTTAGATCACACACACAGGGTGGCTGTCACTACGTGTGGTCCACAATAGGGAGTCCAGAGAGACGGGTTATCTGTTTACTTCTGGGGTCTCTCCCAACTTCCAGTCTTTGTTATTGGAAAAAAAATGCTAAGCATGTGATTTGGAGCTTTATACAGATATGGATTATTTCTTAGAATAACAACCAAAACATTTTGTGTCTACAAGGTGGAGCAGCTGACTGATAATCTAAATAAAAGTTGGGGATGTCGATCCTCCAAAGAAATTAAAGTTTAGCGTTCTGATTTTTTTTTCATGGATAATGGGAGTGCTTCATGAAACTTTCCTTCCTTGCAAGGATACACATTTCAGCTGACTTATAAAAACCAAGTGAAGAGTTGAAGCAAATGAACTGGTTTCTCGGGGAACTTCAGGCTGGTGAGTCCATAGATGTACATGCATAACTCTGAGTGATCAACCAAACAGCTACTTATGGGCAGAGACGTGATTATGTGGAGGTGCAAATGTCTGTCAATAACAGAATTATAAAAACCCAACAGAAATTAATTCATAACAATATAGAGGAACAACTGAAAAGGAAACACAGCTCCTAGTCAGCCATCTCCTCATTAATATGATCAAAACAGATCATCTGCAGCGACAGAACATACACTCCCACAGCGCCCTTGGAAGCACAAAGGAGGGGTGTGGAACCTGCCTACCCAGAGTTATAAATAGCTCCAGGAGCAGAATCCAATGCCTCTGAATCCTAAAGACATTCAGAGTTGCCTCAACACTGAGGAAACAGACTTCTTTTGAAAAGCAGTAAGCAAACAAAAAGTACAGTGTGGGGAGGGTAACAGTGCTTTCTCAATCCAACTGAATAAGTACGCAAGAAGCACCTGCCACATTCAAGGTGTTGCCAGATGTTACCAAAAGGAATATAATATGGAACAAAAATTAGCCCCTACCCACCAATGAAGTGATATGATAAAACATTTGTGTTAATAGAGAAAGCAGTTGTCCATTTGATAAAGAGAAACAGGAGGAAATGGCGTGAACCTTTTCACTACCCCACAAGGTGTAACGTAAAACAGTCAGATCTTCAGCCTCTTTACAAGGAGGGATCTGTAATGAGGAATGGTTCCATGGCCATAGGCAAAGGGTAGTGGCTGGAAGGGGCTATTTTATTTCTTATTCTCTGCTTTCACATTTGCTCATGCAGATCAGAGGCGCAAACAAAGCTCAGTGAGCTGATCATCGGTAAGAGGACAGTTCTTCCAAGTTACTCATTGTACACAAAGATAGGTGGATAGTCTGTATTTTGTGCAGCCTAAGAGACCTTTTGCAAATGAATTTTAAAGAATTATGAAGGAGAAAGCAGGAATAAAAGTCCCCTACTTCAGTTTCAAGCAAAATCCCTGGCAGCGCTTTATCTTCTGTTCCCACAGTTCTGGTGGGGATTGCTTGAGGAGGAGTTAGGATGCAAATTCACTGCAGATCCACCTCTTATCTGCAATTCTGAAATCCAGAAAGGTCTGAAAACTGAATGCTCAGTTTCCTTGTTGTTTGGTCAGCTTAGCACCAAAATCCACTTGGTTACAAAACCTATTTTAATATCCAAGATTATGCTGCAAAAATATGAATATAGTCATTATGGGGTAAGTATATGTTGTGTGTGTGTGTGTGTGTGTACATATCAGATATTGCCTTTCTAGTTTCTGAAAAATTCTGAATTTTAAAACACATCTGACCTCAGTACCTTCAATGACAGATTGGATTAAGATGGCTACATCATAATATATGGTATCATAATGGGTCTTCTAATTACTTTCAGATTATCAGATTGTATGCTTCAGCAATGCTGAAATGTAATATTACCTTATGATAAAAAAAAACTACCAATTCTTTGGGGAGTTCATTGCATTTCAAAAAGCAGCAACATGCATCAGGCATAGACAAGTGAAAATTGACCCCTTGTACTCGGGGGAAAGTATGGATGGATTTATTAACCTCTCAAAAATGACCCTCTTATGAGACTGAACTAATTATGTTTGTGGCAAGTACGCCGGCATGTAATGAATTAAGAATGCCTTCACTTGTAGGCTTAATTTACTAAGGAATCTGGAGCTGCCTTCTGAAAATCACTACGGACAGATGATTTAGATGGCTTTGAGAATAATCAGTTGGTTTAAAAAGTAATTCATTTTTTTTAAATTCCTTTTTCTATTTACTATTGCTGAAGGATTAGATGATTGTTTCCTTGCAGGCTCTGTATCCTCTGTAGTATTCTGTGGGAGTTCTCCTAGTTATAGCCTACCTTTCCGTAGGAGGTAAAGAGTGTGTCTTCAGCATGGGTCTGACATCTGGAAAGTCTCTTTAATCAAATTACAGTTGAAAAAAGCCCACAGTGACATGCCTAACTGTGGAGTTGCACTTTAAGTAGATGAAAAAGCTAACCGCCAAGCCTGGGAGTTCTCACTGGCAATAAGTTCAGATAGGAAGGAGTTAGGGTCTCACCCCAAGATCCTGTCTGCTCTCATCCCTCTTCCACCCATGTCTGCTTGGGGCCCCAAATCCAAATTGAAAATATAGCCTTATCTTTAGACCAGGAGAAGTACCACTAAGAGATTGATACTGATATTCTCCCAACTCACTGAAATCAGACATTATATTAACCATTTAGGGACCTATAAAACCACAGAGCCCTGAAAAATGAACAGATCAGTATTTGGGGCCACCTAGAGCTGAACATTTCATAGAAGGCCCAAAACTTCAATAGAAGCAGCAGCTCCCAGGGTATTCTCAGCTGCACCCAGTGGCTGAACCCAGAGTACTGCTTGCACCATGATCTGACCAGTTCTCTTGCCTGGTTCTTTGCATCTTCCATGCCTTCACTATCTCCTGCCCACCTGACTTTTCCACACAGAATCCAATGTAATTCTTGTTAATAGGGACACCTACTATTTACTGAGCATTTAATACATACCAACTCTTGAGCATACATTAACTCCTCTTTTAGACCAACTGCACCGAGGCACTCACAGTCAAGCACCTGACAAATGATAGGTACTCAATCTAGGTTCTCCCCTATCTCTTCACCTCCCCTAAGAGTTGATTTGGTTCATCCTGAGATTTCTTCATCTGGCACAACAAATATTTATGGAGTACTGAGTCTGCTCTAGTTCGCAGACCACAGATGCCAAGATGGAATTAGGAGTTGAAGAGATTCCCCATGAAGGGAGAAGGGAAGACGAAACAAGAGTTGTGGGAAGAACCTTCTGAGTGTGATGCAGATCTGGCACCTAGACAAAGACATGAAAGCAGGGCAGGAAGAGCCACCAAGAAAGTCCTGACCAGGCCAGTGGGGAGCCCACATCAGGCAGAAGTGGCCCAGCTCTCAAAACTTCACTGTGCTCCATCAGTGGCTGGGATAGCCTGCAGAGAATGGCATCAGCAGGAACATTTCAGAGGATTCCTAAGATGCAGCAGGCTGTCACTTAAGCACACCCTGTCAGCGGCTTCTTGGGGCTCCTCCATGCCCACCTCGAGAATGTGGTTTCAGAACAGGGGCAAGGATTCAAGAATTCTTGAAAAATTCACCTTTAAATATCCGTTTCTCTTAAGTCTCAAAGGTTTTCCAGTCTTTAGGAGTCCCCAGTGTTTACACGGTTTTAAAAGCAAATGTCACTGGTAAGGAAAAGACCTAAAATCTTTGCTATCTAATAACTTTGCAAAAGATGGTTGAAGGTCTGCTGAGAGTACAAGGATGGGACCCACCATTTCTGAGCACACATTAATAACTAATGAGGTGCTATCAAGGCACCTTCTCTCATCAGAAGGAGTAAGAACTTCCCTCTGCTGTTCTCTGAGAGTTTACTTAGTCTTCCCACATTTTAATTATAGAATCATTTTCTTCATTTCAATGAGAAAATAGTTGCTCAACAGTGAAGCAGCCAACCTCGTCCTTACGTATTGAAGTAGGAACATTCAAGGATCGCGTGTGATGTCAGGATGCCTGGAGCAGAATGACCATGATTCTGTGTGTTCTGCATCTCCCCATGTTGACCTTTTTTTGAGGTCATATAGCAAGAGGGTAGAGCATGCATGAGACAATTTCTTCACCTGTCTAAAAAAGAGTAAAAAATGGTTTTCTTTGCATTCAGCATTAGATGAACCAGTGAACACAGACCTAGCCCCTTCTGGGATGAAAGCTGAGACCAGTGTTCCCATTTCATAGATTTGAGAGGGAAAAAACACAAGCGAGTTAGTATATGTACCTAAAGTCATACTGTGAGTTAATGGCCAAGACTGTCCTCCATAGAATCACATCCTCCATGAAGATCAAAAAATATTATTTAGAACTGGGTAGAAATACTCAAATTAGTTCCTTCCAGTCCAATCACTAAACTGTTAACACCAAAAGCCTCTTGAGAGCATAATGAAGATTATCATTGTAACCTTCCAGGTACAGGATTCTACATCTGTTGCCATGGCAAAGGAGCAAAAATCTAAGCTTCTGATTAAAATGAATCCTTTTGTTAAGAAATAATCAAGATTCCTATCAGAGTTTTATCACTGTCTTAGTCTTTTCATTTTTTATACTACTTCAGGCCTGGAGCTCAAAGTGCCTACTTGAAATCTGCTTTTTGTTGTTTACATAATAAGTGAATTAATTTTGTTCCATCGGTTTCTTGATTATTTTTTAGTACTATAAATGTACCTTAATCATTCTGAATATTTGAATATTTTTATTTCAGCGGTGACAAATAGATTGATGGATGGTGAGGTTATAACATATTTGTTCTAGAATCTTAATTTTACATTTCAATATTAAAGTTTTTGAATGATTCAGTAGAGAACACAAAAAAACCTCTCAAATATGAAAGAGGAATAGGAAATTATAAATTAAATAACTGTCAGCCTAGAGATACTAATTCCAGTATAGGCTTCCATAAATCTTTACCTGAAGGCTGTAAATATTTCTGAGAAAAACCTTCTGAGGCTGATGCTATCTAAGTGTCTCTGCTCAAGAAAAACGGGTTTTTAGGAATTATGCTTTTTGCTATTATTTGCTTAAAGAAAAATTCAGCTGCAATTCAGATGACATATTTCCTCCTCTTTAATTGCTTATTTTCTGTTCTGAAAAGCTTTCCTTCCAGCAGTGCTCTTAAGGGAACAATTTTATAATCAAGAGCCTCTGCCCCTCAGAGCCTCATGAGGCCAGCACCTCTGTTTCTCTCCAGAGATGCTTAACACTGACCCAGGAAGGATCAAGGGGCTTTTTGTGTTTTAAACACTTTTTGATAGGAGGCAGAAGGAAAAGGACACCTGTATTCTTATCTAGTCTAGAAGAGTTCTGTGATCTTGAGCAAGTTATACTTGATGTGTTTGAACCCCATTTTGGAAATGAGGAATTTAGGTTCCTTGGCCCCTTCCAGCTCTATAATGCATTGCCTTTGATTGATTTGCTGATTGCTCATGAAATTGAGTGACTTTTGATCCCAAATTTTGTTTTCCACGTCAACAGACTATATATACCCTGTTATTGTTATTAAATATCTCTTCCATTCAAAATGAGCCCTTTTAGTCGTTATATACATTTAAGGGAGGTTGCAAATATTCCCTATTTAGTACGCTCTATGTTTGTTTGTTAGTTCTATGTATATTTAGTGTTTGGTTAAACTTTATTTGCACTCTTTATGTTTTGTGTGTATTAATGTAATGTGTTTGTTGAATGAATGCTTTTTAATCTCTACAACTGCAAAAGCAGGTGGTATATTTTATTTCCTTCTTTAATGCACCTTCACAGTTATATTTACATAGGGATATTCAGTAAATAAGAGGTACTCCTATACATATTTTATCCTTTCCTCTTTTTTTCAAAGTAAAGATTAATCCATGAACTTGAAAATAAAGCTTTTGTTTAAAGAAAAAAAAAGACTCGTGGTGAGAGTCATTTGAAAATAGAGGTTTGGAAAGGTTTCTTTTGTTCGGTGTTCTCAAACTTTATTATTTTTATTTATATATTGTACTGTAGTAAGAACACTTAAAATGAGATCAATACTTTTAAAGTTTTAAATGTACCATACATTATTATTGACAATAGGTACAACATTGCACAGCAGATCTCCACAGCTTATTCATCTTGCTTAACTGAAACTTAGAGCCTGTTGATTAGTGACTCTCCATTTCCCCCTCCCACCGCCCCTGGCAACCCCTGTTCCACTCTTTGATTCTTTGAATTTGACAATTTAGATACCTCATATAAGTGGAATTTTGCAGTCTTTATCTTTCTATGACTGGCTTATTGCACTTAGCATAATATTCTCAAGGTTCATCCATGTTGTCACATATTACAAAAGTTCCTCTTTTTTAAATTTAAGGCTGTGTAGTATTCCACTGTCTTTATAGACCACATTTTCTTTATCCATTTATGTCTCTGTGGATATTCAGGTTGTTTCTACCTCTTGGTTTTCATGAATAGTGTTGTAATGAACATCGGAGTGCAAATAGCTTTTCAACATCATGATTTCAAATCTTTTGAATAAGTACTCAAAAGTGGGATCATTGGATCATATGGTAGTTCTGTTTAATTTGGGGGGAACCTCCATACTAGTTTCCATGATGCATCAGTTTGCATTCCCACCAACAATATACAAGGGTTCCAATTTCTCCACTTCTTTGCCAGCACTTGTTGTCTTTTGTTTTTCTTTTTATAACAACCATCCTAAGATGCTGTTGTAGTTTTGATTTGCAATTCCCTGATAATTAGTGACATTGAGCATTTTTTTCATTTGCCTTTTGCTTATTGATGTGTCTTCTTTGCAGAAATAGCTATTAAAGTCCTTAAGCTCATTTTTAATTGGGTTATTAGGTTTTTACTATTATCCCTATGTACTTTAAGAGATTAACCCTTTATCAGATATGTGGGGTGTAACTATTTTCTCCCATTCCATTGATTGTTTTCTTTGTTATACAGAAACTTTTTTGTTTGATATTGTCCCACTTCTATATTTTTGCCTTGGTTGCCTGTGCTTTTGGTGTCACATCTAAAAACTCATCGCCAAGACCAGAGTTATGAAACATTTATCCTGTTTTCTTCTGGGAGTTTTATAGTTTCAGGTCTTACATTTAAGTTTTTAATCTTTTGAGTTGATTTCAATGTAAGTTCAAGGTCCAAATTCACTCTTTTGATAGTGAATATCCAGTTTTCCCAACACTGTTGAAGGAATGGTCCATTCCCTGTTGTGTATTCTTGACTCCCTTGTCAAAAATCAGTTGATCAAATATGCATGGATTTATGTCTCAAATCTTTCTATTCTGTTCCACTGGTATGACTGTTTGTCTTATGCTAGTATCATACTGTTTTGATTACTGTAATTCTTAAGTATATTTTGAAGTCATAAGGTCTGATGCCTCCACCTTTGTTGTACTTACTCAACATTACTTTGGCTATTCAGGGTCTCTTGTGGCCCCATATGAATTATAGAATTATTCATTTCTGTAAAAAATGTCCTTGAGCTTTTGATAGAGGTTACATTAAATCTGTAGATCATTTTGGGTAGAACAGACATTTTAATATTCTTCTAATCCATGAACGGGGATAGCTTTCCATTTATTTGTATCTGCTTTAGTTTCTTTCATCGGTATTTTATAGTTTTCACCTCCTTGGTTAAATTTATTCCTAAATATTTCATTCTCTTTGATAATATTTTAAATGGGCTTATTTTCTTAATTTCCTTTTCAGATACTTTGTGAGTGTATAGAAATGCAACTGATTTTTGTATGTTGTTGTATCCTACAGTTTTATGGAATGTGCATATTTGTTTTAACGGTTTCTTTTTTATGGAAGTTTTAGGGCTTTCAATATACAAGATCATATTTTCTTCAAACAGAGGCAGTATTTCTTCTTTCTTTCTGATTTGGATGTCTGTTATTTTCTTTTTCTTGCTTAATTGTTCTGGCTAGGACTTCAAGTAGTACTATGTTGAATGGAAATGGCAAGAGTGGGCATTCTTGCCTCATTCCTGATCTTGGGAAAGCTTTTAGTTTTTCACCATTAAGTATGATGTCAGCTGTGGGCTTTTCACATATGGTCTTTATTATGTTGTGAAATACTTTTCTTGTATTCCTAGTTTGTTGAGAATTTTTCATGAAAGGGTATTGAATTTATTCAAACTCTTTCTGCATCTATTAAGATTATTATGTGATTTTTATCCTTTATTCTGTAATGTGATATATTAATTTATTTTCCTGTTGAACCATCCTTGCATCCTAGGAATAAATCCCCCTTGGTCATGGTGTATGATAAATTGGGAGTGTTCGTCTTCAATTTTCTGGAAGAGTTTAAGAAGAATTGGTGTTAATTCTACTTTAAATGTTTGGTAGAATCCACCATGAAGCCATCTGGACCTGTGTCTGTCTTTTTTGGGAGGCATTTGATTACTGATTCAATCTCCATACTAGTTATAGACCCAAAATATCTATTTCATCATGATTATTCACAATAGGTTGTATGTTTCTAGAAATTTATCCATTTTTTCTAGGTTATCCAATTTGTTGGCATATATTTTGTTCATACTAGTCTCTTATGTTCCTTTATATTTCTTTGGCATCCATTATATCTCTTCTTTATTTCTGGTTTTATATTTGAGTTCTCTCTCTCTCTCATCTAGTTAAGTGTTAATTTTGTTTCTTTTCAAAAAGCCAATTCTGAATTTTGTTGATTTTTCTATTATTTTGCTATCCTCTATTTATTTCTGCTCTAATCTTTATTTTCGTCCTTCTGTTAAATTTAAGCATAGCTTGTTTTTCTAGCTCCTTGAGGTATTAACTTCAGTTGTTTGAGATCTATCTTCTATGTAGGTGTTTATAACAACAAATTTTCCTCTTAGTACTGCTTTTTTTACCTTCCATAAGTTTTGGTATGTTGTGTTTCCATTTTCATTAGTCTTGTTTTTTTTTGTTGTTGTTGCTGTTGTTTCTACTTGAACCCATTGGTTATTCAGGAGTGTGTTAAGTTCCACATATTTGAGTTTTCCAGTTTTCCTCCTGTTATTGATTTCTTATTTCCCACCATTGTGGTTGAAAAAGGAAGTTGATATGATTTCAATCTTTTTAAAATTAAGACTTCCTTTGTGTTCCAACATATGATCTATCCTGGAGAATGTTCTCTATGTTTGAAAAGACTGTGCGTTCTCCTACTGTTGGGGAGAATGTTCTGTATATGTCTGTTATGTCCATTTGACTATAGTGTGGTTCTGATCTTCTGGTTCCTTATTGATCTTCTGTGTGAGTTCTATCCATTTAGAAAGTGGGTTATTGAAGCGTCCTATTATTGTATTTTTTGTCTGTTTCTCCTTTCAGTTCTGTCAATGTTTACATCATATATTTAGGTGATCTGATGTTGCATACATAAACAGTAATAACTGTTATTTCTTTCTGGTGGATTGCCTATTTTATCAGTCTGTAATATCCTTTGTCTCTTGAGAGTTTTTGACTTAACGTTTATTTTGTGTGGTCTAAGTGTAACTACTCCTGTTCTCTTTTGGTTACCATGTGCCTGTAATACATTTTTCCATCTTTCACTTTCGGCCTATGTGTGTCCTTAAAACTGAAATGACTTTCTTGTAGAGAGCATCTTGTCTGTTTTGTTTTGTGTAATCCATTCAGGCACTTTATGTGTTTTTATTGGAGAGTTTAATCCATTTATGTTTAAAGCAATCATTGATAGGGAAAGATTGTCATTTTGTTGTTTTTTGTTAGTCTTGTTCCTTTGTCTGTCTTTTCCTCTTGCTGTCTTCCCTTACATTTTGTTGACTTTTTTGGTATTGATAGGATTTGCTTTCTTTCTCTTTTTCTTTGTTTAACTTTTATGGGTATTATTTTTGTGGCTTACATAAAATGTCTTGTAATTGTAACAGTCTGTTTTAAATAGATAAGTTTAATCACACACAAAAACTCTACACTTTAACTTCTCTCCCACCCACATATTGTTACTGTCACAATTTATGTGCATTCATACTGTGTATCTGTTAATGTATTTAGTTACAGTTATATTTTAATACTTTCTCTTTTAACTTTTATACTAGAATTAAAAGTGATTTACCTACCTCAATTACAGTAATATAGCATTCTGTTTTCTATATTTACCTTTATTAATGAGTTTCTAGTGCTACATGGTTGCTATTTAGTGTTCTTTCATTTCAACTTGAATAACTATTTTGAGCAGCCCTGGAGAAGTTGGAGTGCTAGATGCATGGAACATCTCTTTCCCTCTACAGGTGGAGGCTGAGAGCTGGAATTTTCGTCTGCTCAGTCTCTTCTGAGCATTGGGGAAGATCTATGGCATTTACTAGCCCAAGCCACCATTTCAGTTTTCACCAAGTGGCTTGACTGTGCCAGGGCTGTCAGAGCTCCAAGACTGGCAAGACAGAAGCCAGTCCTTTGGGGAGTCCTCTTGGAAAAGTTGTGGTGCTAGACACACAAACCAATCCCTGCCCTCCAATGACAAAAGCTGTCAGCTAATCCTGATCATGGTGCTGTGGTGGGGCTGGGTCTTTGTGGCCACTGGGTCTCACTTCAGTATCTCGCATCCTGTGGATTTGTCTGTGAAGTGTTGCTAAATCGTTGTCTTTGTAAGGGGAAGGATGGTTCAGGGCTTCTTACTATGCTACCTTGCTGATATGGCTTTCCTATTGATTCTCTTAAGAATAAGAAACTGGAGGGGTGCCTGGGTGGCTCATTCGGTTGGGCGGCTGCCTTTGGCTTGGGTTGTGATCCCGGGGTCCTGGGATCGAGTCCCATATTGGGCTCCTTGCTCAGCAGGGAGCCTGCTTCTTCCTCTCCCTCTGCCTGCCGCTCCCTCTGCTTATGCTCGCGTGCTCTGTCTCAATCAAATAAATAAATAGAATCTAAAAAAAAAAAAAAAGAATAAGAAACTGGAGTCTCTGATTTTAAAGACCATTCTATTTCTAGCATGCCACAGTTGCCTATTTCTTGAAACTTTCTAGATTGTTCTGGTACAAAACATATCCCTATTGATATATATATAGGAAAGGAATGAATAGAATTATCTGCTTACAAATGCACAGGGGCTCTCCTTCTCTCCATGTATGTATAATACACACATACTATAGTTTATATCCTAGGAATATTCAAGCTCATCAATGGTCAGATATAAATTAAATTGAAACTAAAATATACTCTTATCAGTCAAAAGGTTTAATAATGCCCATTATTCAAAACCACAGAAAAATGAAGATGTTTAAACACAATAATGGGACTTGATGTGTTGGAGGGCAAGTTTGGTGATATACATTGAAAACTACAAACCCTTGATAATTTCACCCCTAGAAATTTACTTAAGGAAAGAATTTAGTATATGTGTAGGCATGTTCATCATGTAATAGTTTCTAATTTTTGTTATAAACCAAATGTCCAACAATATGGAATTGGATAAATAAATTATGAATATAATGGAAAATACCATTTAGCCATTAAAAATTATATTGCAAATGACTATTTATTGACATAGAAATATGCATTTATATGTACAAATATGAGTACAAATACCTGATTAAAAATAAGCACATGTGATGAGCACTGGGTGTCATACTTAACTAATGAATCATTGAACGCTACATTAAAAACTAATTATGTACTGTACAGTGGCTAACTGAACATAGTAAAAAAATACATAGTTTTTAGAAAATAAAAAAATATAGAAGCTTTAATAGCTTAAGGTATAATTTACATACCATAAAATTTACCAATTATAAGTGAATGGTAAATAACTTTCAGTAAATGTATAGATTTATACAACAGTCCAGTTTAGAATATTTTTTTCTAAGTATTTTAATTCCAGTATCATTAATAGTGTTATATTTCAGATGTACAATACAGTGATTTGACAATTCTATACATTACTCAGAGCTCTTCATAAGTGTACTCTTCAATCCTCATCACCTATTTCACACGTCTCTCCACCCACTCCCGTTTGCTAACTACCAGCTTGTTCTCTTTAGTTAAGAGTGCTTCTTGGTTTGTCTCTTGCTTTTTTTTCTTTACTCATCTGTTTTGTTTCTTAAATTCCACATGTAAGTGAAATCATATGGCATTTGTATTTCTCTAATTTCGCTTAGCATAATGCTCTCTAGCTCCACCCATGTTGTTGAAAATGGCATGATTTCATTCTTTTTGTGGCTGAGTAATATTCCATTTTATACACACACACACACACACACACCCCACATCTTTATCCATTTATCTATCAATGGACACTTGGGCTGCTTCCACATTTTGGTTATGGTAAATAATGCTGCAATAAACATAAGGGTACATGTATCCTTTGAATTAGTGTTTTTATATTTTGGAGGTAAATACTTAGCAGTGGAATTACTAGATCATAGGGTAGTTCTATTTTTAACTTTTTGAAGAATCTCAATACTGTTTTCCACAGTGACTACAGCAGTTTACATCCCCAGCAACAGTGCACAAAGATTCCTTTTTCTCCGCGTCCTTGCCAACACTTGTTATTTGTGTTTTTGATGTTATCATTCTGACTGGTGTGAGGTGGTATCTCATTATAGTTTTGATTTGCATCTCCCTCATGATGAGTGTTGTAGAGCATCTTCTTGTGTCTGTTGGCCATCTGGATGTCTTCTTTGGAAAAATATCTGCCCATTTTTTAATTGGATTATTTGTTTTGGGGGGTGTTGAGTTGTGTAAGTGCTTTATATGTTTTTGATACTAACCCTTTATCTGATATGTTATTTGCAAATATCTTCTCCCATTCAGTAGATTACCTTTTAGTTTTGATTGTTTCCTTTGCTATGCAAAAGCTTTTAATTTTGACGTAGTCCCAATAGTTTATTTTTGCTTTTGTTTCCCTTGCCTCAGGAGACATATCTAGAAAAATATTGCTGTGGCCAATGTCAGAGAAGTTACTGCCTGAGCTCTCTTCTAGGATTTTTATGGTTTCATGTCTCACATTTGGGTCCTTAATCCATTTTGAGTTTATTTTTTGTATATGGTGTAAGAAAGTGATCCAGTTTCATTCTCTTGCCTATAGCTATCCAGTTTTCCCAACACCATTTGTTGAAGAGACTGTCTTTTTCCCATATTGCATATTAAATTGGCCATATAATTATAGGTTTCTTTCTGGGTTTTCTATTCTGTTCCACTGATCTATGTGTCTGTTTTTGTGCCAGTACCATACTGCTTTGATTACTACAGCTTTGTAATATAACTTGAAGTCTGGAATTGTGATACCTCAGTTTGTTTTCCTTTTTCAGGATTGCCTTGGCAATTCAGAGTCTTTTGTGTTTCCATACAAATTATAGGATTGTTTGTTCTAGGTCTGTGAAAAATGCTGTTGGTATTTTGATAGAAACAGCATTAAATCTGTAGATTGCTTTAGGTAGTATTATCATTTAAAAAAAATATTTGTCCTCCCAGTCCATTAACACGGAATGTCTTTCCATTTCTTTGTGTTGTCTTCGATTTCTTCCATCAATGTTTTCTAGTTTCCAGAGTACAGGTCTTTTGCCTCTTGGGTTAAGTTTATTCCTGGGTATTTTATTATTTTTGGTGCAGTGGTAAATGGGATGGTTTTCTTTATTTCTCTTTTGGCTGCTTCATTATTGATGTGTAGAAATGCAAGGAATGCAGATTTCTATATACTGATTCCTGCAACTTTACTAAATTCATTTATCAGTTCTAGTAGTTTTTTGGTGGAGTCTTTAGGGTTTTCTATATAGAGTATCATGTCATCTGCAAGTAGTGAAAGTTTTATTTCTTCCTTACCAATTTGGAAGACTTTTCTTTCTTTTCTTGTCTAATTATTGTGGCTAGGACTTCCAGTACCATGTTGAATTAAAGTCTAATTACTGTGGCTAGGACTTCCAGTACCATGTTGAATTAAAGTGGTGAGAGTGGACATCCTTGTCTTGTTCCTTATCTTAGGGGAAAAGCTGTCAGTTTTTCCCCACTGAATATGGTGTTTGCTCTGAGTTTTTCATAAATAGCCTTTATTATATTGAAGTATGTTCCCTCTAAACCTACTTTGTTGAATGTTTGTGTCATGAGTGGATGTTGTCCTTTGTCAAATGCTTTTTCTGCATCTGTTGAGATGATTATATGGTTTTTATCCATCTCTTATTGATGTGATCTAGCACATTGATTGACTTGCAAATATTGAAACACCCTTGCAACCCAAGAATAAGTCCCATTTTGTGGTGAATGATTTTTTTAATGTCTTGCTGGATTTGATTTATTGGTATTTGTTGGGGATATTTGCATCTAAATTCATCAGAGATATTGGCCTGTAATTCTTTCTCTCTCTCTCTTTTTTTGTGTGTGTGTGTGATGTCTTTATGTGGTTTTGGTATTAGGGTAATGCTAGCCTCACAGAATAAATTTGGAAGTTTTCCTTCTTCTACCATTTTTTTGTAATAGTTTGAGAAGAATAGGTATTAACTCTTTAAATGTTTGGTAGAATTCACCTGTAAAGCCATCTGGTCCAGGATTTTTGTTTATTAAGAGTTTTTTGATTACTGAGTCAATTTCATTGCTGGTAATCGGTCTGGTCAAATTTACTATTCTTCCTGATTCAATTTTGATAGGTTATATATTTCTAGGAATTTACCCATTTCTTCTACTTTGTCCAGTTTGTTGGCTTATGAGTTTTCATAATATTCTCAGAATTGTTTGTATTTCTGTAGTGTTGGTTGTTATTTCTTCTCTTTCATTAGTGATTTTGTTCAAGTTCTGTCTCTGTTTTTTTATGATTCTGGCTAACAATTTTGTTGATCTTCTTAAAGAACCACCTCCTGGTTGTATTGATCTTTTCCATTGTTTTCCTAGTTCTTATGTCATTTATTTCTGTTCTATTCTTTATTATTTCCTTCCTTATGCTTGTTTTGGGTTTTCTTTGTCATTTTTCTAGCTTCTTTAGGTATAAGGTTAGATTGTTTATTTGAGATTTTTCTTGTTTCTTGAGGTAAGCCTGTGTTGCTATAAACTTACCTCTTAGAACTGCTTTTGTTGCATTCCCAAGATTTTTGACCATTGTATTTTCATTTTCACTTGTTTCCATGTAATTTTTGATTTCTTGTTTGATTTCTTGGTTGACTCATTGTTTAGTAGCATGTAATTAATCTCCATGTATTTGTGGTTTTTCCAGTTTTTTTCTTATGGTTGATTTCTGGTTTCATAGCATGTGGTCACAAATGATACATGGTATGACTTTGATCTTTTTGAATTTGTTCAAACTTGTTCTGTGCCTAATATATGATCTCTTCTGGAGAATTTTCCATGTGAAGTTGAAAAAATATGTGTTTTGCTATTTTAGGATAGAATGTTCTGAATGTATCTCTTAAGTCTATCTGATCCAGTGTATCATTCAGAGCCACTGTTTCCTTATTGATTTTCTGTTAGGATGATTTGTCCATTGACATAAGAAAGGTGTTAAAGTCCTCTACTATTATTGTGTTACTATCAGTTACTTTATTATTAACTTATGTATTTGGATGCTCCCATGTTGGCTGCATAAATATTTACAATTGTTATATCTTTTTGTTTGATTGTCCTGTTTATTATTATATAGTGTACTTCTTTGTCTCATGTTACCATCTTTGTTTTAAAGTCTACTTTGAGGGGAAAAGCTGAGAGCCTTTCCCTTAAGATCAGGAACACGTCAAGGGTGCCCACTCTCACCACTGTTATTCAACATAGTACTAGAAGTCCTAGCAACAGCAATCAGACAACAGAAAGAAATAAAAGGTATTCAAATTGGCAAAGAAGAAGTCAAACTCTCTCTTTTCACAGATGACATGATACTTTATGTGGAAAACCCAAAAGACTCCACCCCCAAATTACTAGAACTCATCCAGCAATTCAGTAATGTGGCAGGATACAAAATCAATGCACAGAAATCAGCTGCTTTCTTACACACTAACAACACAACTGTAGAAAGAGAAACTAGGGAAATGATTCCATTTACAATAGCACCAAAAACCATAAGATACCTCGGAATAAACCTAACCAAAGAGGTAAAGGATCTATACTCTAGGAACTACAAAACACTCATGAAAGAAATTGAAGAAGACACAAAAAGATGGAAAAATATTCCATGCTCATGGACTGGAAGAATAAACATTGTTAAAATGTCTATGCTACCCAGAGCAATCTACACCTTCAATGCCATCCCGATCAAAATTCCAATGACATTTCTCAAAGTGCTGGAACAAACGATCCTAAAATTTGTATGGAATCAGAAAAGACCCCGAATCGCCAAGGAGATGTTGAAAAAGAAAAAGAAAGCTGGGGGCATCACGTTGCCCGATTTCAAGCTATATTACAAAGCTGTGATCACCAAGACAGCATGGTACTGGCACAAAACAGACATACAGACCAATGGAACAGAATAGAGAACCCAGATATGGACCCTCAACTCTAAGGTCAAATAATCTTTGACAAAGCAGGAAAAAACATGCAATGGAAAAAAGACAGTCTCTTCAATAAATGGTGCTGGGAAAATTGGACAGCCACATGCAGAAGAATGAAACTCGACCATTCTCTAACACCATTCACAAAGATAAACTCAAAGTGGATGAAAGACCTCAATGTGAGACAGGAATCCGTCAAAATCCTAGAGGAGAACATAGGCAGTAACCTCTTTGACGTCGCCCACAGCAACTTCTTTCAAGATACATCTTCAAAAGCTAGTGAAACAAAAGCAAAAATGAACTTTTGGGACTTCATCAAGATAAAAAGCTTCTGCACAGCAAAGGAAACAGTCAACAAAACAAAGAGGCAACCCACAGAATGGGAGAAGATATTTGCAAATGACACTACAGATAAAGGGCTGGTATCCAAGATCTATAAAAAACTTCTCAAACTCAACACCCAAAAAACAAATAATCAAGTCAAAAAGTGGGCAGAAGAGATGAAAAGACACTTCTCTGAAGAAGATATACAAATGGCTAACAGACACATGAAAAAATGTTCATCATCATTAGCCATCAGGGAAATCCAAATCAAAACCACACTGAGATACCACCTTACACCAGTTAGAATGGCAAAAATGGACAGAGAAAGAAACAACAAATGTTGGAGAGGTTGTGGAGAAAGGGGAACCCTCTTACACTGTTGATGGGAATGGAAGTTGGTACAGCCACTTTGGAAAACAGTGTGGAGGTGCCTCAAAAATTTAAAAATAGAGCTACCCTAGGACCCAGCAATTGCACTCCTGGGTATTTACCCCAAAGACACAGATATAGTGAAAAGAAGGGCCATATGCACCCCAATGTTCATAGCAGCAATGTCCGCAATAGCCAAACTGTGGAAAGAGCCGAGATGCCCTCAACAGGGATGGATAAAGAGGATGTGGTCCATATATACACTGGAATATTACTCAGCCATCAGAAAGGATGAATACCCAACTTTTGCATCAACATGGTTGGGACTGGAGGAGATTATGCTAAGTGAAATAAGTCAAGCAGAGAAAGTCAATTATCATATGGTTTCACTTATTTGTGGAACATAAGGAATAGCATGGAGGACATTAGGAGAAGGAAGGGAAAAATGGGGGCGGGAATTGGAGGGAGAGATGAACCATGAGAGACTTTGGACTCTGAGAAACAAACAGGGTTTTAGAGGGGAGGGGGGAGGGGGGTTTGGTTAGCCCAGTGATGGGTATTAAGGAGGGCACGTACTGCATGGAGCACTGGGTGTTATACGAAAACGATGAATCGTGGATCACCACATCAAAAACCAATGATGTATTGTATGGTGACTAACATAATAAAATTTTAAAAAAATAAATAAAAAAAATAAAGGGGCATCTCACATTACAGAAGACATCTGTAATTTTCATGCATTAAATGATATAAATGCATTAATGTAACCTACAGAAATCATTTTGAAAAATGATTACATGTAAATTTACAGGTTATCAGACACCATTTTCATTAGAGATACTAGTAATAAGTAGAATAAAGTATACAATTACCTAAAAAAAAAAAAACTATTTTGTCTGATATAAATATTTCTACCCTGGCTTTCCTTTTAAATCCATTTGCATAATAAATGTTTCTCCATCTCCTCACTTTCAATCTCTAGGTGTCTTTAGCTCTGAAACACTCCCTTGTAGGCAGCATATGGTCTTTTTTTTTTTATCCACTCTGTCACCCCCATGTCTTTTGATTGGAACCTTTAATTCATTTACATTCAAGGTAATTTTTAGGAAGAGAGAGAGTGTGAGAAGGGGGAGGGGCAGAGGGAGAAGGAGAAAGAGAATCTGAAGCAGGCTCCATGCTCAGTGCAGAGCCCCACATAGGGCTCAATCCCAAGATCATGACCTGAGCCAAAATCAAGAGTTGGATGTTCAACTGAGCCAATCAGGCACCCCCAAATCAATTATTGATAGATACATATTTGTTGCCATTTTATTACTTGTTCTGTGGTTGTTTTTGTAGTTTTTCTCTGTTCCTTCTCTTGCTTTCTTTCATGGTTTGCTGGCTTTCTTTAATGATATACTTGGATTCCTTTCTCCATTCTTTGCATATCTACTACTGGTTTTTTATTTGTAGTTACCATTAGGTTTGTACATAACATCTTCTGTGTTATATCAGTCTATATGAAGTTGATGGTCGCTTAAGTTTGATCCCATTCTTTACTCCTCTCCCTTCTTAGAGAGCCTCCTTGGGAGCATGGCCAGGCCTTCTCCCTTTCCCATGGTGTTCTGAAAGTCTTCAAAACTAAAATTTAAGGTCACTGGATTAAAGCCAGCCTCCCTGCACTGATTATTTCTTTGAGGTCCCTCTTTCACTTAGATTTTGGCCTATGAGAAGTCTTTACTTTCTTTCCAGATAATTGATACATTTAGGAATTTAAAAAATATATACTGTGTCCATCATTTTTATTTTGTTTAAACAGGAGGATTATTCAAGGAATCTATTACCCCAACCCTACCAAAACAGATATTGCATATTATTTTCTATGAATTACTTTATTTAAGCCTCACAAACTTGTCAAAAGAGATTAAGGTCTTAAAGTTACATAGACTAGTAGGTAAGTTTTGACTTTTTTGTTCATGAATGAGTAATAATTGGTCCATGGGAAAAAAAATTATCAAAACCAACTCTACTTTTTTTTTAAAGATTTAATTAATTTATTTATTTATTTGACAGAGAGATAGAGCACAAGTAGGCAGAGTGGCCTACTTAATACCCAGATCCAAGTATATCATTAAAGAAAGGGAGAGGGAGAAGCAGGCTCTCCACTGAGCAGGGAGCCCAACGTGGGGCTCGATCCCTGGATGCTGGGATCACAACCTGAGCCGAAGGCAGACACTTAACCAACTGAGCCACCCAGGCGATGTCATGTTTTACATTCCAAGAAGAGCTTTATCTCCATGGTAAGGATTCCGATAAGAGACCAACTGCATAAACTTGAAACCCAAAGTGTTTTGCTCTTCACAACAAGGAAAATTACCCCTAATGATTCTGAGCGCCAAATTAACAAAGGGTAACTGAGAATTATAACAAGTCAGCCCTTCCTTATGAATTTTCAAGCCAAGTTTAAACTTCCTGTTTAGTGAAAATAGCCTCAAGCCAAGAATTTAATTTAAAATTATTCTAAGATAAGTTGCCCCCAGGAACTAGACCAAAGTAAAATCAAATCCTCTTTGAATCCTCTTAATCTTTTTTTTTAAAGATTTCATTTATTTTTGCGAGAGAGAGAGAGAGAGAGAAAGCAGGAGCTGAGGGGGAGGGGCAGAGTCCCTATGCGGGACTCAATCCCAGGACCCCGGGATCACGACCCAAGCTGAAGGCAGCCGCCTGAGCCACCCAGGTGCCCCTGAATCCTCCTAATCTTGTCCAGTAGGTTTCAAAGATTAATCTTGCAAATAATTTGTGCTGATATTATTTAAAAATCTCAACACACAGTCCAAAACTTTATACATTGAAAATAATCAGGTAGGGGATAAAAATGTTAATGTATCATATAAATACATGGTGGGGTTAAAAATGTGAGAAATTGAGCAGGAGTATACAAAAAAATACCAAGAAAATTTGAGAAAGAACAAAAAATAAGTATGAGTCAAAAATATATAATAACTGAAATTAATGCATCAGGATACTGTTTAACAGTAGATTAGATACAGCAGGAAAGAGAATAAGGGAACTTGAAGACAGAACTGAAGATGTCACGCAGAATGTGGCTCAAAAAGACAAAGATCTAGAAAATATAAAAGATTAAGAGACAGCTAAGTGAGAAGCTGCAACATAGAATGGGAGTT
Organism: Phoca vitulina; assembly: GCF_004348235.1. Classification (NCBI taxonomy): domain Eukaryota; kingdom Metazoa; phylum Chordata; class Mammalia; order Carnivora; family Phocidae; genus Phoca; species Phoca vitulina. The sequence goes on from NW_022589728.1 coordinate 37,946,713, forward strand.
CTAGGAAAATGAATAAGAGAGTTTAGCAGGGAAAACAATAAAAAAATCATAGATCTACAAACCAATAGTTAGGAGATCTATAGAAACCTAACTTGTGATAGATCTGGCAAAAATGTATGGAAGAAGAGTAAAGATTTAAGAGTATTTTTTTATATTAGAAAATTTAACTTTGGCCTCGAGAAGGATTTCATAAACAAGATACAGAACACAATAATGTATCTATTATATGGTATAACTGATCATTTTCACTTTATTATATTCAGGAGAATCTGAACTTCAAAAGATAGCACTTAGAATTTGAAAAGAAAATGGGGTGCCTGGGTGGCTCAGTCGTTAAGCGTCTGCCTTCGGCTCAGGTCATGATCCCAGGGTCCTGGGATCAAGCCCCGCATCGGGCTCCCTGCTCAGCGGGAAGCCTGCTTCTCCCTCTTCCACTCCCCCTGCTTGTGTTCCCTCTCTTGCTGTGTCTCTCTCTGTCAAATAAATAAATAAAATCTTTAAAAAAAAAAAATTTGAAAAGAAAATGAAAAACAGGCGGATGTATTTGTAAAACTCAGCCATCAAAGACTGGTATTAAGAACATTTCAAGAAGTTCTATAAGTCAATAAGGGAAAATCAGAACACATAATAGAAAAAAAAGGGCAAAAATACAGGACCAGTAACTTCAAAAGGGAGCAGGGGAAAGTCCAATATAGCCTGTGAAAATTACTGAAACATCTTTATTTTGCTGAAAGTTCTAAAGTGCAATGTCAGATGATTTGTCCCAAGCTAGTGGAGACTTCAAGGGACCCATGCAGAATATTGATCACTTGCACTCTGGCATTTAAGGGACTTTGAGAAAGATTCACCACTTATTTGTGGTGAACTCGAAAGGTGAGAGCCTATGATTGCCACTTCCTCTGCCTGAAGAGCCCATCTGCCAGGGGTAACAGCCACATGTCCAGAGAGAGCTGGAACAAGGGTTCATTCATGTTGTTTCAGCTGCAGGTTCCTCAAGAGGGAAGAGAAAATAAAGTATTAGTACTTCTGTTATTTAAGATGTTATATTGCGTCTAAGGGCTGATTTTTATTTATGCTGCTTGGCATCTGCTGTGATTCCTGAATCTGAGATGCCATAGCTTTGTTCAATGCTGCAAAATTGTCAGCTGTTGCCTCTTTCTTCACCTCTTAGAACTCTCTAGAAGGTTAGACCTTCTCATTTTCTCTATCCCTTCTATCACATATTGTCCATCTTTGTGCTTCTATTTGAATAATTACTTCAGATTTATATTCTAGTTCCCTAATTCTCTCCTTATCTGTATCTAATCTGATATTTAATCTGTCCATTGAGTGTTTCATTCTTTTTTTTTTTCAAGTTCATATCGCTTCTTTTGAAATCTGCCCTGCTTTATGTTGTAGTCTCTCTTTCCTTATGTTTTCAGTTACTTTTTTTTTTTTAATTTGAGCATTGAAGCATGTTTCTGCAAACTCTTTTTTGTGATTCTTTTATTTGTGCAATATGGATACATGTTAGATGGAATTTTTTTCGCTGTGAATTCATACTTCGATGATTAAATCATTGGGTATTCTGAGAAATGTGATTTGATGATGTACTTCCTAAAGAATATATTTTTTGGTTTATGACAGGTGCCCCGGGATATTACTAATACAGAACTACTTTACATTAATCTCTCAGTTTAGGGATCCCCTGCATCATGCAGGTAAAGGAATTGAGCTTCCAACTCTAATGTGGACTAAGCTTTGGTTATAAGTTTTGAAGAATTTTTTGTACCCATAGCTAAGCCTGAGATAATTTGTCATCTCTCTTTGTTTATGGATAATATTCCTTTGTGTGTTCCAATTCCAACTCTCCACCTTGGCTCATCTCATCTCCCCCCAAAATTATAATCTGAAACTTAAAGCTTCTGGCTCAAGAAAATGCCTACAGGACAGCAAGGATTTCAGTGCTAGATGATAGCACTATAGTCTGTGTGTCTGTTTCCTGTTCATTTTGGCCATTGCTGGTTTTTTTTCTTATTTTCTTAGAAGCTCTGCTATGTATTTAAAATATTCATCATACTTTAATATTTTTGTAAAAGAAGTATTTTTTAGGTAATTTAATAAATTCTGTTGCCAAAAGTGGAGCTTCCAGGAAATTTTTTAATGTAAATATTACCTTCCAATTTATCAGTTTGAAAATAAGATATTCAGAACTGATTGCAAGTAATCTATATAATCATCTAGAAGACCTTTTAGAAAGGAGAATATAGGTAGATTTTTATAACTCTTCTCTTATGTGTGTTCCCTGTATAGTTGCCTGTGTGTTTTTAATCACCTAGGAATTAAGGGGTCTTTACTATTTGTAATCTACCCAGGATGTGTGTGTCAGCAAGCTGCATTATTTTAGTTACATTGTACCATAGAAACACTTCCACCATGAATGCTTAACTTAGTCTTCAGGATGCATATGAAGATTTTGAATAAGCCTATCTAGATATTTCTAAAGCGAACCAGAAGACCTTGGCACAAACCCAATTTTAAGAAAGGCAAGCCGTGGTTATGATTTCAGTCCGTAGCCAGTTTCTTCTTACATTGACCATTTTCTTGAACACATAGGAGAAATGTTCAGTATTGTCTCTCAGTATAACATTCCAGACCTTAAAATGTGAAAGACATAGGGGTGCTTGGGTATCCCAGTCAGTTAAGCATCTACCTTCAACCCAAGTCCTGATCTCGGGGTCCTGGGATCCAGCCCCATGTTGGGCTCCCTGCTCAGCAGGGGAGTCTGCTTCTCCCTCTGCCCTCTGCTCCCCACCCCCAGTGTGTGTGCTCTCTCTCTCTCTCTCTTAAATAAGTAAATCTTTTTAAAAAATTTTTTTAAATGTGAAAGACATACAAGCATGAATTACAGGTATAAAGAGACTGTCTATTTCTTGTTGTTAGTCATTGTCATAATGAAATGTAGCAAAACCCCATATTTCATCAATTTCTAAGATGCATACATTTTTACATTTTAATGTCTATGAAATTGGGATGCATCTTGCACTTGATGGTGTATAAAATTGAATTGCAAATATTTTTATTTCCTAGTGGTGTATAAAATACAAAAAAAGATGCATCTCATAATTGCACTTCATATTTGATGAAATATAGTATTTTTATTTTTTTAAGTCTGACTGGCAAAAATCCTTGCCTATTTATTATTCTGAAGAAGTTACTATTCCCAGAGATACTTTTTTCCTGAACAAAAAGTTACTGGAATGATTTGGTATTTTATTCGTGAGTGAGCCATAAAGGCAAATTAAATCCAAAAGTGTGTCCATGCTCAGATATATTAAGTATCTAATATTTCCCATACATTATGCTGTCATAGGGTTTGTTTAGATCAAAGACAAAGAAAATATGTCTCTGAAAGTTGAAAGATCATAAATGACGTTTTGAAGATGTATTTTCTCTGACAAATTCAGTAACTTAGACATACTAACTCAACATATTTTAAGATTGTGGTTAAAATAGAACTATCCATCTGACACATACACTGTTTAGGAGGAGTCAAATTACAAGTGCGTGTTAACCTTGAGGTAGTACATGCTTAAAAATGATATTCGAAGAAAAGTGTGTGAGCAATAAGGTAGAAAGCAGCATATTTATGGGGAAGAAATTTTGATGATCTTTTATTATCAACATCAACAAACATAAATTTAGCCCAAATTATGTGTAAATATAGCTCTCTGCTCTTCATGCTGAAAAAAAAATTTAACATTTGGTTCTATGTTACATTCCAGAAAAATACAGGCTAGCAGTTGAGAAGATAGTATATGAGAGGTGATAAAAATTACTAATTTGGAAGTGTTTACAGATTTTCTTGTCCTACTGCCTGCCAAAGACTCCTGTATTTTACAGCCCTTATCTGTCTACTCCCACAATGTCTCAAAAATATGAGGATGGTGTATCTCTACCAGGCTGGCTCCTCCACATATCTTAACTTTTGTAAAAATAAAATGAAAAGGAGGAAAGTCACGCAAATCACATGTAGAACTTAATGATTATAGGCAAAACGCTCTTTAAACCACCACCCAGATCGAGAAACCAAACAAACCTACCAGCCTTCCCAACCCTTCCATGTGCCTTGTTCCAATTATCTTCTGTCCCCCTGGATATAAGGACCAAACAGATTCCTGTAGTAATCATTTCCTTGCATTTTATTATGGTTTCATCACATGAATGTTCATCTCTAAAAACTGTAGTTTAGTTGTGCCCATTTTTATGTGTGTTAACATGACTTTTAATTTACAGGTTACCCGGCAGTCCTTTAGAGAGATGCTCATGGTCTAGATTTTGCTGATTGCCTTCTCATGGTTCAATTCACGTTCTTCTGACAGAAAAAGTTTTCTTTTGGAAATTCTCATGATAATCCAGTTTTTAGGTTTTGGGTTTTTTTTTTTTTTTTTTTTTTTTTACCCTGTAAGTCATTTGCTGTTTATGTCTAAGTGCACAAGGAATTTTTGCTTTGTCTTTTAAAGCCCAATAATTTTACGGAAATATGTCTTGATGTTTGTTCTGAGTTGATATTCTTAGGTATGTGGTGTGCTTTTGTCAATCTAAAATTGTCAAGAGGCAGGAATTAAGCAAAAGCATTTATTTGGGAACAAAGAATTGCCATTTGAGGTACACAGATTTGGGCAGCAATCCAAATAGTGTCTCACTAGGGAGCAAAAGTCAGGGATTTTTAAAGACAAAAAGAGAATGCCTATATAAGTTGTTTATAAAGAATTTTGGTTGATGATGGGGACAGAACACTAATCTTGCCTAAACATAATTAGTTGCTAAGGCTATCACTAAGCAAAAGTCTCTTCCTGTAGCAAGTTACAGGTGTTCTTGCAGAGTCCTTGATCTGTGGTTTGGCCCAATTTAAAAGTTCATGGTTCTATATGTGAGGTCCTGTGTGAGGCTTACTTCCTTAAGGACCTCCTGGCTCCATTTTAAAACACCTTGATACATGTGACTTCATTTTATTTCATGTTTCACACTCTCTCAAATAAATAAATAAACCTTTAAAAAATATATATATATGTAGAAGGAACTCCAAAATTTAATAATTTGTGAAGAGCCTGCTACACACTGAACACCAACATATATTTATACTAGCAGAATTCTGAAGTGAACTGTTACCACAGCATTCAAGCTCAAGCCTTGTGAATTTTGAGCCAATTATCTGTTCATTACACTTTGTAGTATCCTTCCTCCAATGGATTGAGAGCAATGATGAACATTGATCAGGAACTATAAGCTAGTCATCATACCCTGTGCTTTACAGGCTGTATTTCATTCAGTCCTCACAAGTTTATGAGATTGCCACTATTCTTATGTATAGTTAGGGAAACAAAGACTTAGGTTGAATACTTCCCCAAGCTCACATTGCTGTTAAGTGGCATAAACACTGATTAGAACTTATGTGTAACTTGTGTAACTGTCTTCAAACCCAGATTCTTAATCACCACACTGTGTTATTAAATGTGATAAATGGGATCCAAATCTTCATCTGTTAGCTATTAACCCTCAAATTTGGGTTGACTCTGTTTATCGTTTCCACATTCAAATCCAGGTTTTGTTTGTTTTTGTTTTTTGCCAAAATTCCACTTGTTTGAAGATTACTTCTGAACAGAATGGGATTATTTTATTCTTTCGGCAAAGACATCCAAGGGGCCATATGTTCTTGTTAGTCTCCTGGTACGAAACAGAGCAATAGGAAGAGCCAGAGGAAAGAAACCTACATGAAATCAATCTTTGGTAACTTTAGGATGAGCCCTCTACAATGGAGTTTGTCAATGTAAAGGTCTTAAATAATAGAAGTCAGGTTCTGATTTCAAACTACAGAATATCTCAACGTAGGGCTTACAAGTTATTTAAATTTAGTGATAATTTAATAACATTTTATTCCAGAATTAGAGCCTTGTTTCCTCTTTCACTAACCTGAAAATCTATAATTCCTTTAATCCTTGGGAATATGCAGTGTGAAAATATTTTAATCTCTTGTACCGCTATCTAAAATTTCTGACTACCTATCTGGAATTAACCTCAGTCCATTTTTAAGACTGAAGTAAGGACCAGTTCTTTTTTTTTTTTTAAGCCTTAAATTCGATATAGTATTCTCCCAGCTTAAAAGTCATTTAAAATGAAAGTCTAAGAATGTTTACAAAAATAGGACATAGATAAAGCAGTATAAGCCAGTTATTATTTTTTAAAAGGTAACAGTTTGGGGAAGAGTAAGGGAAAAAAGGCAAACTTATCTTTGTAAAAGTGAATTTTTTGTTCTAGAAGCCGGCACAGCTGTCTCACATAGGAACAGGGAAAGCTGCAGGGGCTTAGATCAAACGGCGATCAGAAGCAGTACCCCCTGCTAAATGTGATTGCATCTGATCTCATAAACTAGAAGACGCTGAGCCTGGATGTCACAGACTTGATTAATTTTCAAGTAGGGCAAATACAAACAGGGAAGACTGATGCTCTGATTTTCCTAATTAACTCAGATGATTCATAGTGGTTTAATAGCCGGGATCTCTACTCTTCCATTACGCAGATGGGCAGGAGCTTGCTTTTTGAGAAATGATCTGACAATTAAGATGCACAGGCAGGGCCCTAAGAAACCTGATTTTCAAAGGGCTCTGCTTCTAATGCTGGGGTTTTTACTTAAATGAATCCTCACCCTGTGTCAGCTCCATACAAAAGAAATAGGTAGATCGAAATGTTCACACTCTAGCTTGGCAAAGGCACAAACGGAAATATTAATGCTACTTAACAATTTCCACGTAAAGATTAATTTAACTGACAATTATCAGTGACATGAATGAACGTTATTGGAATCTGGGGAACATATCATTAGCCTTCGTTACCCATACCTTTTCTAATAGACATAAAGGATTAAACTGTTTCTGAAAAAAAGTGGCAGAATCTCGATATCAGGCACTATGTTTTTTTACTGCTTTAGTAGACCAGTGTATGTTCTTTCTGCCAGTCTCTCAAATTCTAGATTTTGCTTACAGGAACTGTTTTAAGCCAACATATCAGTCTTTGGGGAGTTCAGCATGCAAAGATCCCTTTTTGTACCTGCAGAACCAACACATTTGTTGAGAATAGAAAGGGCCAGGCTTTGACATTTTCCAGCTTGTTATCTATTTAATTTTCCATCTGCTTCTTTTGCCACTGCCTTCCAAAGGAACATCTGCTGCACATCTGAGAGAAGGAAGGGAAGACTGGATCCATGCCACCTGGGTCTGCAGTCCTAAACCTTGGGATTCAGATTAAGGGAAGGGAAGAAGACTGACACATGGTCCAGAAAATGAAATGAGGACAAACAGTCTGTTAAGAACAAACCTTTGTTTCCATTTATCGCAGAGCCCACACGAGCAGGCAAGCTGGACAACAGTGTCTGCCATCAGCCAGAGCTAGAGGCAGGGGAGGGAGCTGGTGCCTGGGTGGGGGGAGCAGGGAGGCAAGAGCAGTTTCCAGCGCTCAGACGCGCCCTCTGGTGCCTGAATTTGCACTCACCCACACCTGCTGCTCACATACCCTTTAAGCATTTATGGGGCAGCCGGACTTTGTTCTGGGCATTCTGGAGGCAGAGATGATTGTAAGATATATTTCCTACCTTGAAAGATCTGGCCTAGGCTGAGGGAGATGGGCAAGTAGACAGCAGATTACAATATACAATAATAAATCCTACACACTGGCTGGGAGCACAGAGAAGGGAAAAGAAGGGTGTGCCTAATCCCATGAAGCAAAATGGTGGCTCAAGGAAAGGAGAGGCTCTACAGAGATGGTGCCGTGAGCGGAGTCTGGAAGGATAAACAGGAACATTAGAAAACAAGCTCTTTTTTTTCTCCTTATGATCAAGAGTTAGCACATAACAGCCAATCTTCGTATTGACTCAAAAAACTGAATACCCCCAAACCTTAAACCCACCCACCACCACTCTCAGTATCCAGGCATCAGCAATTCTGTCCAATGTACTAGCTGGTTGTGCCATCTCTTAATATTATCTGAAGAATCACTAATAAGGATAGCGAAGTCTTATCAGACTGGGAGGTAAATCTCAGTATAAGAACCACTTCTTAATTTGCTGCCATGGAGTAGCCAATTATCGGGTTTTAACTGTCCTTAAATATTGAACTTTGTCATCACCAAAATCTTGCTATGTAAGACCAGAGTAGCCACCCAATTACATTTTTAAACTTGGGAGTTTCTCTGCAATCAAGTATTGAGTGAGTATCTGGTGTAGGCACCGTGAGGCACACAGAAGTATAAGGCATGACCTTTGAGTCTAGAAAGCTAAAATCTAATTGCGATGATAAGCAATTCTATAGTTCTGACATGACAAATACTTAACATTTAACTGAGAAAAGAGTGAGGCTAATGTCATAATGCATTGCTCGGTGAATGTATGCTTTCTTCCCTTTCCAGGCCCTCTACAAATAGGTATAAAATTTTATCATTTGCTTTAGTCACAGTGTATACTGAGATGCAAATGTAATTGGCATAATCTCTGACTACACCAATATGTTGTCTTGGCATTTTAATAAATTTTGTTTCATTTTTAAATTTTTTTAAATAAATTTTATTTAAAAAAATATGCTTTCACAAAATGCAAATGACTGGGGAAAAAATCAAGCACACCTTTTTTTCTGTCATACATTTTCTTTTCAAAAGAAAGACTTCCTCAACTTAAAAACACATTGAGGAATAATTTTTGAAGTTTTTATTGCTATTCACTACTAAGCTATTTGATAAAATTAAATATTTGGTGTATTTTTACCTTGAATTAACTCACAGAAATCCTTAGGTTATTATAAGCATGTAATGTTTCAGTTTATGGTTAGTTTCTTAGGTGGAGCTTAAAGGCATTAAAATTTTTAAGTTTTAAATCACATCATTAGGTATGGTGGATAAGAGAATTCTCCATGTTCACCTACAAGAATGGACTTAAAGAGAAACTGATGATTGAAACATTTCATGATTTCAAAATAAGAACAAAAGGAGGATTTCTATGGCATTAGGTGATTGGGCCACCAGAAGAAAAATTCCAAAGTAATTTCTGTCAGGAGGCCACAATCCATTATGTCCTAATTTAGAGTTGATAGAAGCACAGAATATTTTTGAGTTGGAATGTATGCCTGGGTTATCGTCTGATTTGTAAATGAGAAAACTGAGACCCAGAAAGATTAAATAATTACGTCTTGGTTTTCTGGGTTTACAACCGTGACCTGAGACTCCCCAGCACATCGTAACTTCAGGCATTATCTTGTCACTGTTACTCCTTTTGGTTTTATATTTTCACCCATGAAAAAAATCATGTAGGGACAGAGCTAGATCAATCTTTCTTAACGGAACTTGTATTTGTCATTCCCACTCAATACTTTAGAAAATCGGGTTTAGCTCGCTAGTCTCAGGACCTGAATGAGTGGTCTGGCACCTATTCCGTGCCAGCCTGTTTTTTTTTTTTTCTTTCTTGGTTCTCCCTGAGACTGTAGAAGACAAGAACAGCAGGTAGCACCATGCACAGCCCCCTGTCTCCTGAGACTAAACTCGACGAGTATAGCTATTGTATATGCCGTGATCTCTGGGTAGACTTGGGGCTGTTTGAAAGCATGGTGCTTTTGTGGCTGAGTTAGATGCACACGAGCCTCAGGTAAGTTCCTGAGGGAGGGACATAAGCAGATTTAGTAAACTGTTTAAATATTCCATGCCTAACATTTTCTGAATTGGGGGATAACTACACATAATTTCCTTTGGCTTCAGTATAATACAGATCAGGCATAATAAATACATCAAGAAGGAACTAAGCCAATTGCTGGAACGTGACTGCATTTAGTTCATAATAGAAAAAATAAATGATGGCATGGTCATTACTTAAATGAAGCACAGAACAAACTCTGAGTTAATCACCTTCCAAGCTTTTTCTCCAGATAATGTTCTTTTCCTTTTCTACAGATGTCTATTCTCTAATTCTAGTGGGTTTTGTCCTTTTTCCTCACATTGAGGCAGATTCAATGGGAGATGAGCTAGATACTCCCGTTATCTCTGCAGCTCTTATATTCAACTTCTGGTGGGCGAGTAGAGCACTGCCCCAGCCTCCAGGGGCAACATATCTTCTCTCTTCCTGGTTTCTCCTTGAAAATTAATCAGATTGATGGGTACGTGGGGGAAAACCATTCCTGGATATTCTTCCTTATCATACTTCTAATTGCCTTTGCTCTATCATCCTTAGGACTACCAAGAGGCCTCCAATTTGGAACAATTTGTAACTCGATTTTTATTGAAGGAGACCTTGAATCAGCTTCAGTCTCTCCAGAATTCTCTGGAATGTGCCATGGAAACTACTGAGGAGCAAACCCGTCAAGAAAGGCAAGTTAAATATGTTCATGTGATATCTCTGTAGTGACTATGAAAGACCAGTTGAGGGACATCATGCTTAAGCTAGTGAAAACTAAAAAAGAATTAATAAATTTAAATAGAATTACAGGAACCTCCTTTGGGTGCTTGCCTTATATTTGCCACTAAAAGAAGCCATTCTACTTTTACTGTCCATCATTTATTCAAATTTAAATTGCAAATTTAGTAGACACTGTGATAATGTAAAGTTACATTTTACATAGTCCTGACTCTTCAGGAGGCTAAAGTCTATTATGTAAATAAGACATGAAGACTAAAACCATAGTGTAAGATGCAAAGTGATATATATCATACAGAAGGGTAAATAAGGTGCCAAGGATTTAGGAAGAGTAAAAGATTTCATGGAATTTCCTGACGATATTTGGGCTCATCTGCAAATGAGTATTATGTGAAAATGTGGAACTGATAGAGAGTTAGAGGCTAAGTGAACCTGGATGTACCTGGGGACTTGGGAATCAAATCAGCCTATTTATTTAAGGAAATAAAGAAAAGTGAATGGTAGGAAAAAATTTCAAAATTCAAGACCACCAGTTAATATCACTGAGAAGATAAGTAATGCTACTATAATAGTTACAAAAATAAAGGTGCCAATGCTAAAGAGGAACCTGAATTAGAACCGTGTAAAGCAGACATCGAAATTATTCTAACCAACAGTTGGTACTTTCTTGAGTTGCCATTGTTTATACCTTGCAAGCTAGAGAAGGGCTTGGCAAAACTCTGGCTTATGCAACATACTTTGCATGTGTTACTTGAAACCTATACATATGACCATCTAACTTTTGCATTTTAAATTAGGGAGAACCACACAGTAACTTTTTTGAACAGGCTGATAATAGACTGCTCAGTATGACCAATTTCTGTAAACAAACTAATGGATACGTAATTATTAGGCCATCTCAGAGAAACAGTAGAATTTTCAACCATGTGTTTACAATGTCAAAATGAGTGAGCACCACCAAATTCAAACAGAAAAGCCTCTAATCTCAAATCTAATGAGCTCGTGCAGCTGATGAACATGTGTCTGCACTGGGCCATGGATCTTGCAGCATTTTCACATTATAAACTTCTTATTTTCACTGCCTTGAGTGATTATCAAATGGCAGGTGAAACAAATAGCTTTAGAAAAGCAAAAACCCCGTTTTTCAAGTTTGAGCAGAGGATAACGAAATATCTTGAAATACGGTGAAACTGATTTCATGTTCCAAATGGGAAAACGAGGTTGATTTCTCTGTTTTGTTTAGATTTTCTTGATGTGAAGTGGATTCTCCCTTTTTAGAATCAATTATTTGTCACCTGAGAGGAAGCCTGCAAAAGCGCTGTGCTTCCCTTCTTCGCCTGCACTTTGGGTTTTTTCTAGAGTCATCTCCTGCAAACTTGAGCTCTGCATTCACCACCATATAGTGAATATATGATGAATAGCCGTTCTTTGTGTCAGGCCACAGGCTAGCCTTGGCTTCCTGTGAAAACTACCAACAGCTGCACAGCGGCTGTTTTTAATGAGAAGGAATGTGATAATGCAGAACTTAAGGAAAGTAGAAGACACTAAAGGACTAATTAATATTTTATTTATAGGCTTCTAGCTCAAATAGAGCTTGGAAGAATGAGAACTATTACAGGTCTGATGTAAATTTGGGTGGTGCTATTGTATGGTATTTGACTAAGGTACCCAGGGATGCCCAGATCCCACCCCAAATCCATGATACTCCTCTGGGGAGGTTTTCATTAAAAAATAAATAAATAAAAAGCAAATAAAAAAAACTAGTTTGTACTATGGGTTTGTGCCCATAATCCAACTTGAAGTGTCTGGTGACCCTGACTGAAGAGTGGGAATTAGGCTCATGCTTAAAAGTATCGTGTCTCCTCTCCCTAGCTCCGTCTAGCAATCAGCTGGCCACCAGAAACCAAAGTAAGGAGACCCCCGGGGCCCTCACCAGTGGAGAAAAAAAACAGGACAAGAAAGATGGCTGTCCTTTTTCCATGATATTAGACAAGAGACCAGTAAATAATCCTCAGAGGAGATAAGACTTGAGTGGGATCTTTAGGGTAGATTTAATGGCAGAGTATATTCTCCCTGAAGGGATAGGTCTCTCAGCCACCCCATAGTACCCATCTTCTTCCTTCTGGCTGGCTCTTCCTCATTTGTTTGGTCACTGCTTGGACAGCACTTGCTCTGGAAAACCTTCACCTACGACTCCACCACTGTTTACTTTCTCAGTACCCTCTACTTAGACTTACCTACGAACTCAATCCTTTACTTATCTCTCCCATTAGACTTTGAGTTTCTAAATGGAAGGGGCTTTGCCTTGTTTCCCTGTACCTGGCACAACTACATGTTAAATATACGAAACTGAATGAATGAAAGGGAATCCCAGGTAAAAGGAACAATATAGAACAGCAGTGGATGAGGACCTGGGACAGTGAGAACAACCCATCTGGCATCTAAGGTTAAGAAAGGTCTTAAAATGTTCAATATCGCTCGGCATCAGGGAAATCCAAATCAAAACCTCAATGAGATACCACCTCACACCAGTCAGAATGGCTAAAATTAACAAGTCAGGAAATGACAGATGTTGGCGGGGATGCGGAGAAAGGGGAACCCTCCTACACTGTTGGAGGGAATGCAAGCTGGTGCAACCACTCTGGAAAACAGTATGGAGGTTCCTCAAAAAGTTGAAAATAGAGCTACCATATGATCCAGCAATTGCACTACTGGGTATTTACCCCAAAGATACAAAAGTAGGGACCCGAAAGGCTACGTGCACCCCGATGTTTATAGCAGCAATGTCCACAATAGCCAAACTGTGGAAAGAGCCAAGATGTCCATCAACAGATGAATGGATAAAGAAGAAGTGGTATATATATACAATGGAATATTATGCAGCCATCAAAAGGAATAAGATCTTGCCATTTGCAACGACGTGGATGGAACTGGAGGGTATTATGCTGAGCGAAATAAGTCAAACAGAGAAAGACATGTATCATATGACCTCACTGATATGAGGAATTCTTAATCTCAGGAAACAAACTGAGGGTTGCTGGAGTGGGGGGTGGGGTGGGAGGGATGGGGTGACTGGGTGATGGACACTGGGGAGGGTATGTGTTCTGGTAAGCGCTGTGAATTGTGCAAGACTGTTGAATCTCAGATCTGTACCTCTGAAACAAATAATGCAATATATGTTAAGAAAGAAAAAAAGAAGAAGAATGTAGCAGAAGGGGAAGAATGAAGGGGGGGAAATCGGAGGGGGAGAAGAACCATGAGAGACAATGGACTCTGAAAAACAAACTGAGGGTTCTAGAGGGGAGGGGGTTGGGAGGATGGGTTAGCCTGGTGATGGGTATTGAGGAGGGCACGTTCTGCATGGAGCACTGGGTGTTATGCACAAACAATGAATCATGGAACACTATATCTAAAACTAATGATGTAATGTATGGGGATTAACATAACAATAAAAAAAATTTAAAAAAAAATAAAATATATGCATTCAAATGAAAAAAAAAAAGAAAGGTCTTAAAAGCTAGACAAATGCATTTAGATTTCATATGATCAGGGATTGTCTTGGTGGTTGTAAATAAAAGAGAAATATAATGGAAAGTTTTAAGGGAAATTAGTCTCATAACAGTATATAGTAAAGATTTGAGAAGAGTTAGAACAAGGTCAGAGAGGAGAGGTCAAATCAATGTACCCCAGAACTCATCTGTTTTTTTTATAACATAAAGGAAGATTCCACGATGCCCTGCATAGTCAACAGTTGCAACCTGCAGATAGCATTAAAAATCCCAGGGTTATAATAATTTGCTTCCCCTTAAGCATCAGTATTACTTTGGGGCTTAATATTTGTGAAACCTGGGGATACAAAACTTCATTGGAATATAGCAAATTTTGAGAAGTCATCTGTTCTAGTATCAACCCCAGGGAGGAATCACATAGTATCACTCATCCTGCAGTAATGAGTTAGACATGCAGTGTTGGGCAGAATGTCTCTGTCTATTCATGTGAAAATGGCAATTTCAGAGAGAAGGGGTGCATACAGCTGGAATGCCACAGAGGTGAGATTTTCAGATGGTGTTCTACAACACTCTTTGTATCTGTCCTGGCATACTGGCTAAATTAATTCCATGTCTTCTGAAAGTACCTAATAGCCAATGACAAGAATAATCATCACATTACACTGAAGCTTCCCTCGAGAGGCCCCTGTCCTCTTACATAAGCCTTTCTTCTTCGCAAACCAGATTTCTGGGAACACAGTTTAATTATATGTGAATTTCTTTTTACAATGGAATCTGAAAATTTACTCTGTTTTCCAAAGTTGTTCTTTATCCAGACTAATTCCTTCTAGGTTTAGAAGTTATTCTTCTCCTTTTGATGGTTGTCTATTACAGAAGTAAGGGAAGGCTTTAATTTTGCTTGCAGGTGATTATAAACCTTCAGACAGTCTACATTCCCTTAGCTTGAAATAGAGGAGAACTGCTCTAGTCACCTATTCTTATGACCACTGAAGCTGCGAGATAAAGTTGATCTTTTTTAAATGCCAAAGGAAAATTCATAGGGTGGTCTAGTTAAAGATTGGAGAGTAAACATATGATTTCTTTTCTTTTCTTCCTTCTTTCAAAGAAGGCATTAACAGAGTGTGAACAACAAGGAGTCATAAAGGTGCAAAGATAAGGATAGACGAACCAAAGGGGTAGAAACTTGGAATATGGAAAGAAAATGAATGTAGTGGTGACTAATGTTGAAGCTCTGAGAAAGACAAAACATAGGCAATGTGTGGAGCCAAATGCAATGTAATTTGTATCACAGAACCTCAGAGAGGTTCATGAATTGGCTTCACTGTGTGCAGTGGGGGTGACGTTGGGACTAACATATTGCTGAAAGCTCCATCTAATACTGTGTAAGTGCCCCTCTCCAGTCCTTGAGGAGCCTGGAGATGTGCTTTCTGGAGAAGGTGAACAGATATATAGCTAGCACAGCAGGGGTCAGGACATGATACTAAAACACAGGCATTAAGTGAAAGTCTCCATACTGAACAGTGAGATTTGAAAGCCACTCAGCATACTGTACTCCCAAAGCACTAACAGCTGGGCTTATACACTCTGGTTGGGAGATGCTTCTCTCAATTTTCTGTGGGATCTCATCAGTCCAAGAGAAAGACTTAAAAGTACCAAGAGATGGTGTCTCTTAATGAATAGGCCTGGCCAGGCCACCCTACGGTGGGGGCTGCAAGTTGGCAATCCTCACCTCCCCCCCCCCACCCAACACACACACACACTCCAATCATCCATGTTTCCTTCCTCTGAAATAGGCAGGGACAACCAAGAGAACAAATCAAACACAAGAAAAGAAACTTAGAAGAAACAGATATAATCCAGAGAGCAGAAGAAGACTTCCAAAAAAAAAAAAAAAGAAAACAAAACAAAAGAAATCAATACCCTCAGAAAGCAGAGAAAATATTGCATTTATGAATTAAGGACAGGATGCTATTTTAAAAAATAATATTCATGGGGTGCCTGGGTGGCTCAGTCATTAAGCATCTGCCTTCAGCTCGGCTCATGATCCCAGGGTCCTGGGATCAAGCTCTGCATCAGGTTCCCTGCTCAGCCGGGAGCCTGCTTCTCCCTCTCCCACCCTCCCTGCTTGTGTTCCCTCTCCAGCTGTCTCTCTCCCTCTCTCTGTCAAATAAGTAAATAAAATCTTTAAGACAAATAAATAAATAAAAAATAATATTCAAAGCACACAGAGAGCTCTTGGAAATTATGATTGCAGAAATAAACTGTGAGCAAGATTTGGTGATAAAAGTGTGATGGCATTTCCACAAAGAGATGAAAAATAGGAAAGAAAAAAATAAATAAAACTGTAGGATAGTCCAAAAGGCCCAATATTTGAAAAGTTGTAATTCCAGAAAGAGGAAAAAGGAGAGAAATTGTCTAAGAAATAATTCTCAGAACAAGGACATGAGTTTCCATGTTGATAGAACAGACCGAGAGCCCATTACAATGAATTCTAAAATCTGACACCAAGGCATGCCGTTATGAGATTTCAGAATACCAAAGACAAAGAGAAGTGTCTAAAATCTTCCAGACAGAAAAACCAGGTCAAATACAAAGGATGAAGAAAACACTAGATTTTTTCAATAATGACACTGGAAGCTAGAAATGCAATCAAGCAGCTTTTTCAAAATTTGAGGGGAAAATGATTTGCAACCTAAATCTTTGTAATCTGACTTCAGGGGAAGATGGCAGAATAGGAGGATCCTAGGCTCACATTGTCCTATTGATATACCTAAATAACACCCACATCAGTGTAAATAACCCAGAAAATGACCAGAAGACTGGCAGAACAGACTCTCACAGCTAAATATAGAGAAGAGGCCACATTGAAAATGGTAGGAAGGGTGGAGATGCAGTCAGGAGCCAAACATACCCGCAAGACTGTCTCGGGGAGGGAGGGACGCTGCAAGCATGGAGAAGGGAAAAGAGCATACCACACCCCAGGCACCCCAGACACAAGGGACCCACATAGGGAAGATGAACCTCTATAACATTTGGATTTGAAAACCAGAGGGGCTTAATTTTGTAAGTTTTTACAGTCAGTGGGGCTTAAGACCTAGAACTTTTTTTTTAAAGATCTTATTTATTTGAAAGAGAGTGAGAGAGAAAGCACGAGAGGATGGAGGGTCAGAGGGAGAAGACTCCCCGCTGGGTCTACCTCAAGAAGCCAGAAAAATCTCAAATAAACTAACCTTACACCTAAAGGAGCTAGAAAAGGAAGAATAAATAAAACCCAAAACCAGTAGAAGGAAGGAAATAATAAAGATTAGAGCAGAAATAAATGAAATAGAAACTAAAAACAAAAACAAAAAAGATCAATGAAACCAGGAGCTGGTTCTTTGAAAAGATTAACAAAAATGATAAACTTTTAGCCAGACTCATAAATAAAGGACTCAAAATCAGAAATGAAAGAGGAGAAATACCAACCAACACCATAGAAACACAATGGATTATTAGAGCATATTATAAATAATTATATGGCAACAAATTGGACAATCTAGAAGAAATGGATAAATTCCTAGAAACATATAACCTCCCAAAACTGAATTGGAAAGAAATAGAAAATTTGATAGACCAATTACCAGCAATGAAATTGAACAGTAATCAAAAACTCCCCACAAACAAAAGTCCAAGACCAGATGGCTTCGCAGGTATATTTTACCAAACATTTAAAGAAGTATTAACACCTATTCTTCTCAAACTATTCCAAAAAATAGAAGAGAAAGGAAAACTTCCAAATTCATTCTGTGATGCCAGCATTACCCTGATACCAAAACCAGATAAAGACGGTACAATAAAAGAGAACTACAAGCCAGTATCTCTGAAGAACATAGATGCAAAATTCCCCAACAAAATATTAACTGAATCCCCCAATATATTAAAAAAATCATTCACCACAATCAAGTGGGATTAAAAGCCTCTGCACAGCAAAGGGAATAATCAGTGAAACAAAAGGACAACTTACTGAATGGGAGGAGATATTTGCAAGTAATATATTCGATAAAGGGTTAATATCCAAAATATATAAAGAATATATAAAACGTATACAACTCAACACTAAAAGAATACCCAATTATTTCATCAATTAAAAATGGGCAGAAGACAAGAACAAATATTCCTCCCCAGAAGGCATATAGGTGGCCAACAGACACATGAAAAGATGGTCAACTCACTAACCATCAGTGAAATGAAAATCAGAACTAGAGTGAGCTATCACCTCATTCCTGCATAATGGCTAAAATCAAAAACGCAAGAAACAAGCATTGGTGAGAATGTGGAGAAAAAGGAACCCTCGTGCACTGTTGGTGGAAATGCAAACTGGTACAGTCACTGTGTCACTGTGGAAAACAGTATGGAGGTTCCTCGAAAAATTAAAAATAGAATTACCATATGATGCAGTAATTCCACTCCTGGGTATTTACCCAAGTAATATGAAAACACTAATTTGAGAAGATATATGCACCCCTGTGATTATTGCAGCATTATTTACAATAGCCAAAATATAGAAGAAACCCAAGTATCCATCAATAGATGAGCGGATAAAGAAAATGTGGTGTGTGTGTACATACACATACACACACATACATATATACAGTGGAATATTACTCAGGCATAAAGAAATCTTGCCATTTGCAACAACATGGATGGATCCGGAGAGTATAATGCTAAGTGAAATGTCAGTAAGATAAAGACAAATACTGTATGATTTCACTCATGTAGAATTTAAAAAATAAAACAAAAAAGACAAGCAAATTACAGACTTTTTTTAAGGTTTTATTTATTAGAGAGAGACATAGCAAGAAAGAGCACAAGCGGGGAGAAGAGGGAGAAGGAGGCTCCCTGCTGAGGACTGTGGGATTCCATCCCAGGACCCTGAGATCATGACCTGAGCCGAAGGCAGTCACTTTACCAACTGAGCCACCCAGGTGCTCCCAAATTACAGACTCTTAAGTGTAGTGAAAAAAACTGATGGTTACCAGGGGGGAAGTGAGTGGGAGGATGGGTGAAATAGGTGAAGGAGATTAAGAGTACGCTTATGATGATGAGCACTGAGTACTGCATAGAATTGTTGAATCACTATATTATACACCTGAAAATAATATACCACTGTACATTAATTATTTTGGAAATTAAAAAAATAAAGTTCTTTATCCCATAAAACCACCAATAAAATAGAATAAAATAAAATTATATTTTTAATATACAGTATCTCAAAAATTTGAACACTACATCAAAACGATGTACCATATGCTGGCTAATTGAACATAATAATAAAAAAATAGAGAACCAGCATAAAAGAAATAAAAAGCAATTAAGTTCGTTCATTTATTGAAAAAAAAAAATTTACCTCTCAAGGTGCACCCTTTCCTATGAAGCAATTGGAGGTTCTTTTCCACCAAAACAAAGAGAAAATGAAAGCCAATTTAAAAGGGGGGTTGGGGGGACCAGCATTAGAAAGAGGCTAAAGAAATTTTCCCTTACTGATGGTAAAGGAAGATTTTTGGATGAGTGAATTAGTATTAGATTTGGCTGCATGTAACAGGAAAAAAAAAAAGTGACTTAAACACATAAGGGCTTATTATCAAGAAAGAGCTTGGTGGTGGCAGCCTAAGCAGGTATGACAGCTCTACAGATTTATCATAGACCTCCTGTCTCCTCAAGTTTGCCTCATGGTCCAGGATGGTTGCTGGAGTTCCAGCTATCACATGTGTATTCCAACCAGGAGAGAAGAATAGGGAAAGACCAAAGTCTTGCTTCCCAAGTTGAATCCATTCTTTCAAGCAGTTTTCCTGTAAGTTCCTTATAATATTTCCTTGTATATACCATTGACCTGAACTTTTCATATTGGGAAGTTAATAGATACATTTTAAAACTGAAGAATAAAGTGATAGCAATTTAAGCATATTATATACAGATATGAGGATAAATACCCAAATTAACACTTGTTGAAAGCATTCCCTCTGTGAAAGGGGAATGGGCATGATATGGAGGTGGGGGAGTAGGAGCTCCTGTTTGTTAAAATAAGCTTGTCATCAAAAACTAATGATGTACTGTATGGTGACTAACATAACTAACATAACATAATAAAAAAATTATAATTAAAATAAATAAATAAAATAAGCTTTGTAGAATTATTTGACTTTTAAAATTATATGGATACATAGCCTTGATTTAAAAAATTTAAAACTGACTGAACACCATAGGTATTCTCAAACTAAATACATCAGCACACACAAAAACATTTTTCCCATTGATGGTTTGGTCAAGAAAGGAAAGATGTTTTTCTTAAGTCACAAATTAAGATATAATTTCTACTCAAACTCTGAAAGCATAAAGACAGCTCACAGTTTCTCCTTTAGGTTCACATTTATAAAACCAGATCATGTGGGTCTTTAGAGCATGTTGGCAAGCAGTAATTATCCTAACTTTTCATTTCACTACACCAGAAAACCTTTGTGATTGATGGTTAAAGATCTGTTTCTCGAGGCAAGAAACACGCTGTGGTTAAATGTTATCTCTCTTGTTCAAGGCAAGGGCCGACCAAGCCAGAAGTCCTGTTGATTCAGTGGCCTGGAAAGCGATCAAGTCGCCGAGTCCAGAGACACAACAGCTTCTCCCCTAAAAGCCCTCAGTTTAGTGCCTGTGGTCCAGGTAATGAAGCTTTGTCATTTTTCTTCTTCCAGACTGACCCAGTTTGTATTTTCACGTTGACATACTTTTTAAGCAAGTAAAACAGCAATAGTAATGGAATGCTTTTCTTATACCGGATAAGTTTGTCTGAAACCACAGTGGCAGAGAGCCTGTGGTATTAAGAACAGGGTGATGATCCTCCCTGTTGTTTCCATCAGAATCCCACAGCTGCACCCAGCAGTGCACAGAGGGATGATGGGTAGGGAAGAAAGTGGCTCAGTCACCTAATACACAAGGGACTGGAGACCTATGGAAGTCCCCATCAGTTTCAAGGAAGGAGGCACACTTTAGTTTGTACCCTAATTTGCTCCAGATCCCCAAAAGCCTGCCTAAACATATGCAAAGGATTTTCAGGAAAATCCTTTGAGGAAAAGGATCTTTATTTCCTTTCATGATGGGATTAAAGTCATAGCTGGCATTTTTGAAGTGTGTAGTGTAATATAACATTTATTGGACTAAAACCTTAGTAAAATTTTAGGTTATTTTAATTGTGTCATTTGTAATAATTACTTTAAAATTCATTTGAAATATACAAATTCATGTTGCAAAATATCACAGTAATTTCTGTAAAGCATGGGTATGTATATATATGTATGCATATGTATATTTGTATGAGTGTGTGTGTGTGTATATATAAATATCACTTGATCATATTTTAACACAGATTAACCTTTAAATATCTAATATTTCAGAAAATCAAAGTACTAACTATAGTCTATATTTACACAGACTGTACTTGAAAGGTTTCAAAGTGCTTTCTTGAACACTGTCTTATTTTATTCTAACACCTTATAAGATAGATGTTAGTATCTTTATTTCCCCAGAAGTGAAGCAATTTGACCAAGGGCATATGGGTTATTAGTCCATTTTTATGGCGAAACAACCGCAAAAGCTCAGTGATTACCACTGCAAATATTTGTCTATTTTCGTTCATGGGTCTGTGGTTGATGGTGATTTGGGTGATCTCAGCTGCATGTGTGCTCCCCAGCCTGTAGACTGGGTTCAGCTCTGCTTCTCGTGTGGCCTCTTGGGATCAGTGACTACTTGGAGCAAGCAGTTTCTTCTCTTGGTGGGTGTCAGAAGCACAACCAGCCAGGCCACCTCACACAGCTCACTTGAAACCACTGTGTGCATCTTACCTGCTAACTCTCCATTGGCCAAATGAGTCCCCTGCCGAACCCAGTAACAGTGGGGAGGGACACGTGCTCCACCCGTTGTGGTAGGAGGTACTGCAAAGTGGAGGGGCGAAGACTTGTAGTGTACATAGACTTCTATACCAGGAAGAAAGGGGAAAATGGTGAGCAATTGCACAGTCTGCCCTGTGTTGTTAGGAAGTGACAATACTAGGCTCCTGAGTCAATATACAGATTGTTCTTTACACTTTAACCCTTTAGAAAACAGAGCAAAACCCAAAATTTCCTTCTAAGGAAGTTTGATGTGACAGCCACCTTAAATTCTTTTAGGAACAAGCCAGAATGGAAGTGTGTTAACTGATTTATAAATTAAAAAGTAAACCTAAATTTTGTTTATATAGTTACAATGTTTTCTATTATAAAGCACCCTTATTCTGATTTTTTTTTAGAGCCACTTCTGTGTGACTGTTCTCCTGCTTAGTTTTGCATCATAATTTATGCGATGGGCCTTGAGTTTTACCCCAGAATGCAGAGAGAAAAGTGAATTCTAATGTAAAGTACGACCTCTTTATAATTTGGTCTTATGTTCCTAACATTCAAAGCTAAAACAAGGCTTTACAGTTTGAATTCAATGACATCCTCCCATGGAGAAATATTCAATAATAATGTTTCAGCAAAGGCCTATGCAAATCCTTTTGAGCAAGCTGCTGTAAGGATGCACAAGGATGCCAGGATGTTTGTACAGGGGCTCAGACCACAGCTCTTCCCTTTGCACCTTTGAATAATCTCCAGGTCATGAGTTCAAGCCCCATGTTGGGTGTAGAGCTTACTTGAAAAAGCAATAATAAAATAAAAGATACTTAAGAAATTTTTTGAATTAAAAAAATAATTACAGCAACAATAATAGCAACAGGACTTACGTAATGGTTGACCGGGTGCTAGATATAGATGTGTGTTTGTGTGTATGTTCACACAGACGTACATATGTATACCTGTCACATGTATGCATGCGTATATGTGTGTGTGTGTGTATACATATATATTCTGATTTAATCCTCACAATGACTATGTGGCCAGTGATGATGATATTGCTGAGGCCAGAGGAGTCAAGTCATCTGAGCGAGATCAACAGGTTCCAGATGCTGTGCTCATAATCACTATGCCATGACCATAGTGTGCATGTTTATTCAGGTTAGCCCCTAGGAAAGGAGACACCGGCTTCCTTGGTGTGGTCAGGCCTGTTACTTCCCTGGCGCCTGCCACTGTCACCAAAGTAAGTTTAAAATTATTGATGGATGCTTTCCTTTTTACAAAAGAAAAATCAGCCATCTCGTGGGGTGGTGAAAGTGGCTCAGCGGGATCTGTTCTTTGACTATCAAAGGCCAGTACGGGCAACGACAGAAAAAGCCCAGACTTGCGAAAATGAACCCACTGGACCGCGCGGATCTATGGAAACCGATAACTCAGAAAGCACTCATGTGAATATATTTCTTTAAAAGGTGACTAGCCAGTGACACTGTGTGCTTCCTTCAGGGTAAAAGGAAAGTTCTGAGATGCCAAAGCATTCCTGCTTTGTTTAATACATTGGCCTCATGATTTTCCCCTCAAGGCTTATTAGAAGAAGATAACCAGTGGATGACCCAGATCAATAGACTCCAGAAATTAATTGATCGACTGGAAAAGAAGGTAGGTGCTTCCTTTTCTTTCTTCTCCCTCTCACTTTTCAGTACATTCTGAGCTGTTTTTCCTCATGGCAGTAATATATCCAGATAGAGTAACAGCCAGGAGCCCCGTGATTCTACAAAGGGGCTCCTTGGTAGTTATCTGGGCGTTTCTGTTAAAGCAAATGTAGAAGCTCATGTTAGTTCTTAGTCCCCCCACCTCCACCCCTAGTTCTATTTAAAATAGGTTGCAGGGGCGCCTGGATGGCTCAGTTCGTTGGGCGACTGCCTTCGGCTCAGGTCATGATCCTGGAGTCCCAGGATTGAGTCCCACATTGGGCTCCCTGCTCCGCGGGGAGTCTGCTTCTCCCTCTGACCTTCCCCCCTCTCATGCTCTCTCTGTCTCTCTCATTCTTTCTCTCAAATAAATAAAGTCTTTTAAAAATAAATAAATAAAATAGGTTGTAGAGGAGTGCCTGGGTGGCTCAGTCGGTTAAGCGTCTACCTTCGGCTCAGGTCATGATCTCAGGGTCCTGGGATCGAGCCCCACGTGGGCTCCCTGCTCGGGGGGGAGCCTGCTTCTCCCTCTGCCTCTGCCCCTCCACCCACGCTCGTGTTCTCTCTCTCTCAAATATTTTTTAAAAAATTAAAAATAGGATGTAGAGTTACAAGTTACATAAATGTACTGCATTGCCAGTCTCTTTGGTTATCAGTGCGGTAGTAACAGTGTGCTTGAAAGATGCAGATGGCAGCTCTTAGGGATGACCTGGCCCATGTCTTGGGAATGTTTCAGGGTGATCCAGCTTGTGTGATATACTAAAAGATGAAATTACATTCTCAACTTCCATAAATTAGCATGTTAACTGATGATTTTTGGCATTGGAACTACCCAGTGAGCAAGCAAGTAGGGATGTGATGAGTTTTTCAGATCTATATTTTATGTTTCTAGTTATTTTATTGACTAATTGAATTAGTACACGCAGTCCTAATATTGTAGTGGTGTTCCCCTGAAACAGCTTTGATGGAAGAGGCACGTTTTGTCAGTCAGTAAGAATATGTGTTTTCTATGCACGCCAGGCGCCAGGGAAGAAATGTTTATGTTTGAGACAGTTACTGACTTTGAAGAACCCACAGTCTGCTTGTAAAATTAAGCATTATTATCAAAGTTAATAGATTTTTTTAAAGTATGTGGTAGCACAAAACTAGCTTCATAGTTAATGCTCAGTCAATTCTTGCTGACTGAGACATGCCAAAGGAATAGAACAGATGCTAATTACACTCTACAGGAGCTTCCTGAGGGAATGATCACTGCGAGCTAGGGTCCTTGGCAAGGACTTATTGTGGCAGGAGGGGCTTGAGTTGGGCCTTTAAATGATGACAATTAAGAATTTTGTTGGCAAGCAATAGAAATCACCTCTGTAATAAAAAAATTTTTTCTGGAAGGATATGGGAGTGCTCACAGAATCAACAGACGGTATAGAAACTAGGATTCAGGAAAAGTCAGGAGACAAAATAACTCTAGAGATCTAAGTGAGAAATACTCAGTGGTCTTTCAGGCTACCTCTACTGGAACAAATGAGTTCCAACCATCCCTAGTCTGTTGACATTATGCTCAAGATTCCACTTTCCAGGGGGTAGAATCAGGTTGCTCTTGTTAGGGTCCCAGGCTGATTACTTACATAAGGGAAGGAAGAACATCTTGATTAACGGTCCCAGAGCACTGTATTGAAAGGAGAAGAGAGAATTCACTGAAAGGTAAATGTATTGTCATTAAAATTGGAATAAATGCTGGTCTACTAACCAGTGAACAAACAAATATTTGCTATGGAGAAGTAAAATTTTAGTAAAAGGAGAGCAGCTAGAGAGGACATTGGGTAAGGATGATAGCATGAGTAAACCTTAAGTAGGCCAGCCTGATTAGATTCTTTCCTTTAGGGAAGTGGTAAGAAATAAGATTGTGTGGATGGATAGGGGCCATATTATGGATGGTGTTAAATAACAGAGTAAGGGATTTGGACTTGTCTTCGAGACAACAGGAGGCATTTATTATTTTTCAACAGGTAA
Organism: Phoca vitulina; assembly: GCF_004348235.1. Taxonomy (NCBI): domain Eukaryota; kingdom Metazoa; phylum Chordata; class Mammalia; order Carnivora; family Phocidae; genus Phoca; species Phoca vitulina. The sequence continues at coordinate 37,972,235 of NW_022589728.1, forward strand.
GTGACATAACCAGAAAGATCTTTTAGTTAGAAAATTGGACAGCAAGAATACAAAATGAATGCAAACAAGAAAATTCAGAGCCACCAAAGCCAGCTCAAGCAATGACATTAAAGAGCAGGTTGCAGATCTGAGCCCACTGGGATCAGGTATGGCAAGAGATGGGCCTGTAATATATGACTGAAAAGAAAATGGCAGATTTGAAAGACTTCAATGAAATTAACAGGACCATTGAATGGGTATGATGGGTAAAGGACAGGGGAATCTCAAATAGGACTCTGAGGATTTGAGCCTGAGTGCCTTAGTCAACTGTATCATTAGTAGAAAGGAAGAGACTAGTGAGAGATAATGGGTGAGGTGAGGTGAACTGATTGATTAGATATGTTAATTTCAAGATCCAGTAGGACATAGGCAGAAATGTTCAATTAGATGTTACTAAGCAAGAAGTCAGGCCAACAGTTTAAGATCTTACGAGCCATCCCCTCAAAGATGAAAGCTCCATGTCCTGAGTTGAGGAGGATCTCTGAGGAGATTCTATACAAGGAACCAAGTCCAGGGGAAGAAACCTTGGAGAGTTCCAGTCGCTCTGCTGCCATGTCATCATTTGTACATTTACACTGACCACTAACTGGGCAAATAACCTAAACTTAGAGCTTGTTGCAATTCAACTTTCTTCCTTCCTAATTTTATTAATTGATATGTGAGCTGAGATTAAACATAATCATAGGAAAAATGGTGGCTATGAAAATTAGCTTCTCGGGCGCCTGGGTGGCTCAGTCGTTAAGCGTCTGCCTTCAGCTCAGGTCATGATCGCAGGGTCCTGTGATCGAGCCCCGCATCGGGCTCCCCGCTCAGCGGGAAGCCTGCTTCTCCCTCTCCCACTCCCCCTGCTTTTGTTCCTTCTCTCGCTGTGTCTCTCCTGTCAAATAAATAAAATCTTTAAAAAAAAAAAAAAAGAAAGAAACTCCTGAGGCTGATTTAAAAAAAAAAAAATTAGCTTCTCAATCATGGAAGACGTGGAAATGCATGGCCTCTATTTGGAAAACAAACCTCGTTAAAACATACAGAGTCAATTATTACATAATTTTAGATTCATTTAAAGAACATAAATACCTCCTTTTAAAATAGTTTCAAAGTTCTTGGCAACCTGTCCTTATTTGGTGTCTTAAGTTTTATAGCTATTTTTAAAGGAATAGCTTTAACTTAGGTCATGCCTTTTTTTCCAACTTTAAATCAAAGTATTATCACATCTCTTTCTTTCCTAGACTTTTTCTCCCTCCCTTCCTATGAAAGGGTTTCATTTTGAGGACAGTGTCTGAGAGGTTTGCTGAAAGTATGATGTGATGGTCTTGGGCGTTGGGTCCCAGCTGTGTGGGGCTCAGCATGATCTGTCTTAATGAATGGAGAGGCAGTGCAAGTCCCGTGTCCTTCTACAACTTATTCTGTACCTAATTCTGTGAATTAGGCTTTTAGAGGAAAAACTACCCAATCGCCAAACAGTAGCTAAGTGCATGTCATTTCACAGCTGACTCTCTTGTCTCTTGCAGTTATTGGCACCGGGTTTGCTCTCCCCATTAGAAGGAAGTGTTCCTGCAGTAGAGCACCTGTTCTCTTTTCTCAGCACTTAGTATGATAAATACTTCCTGCCCCATAAACCAGGCCCGGTACCATTCATGTGGAGGGAGAAATCATCCTTGAAATTTCTACAAGTTCCTTCAGGCATTCTTTCTTCACATTTCAGCCTCTATGAGGATTTATGGGGATATATTGAGATTATATTTTATGTTGTGCTTGAGCTCTGCAGAAAATTTTTGCAAACATTCTCATTTGAAGGGGTAGAATGAAGGATGTTGCATTCATACCACTTGTTTTAAGTTGTTCTTATCTTCGATCAAAGAAGGTGGAAGTGAGAAGTGTACCTGAGTTGGTGTTAGGGAAAGAGTGGTCAAGGAGAACCCTGTTGTTAGAGTTTCTATCTGTAGAGTATTCTTTAAGATTCAGCTCACGTCCGTATGCATTCCATCACCTTGCCTTCACGGAAAAGCTATGATTTCAATGGGGCATTCATTCAGCCATTCATTTATTCAACTAACGTTTATTGAGCGTCTGCTTTATGCCAGGTATTATTCTGGCAGTGAAAGTACAGCTGTGATCAAAACAGGTAAGGTTCTTGGTCCAATAGAGACCGAGGAAAATCAGTAAACAAATCAATAAAATAAGGTAATTTCAGAGAGCGAAAAGCACTGCGAACACAAAGTAAGGCAGTATGGTAATGAGGAGGGGTTGGATACTTAGAAAGGGTGATCCAGGAAGGTCACTCTACGGAGGTGATATTGGAGTTGAGGTGTGAGAGAGGAGAGGGCATCAGCTAGATGAATCCCTAGGAATGGAGAGTTCAAGGCAGAGGAAACAGTAAAAGCGAATCCTAGAAAAGATAAATAAGGTTTTACCACAAGAGAACAGCAAAGCTAGAGCTATATAGCTCTGTTTTTAACAAGCTTATGTTATTTCAGACGGTCTGGATTTCTACAACTTTCAGTTTATTTCTTATGTACTTGAAGAAATTATTGTGCATAATACTCACTATCACAAATGCTAGGATATATATTCTTAGAATGAAGTCCTCAGAGATTACATGCTTGGTTTCACTGGAGATATTAGCATCATCCATTGATGACTGCAGAAAATTCTAGGGTCTTTTTAGTAGTCCTTGATTTTTAGAAAATGTCAATAGTGTTTTCATTTGCTTTTGAATTCATCTTTTTTTGGAGTGATCATCATGTTTTAGTAATATCAAATTATCACTAGAGTATAAAAGTATTATGGCAATTACACTAATGTCCGTCACGATTTCCCAAGGAGAGTGGCAATCAGCACTAACAGCAAAAGAAGTCAGCCTCATCTTTCTTTTTCTATCCTATGCTTTCCCTATTTTAATGAATCCACTCCATTTTGTTCTCTTTTATTGTCATCAGTAAACTTAAAGTAATAACAAATTAAACACATCTGAAATGGCTTTTTACCATTGATCAATGGGTAAAAGAGGCTTTACTGGAACGGTTTCATTTTTAAAATCAGAATTATTCCATTTCCTTTCAGATAATGAGGTTCTTTTGGTACAACATTAGCCATAAAAGACTTAACATTCAAGTATATTGTGTTTCCTTTATCTCATTTCTGGTCCCTTCCTTCCCCATTTCTTTCTCCACCTGAAGGATCTCAAACTTGAACCACGGGAAGAAGAAGTTATTGAAGGGAATACTAAATCTGTAAGTACTTTTTTCTAGGTCAAAATGTCAGAAATATGTACTTTGAAAACATCATTTAATTTCTTCAACATTAGTTACTATCTCAGTGAAAATTTGAAAAAGTAGTACATAGGCATATTTTATTTTGCATGGCTAAGTAGTATTGAAATTGTGATTTGTGGAAACCTAAATTTACAGGGTTTTTATGTAAGTACTTAGCATGTGATATGTGCAAAATGAGAATTTTATGCATATGTAAACCAATGAGTTATTGAATAATTGAATGAATGTGACTGGCAGAGAAGGGCAACATTCAAATTATATCAAGAACAACATTTTGTCAACCCTACAAGCCTGAGTGCTACACCTGAGCTGAAACTTGATGCTATTCAGTATTGTATCTCCAGCTTTTATCCTAGGGCCAGGCTCATTGTAAGTGCTCAGAAGTCATTTTTTTTTTCCAGAAAAAAAAAAATTGATGTTTAGAGAAAAAGGAACATTTACGTTCCTAGGGAAAAGAGGTCCATCCAGAGTGGGGGAAACTTACAGAGACTGAGAGAGAATGGACAAAGTGATGCTAATAGGCGCTAAAGACACAATAAAAAGAAATTTATGAATAAGTTAACTAATTGAAAACACATATCATGATTTGTTATTTTACTTTGAGGCAAATATTTGTAACACATTCTGTTGGGGGAAAGTGGATCTTTGCATTCACATTTAGTGGAAATTTGGATTTTAAAATCTTGGCAACCCACAGAAAATCACTTTTTTCTTAATACCTTAAATGTATATTGTATAGATCGTCTAGGATCCATCACATTTACCTGAGACAAAGATAGGAAAACCTTTCATCTCTGTGCCAGGCACTTACTCCACAGGCACTGCCCATGTGATAGAAGGCGAGGCTCACCTTTCGGCTCCTACCCATCTGTCCAGACTCAAAGCACAGAGAGTCTTCAAAGGGGAAGCCATAGAGGGTTCTGAGAAAAGCTTAATAATGGTGTTATGATTAGAATCCTATGGATGTGGCCACTTTGCCCAAAGGTAACCTATATTTCACTACATGTTCAGTGCTTCTGTTCCTCCAAAGACGGGATGCAGTCTGTATTAATTCGTCAGGCACCCAGAATTCTAAACGGGTAGGTTTTGGTGGGAAGCAAAATCTTTTTTGAGAAGGAGAGAAGGCTGTCGTCGAGTGCACATACTAGGAATACTATTCCTAGCAGTCCCTTAGGCACGGGATGGTGACCTTGCGATCTTGCATCTCTAGCATCAATTAGATTTGCATGTAGGGAAAACTACACTCCAGTCAAGAAAACTGAACATAACATTTCTAATGTTGAGAGAGACCATTGTCTATTCTTACATAATTTCCTAACGTGAGACTACTCTCTCTCACTAACTAAGTGGAAGAAAAAAATCATCTAAGGACTATTGATGGAGGGTGACAGACTGTTCCATTCTCTGGTCCCTGACAGGAGAGAGGCCAACGTCAATTTTAGAATATTTATCAACCCACATAGCATTAGTAATTCAATAGTGCATAGAAGTACTTAACAAAATAGGATTGGGCAAGGTGCTTCAGTCGTCAATATTATTGAAAAGCAGGGAAGGATATTCCTTAACTATTTTCAACCACATGTAAAGGTAAAATAATTATGGTCTTTGGGAATACACATATAGTATAGTAATGATTTGAATAAGTTTGTTTTTCTCAAAGATACCAATAAGCTATTTGTCATTAAAAGTTGTACTTTATCGTTAGTGGCAATAACGCCTCACCATCGATTCTTATAAAACCTTCCCGATGCAGAGTGACTAAAACAGATCTCCACTGTTCACAGCCAGCACCCAGCATCGCACGCTCCTCTGGGTTCAGTGATTTCTCTTGGTGTCCAAAACCAGTTTTAGTCTTCTTTGACTAGAGAGGTGATTTTCCTTTTCCATTAGTGAATACATGAGAACCTTGAAAAATAAATTCCATACTAGAAAGCAAAGAATATATGGTTATGATAGATTTTATTTTTTAAAAGCTAGTCTTTACTGAGCCTTTACTATGTGCTAAGTATTGTGCCAAACACACACATCTGTAATTCACTCCATCCTCATCATAGCCATATGAAGTGGTGCCATCATTAATCCCACTTTGCAGATGGAAAATTAAGGTGTGGAAGGATTTCAATACCCTAGCCAGACACCAGCAGTTCTACGCTAGACCTGCACCCACTGTGTAATAGTCCCACTCCAGTGTTTGGTGCATCTCTGGGCACTAAAGTGGAGTTGTTCTTTGCCAGTGAGGTTGTGAGCTGACAGATGACTCATTTTCATGAGATTTCCTACCCTTAAAGCAGAACAGTAGTATCTGGTAGGCTTATTTAAGCACACAGCCAAAGTCCCAAACCCTACTAGCTGCCATATCTAGTTTTCTGGAACATGAATCATTACATAATGATGAGTCTAGGATATGATTTCTTCTTTTTTTTTTTTTTTTTTAGGTCCTTTTTTTTTTCCTCAGTGAGCAGAGTATGAGAAGTAACGTCTATTGAGTATCTATCCTGGGCAAAATTTTTACATACACTATTCCATTTAATCTTCCCCCAAACTCTGTGATATAAGTACCACTGTTCCAATTTCATTTGGTGACTTAGGATGAAAAGATGAAGTAACTGGTTCAAGGCCTCATAGCTAGTAAAAGTGAAGCTAAGTTTTTTTTTTAAACGTGTACTCTTTGCTCTTAAAGGGGAAAGGAAAGAGGACAAGATGATGGAGGTAGATGAAAGAAAATGATGCAGGGCTCTGGAGTTAGCGGGACCACCTCAAATCCTTTCCCGGAATGAATAGTGCATAAATAACATTTATTAAAGAGCTTTTAAGAATGGTCACTGGCTAAAAGCAAAAGCAGCTTTTGCTTGTTTGTGCCATGAATAACCCGATCACCAGCTATGTGTGAGGCCCTGGGGGAGGGCCTGGAGATAAAGTGGTGAATATTACAGGCGCTACAAGACGGACCAGGAGGACATGCAGTGATTCAACGATGATCTACAGTACACTGTGATGAGGATTATTATAGAAAAGTATAGATTTGCACATCAAGGGAACACAACCTAATTTAGGAGGCCAAGGAATGCTTCAAGAATGACATAGTATTTAAGGTGAAGTCAAAAAGAATAAATAGGAGTTTGAAAAAATATTTACGTATCTCTTATAACATTGAATTTTTCAAATGTTGCACTAAAACAACAACACTAAGGGGCTGTGTAGGAAGATCAAAATGTTCCAAATGATTTGTAACAAGCATGTTATAAAGATCGCAACCTTCAGAATTCATAATTTTACTCTTGTTATAATAGAATAGGAAATGCACATCAGAGATAAACCCAGATCTAAGATCCAAGATTGTGACTTTATGACTCATGGAAAATGTGGGGGTAATTTATTGTCTTCTAGCTATCCAGTACTAGGCAGGGAGTATGAATCACTGAAAGGTCAATATAGTTTTTGAAGGGAATCCATCTAGACCACATCCAGACCACACATCCTGGATCTAGCCAGGTGTATTTACCCAACCAAATCCTTTCTGCTTGGTGCCATGGTATGCCTTGCACGGCACTTCTTATCAAACAACTATTAGAAAAAGATGATGATTTCCTAGATATTTCTATATTCAAAAGGGTTCTTTTTGGAGTCAGTATAATTTTAAACAAGGTTTGATCCCATTCTAGTGTTTTTCAAAAGCTGTAACTTTTCTTGAGCGCATTATTGTTGTTTATACCAGAATAGCTTATGCAGTAGGAGTTTACAAATCTAATATACTTTTCTGCCTTTCTACCCTCATAAAGTCTGTGAATAATAATATTTTTGAAGTAAATTAATCCTGCCATACAATATCATGTGTATTGGGAGTTATTGCCACCAAATATGTCAAGAACTATTAAAACATAGTTTTGCTTTGCAATAGCTATTATAAGATTGAACAAGAGCACACAAGAAAGGCTGTTATTCTGAAGACATGCTTGGAACACAATTGTAAATGTAGTAAACAGAGCTAGAAAACATGAAACAAATTAGTTGCATTTAAAATATTTCTGTCTCCAGAGATGTAAAAAGCTGAAATTTCTCAAAAAAAAAAAAACCCAAAAAATCAAAGGTGGATGCAGCTAACCTGATGTGACTAGCAAAAACTATTCTGTAAATATTCCACCATAATTCCATCATAACAAAATAACATTGAGTAAATAATAAAGGGTTCACTACCCTTTCTAAAGCAGAGAAACAAAAATGCTCTGGGCTGGCCATTCACACCAGATTTCAGTAAGGATCTCAGACTGTGTATTTGACATAAGGGACACACAGAAATGTCATGAAGATATTAGGACTCCTCTACCAAAGCAAGTTATAAGGCTGGCCCAGATCCAAGGGAAAGGGAAATCAGATCTATGTTTTGATAGAAGAAGCAAAAAAGTCACATTTCAAAGGGCATGCCTTCAGGGAGTAGTGAAGGATTCTATTCATGTTTGCAATTTAGATCACATAAGACTTGCCTTCAGACTAAAAGAATTTCAGTGGAACAGGTAGATATGTTTATATATCTCACTAGGAAAGCCCATGAAAAATCATCTGAGTCATTGTTAATCACAAATACATGATCAAGAAGTCTCTGTAGATTTCTGCCAAAAGAACATGTCCACAGTTATTTTGGCGGAGATTAACTTAAACTCTTCGTTACTGATACTAAAACCAGGTCCTGGGAGAGTGGTACAGGAGGCTGATTGTTCATTACATAATCTTAGGAGATAGTTATAGGCTCATATCTACTGATTCTTGATCTCTGATCCTAAAGGGAAATAAAACAAAGCTCAATTAAAATTACCGAACTCAATAAGGTGACTGGGCTGTGGAAACAAATAGACCCAAATGGAAAATGATTCCAATATAACAAAAGTTTTTTCCTTGCCCAGTAAAACAGTCCACACAATAATTCAGGGACACAAGCTCCTCTCAAATATGGCTCTGCTATTCCTAAGGCAGGTCATTCTATCAACAGAAAAGGGGACGAGAACGTGGAGGGGGTTCACATCCCTCTTGAAAGTCTTGGCCCGAAAGCAATACACAGCACTTCTGCTCGTATTCTATTGGTGAAAACTCATCAGCTGGTTATACCTAACTGTAAAGGATGATGGACTATGTACTCTAACTCTACCTAGAAAGAAGAGGAAATGGATTTGGGGGGAATAGTTTGGAGTTTCTGCCACAGTGAGCCTTCTGATCATCAAATATTCTTTTCACATATATAGAACACATAGACCCCTTCACAAGGGAGACCACCCTAAGTCTCCTCCAGTTACTGCTTCTAGCTCAAAGTCTGGCATTCCTGGGTGATGATCAGTCCTCCCTGTAAGATCAAGATGTAGTCCCTTGCGGTCTGACACATTTATGAATAAAAAAGTAAGTTATATCCCCTCGCCACAACCCCCAAACACACAGATAAAATATACAATGATAAAACTGGGCCAGGAGAAATGTCATAAAAACTGTAATTCAGGAAAGGCACGGATAGGAAGCATACAGCATTCACTGGTTCATTGCAACAGTGAATTCATGCTGGGAAGATATTTGTCAGTGAAGGAAGTTCTGTGATTAGACACTGGATCTCCATTCTGGGAGGAACTCTGTTTCCATTGTTGTTGTTTTGAGAGTTTCTTTTTGATTCATTTACCTCCATGACCACATCAGGAACAGCTCATCAGAGAGTATTGCCCTTTTTAGGGGTTATATGGTATTGATAGCCTGCTTCCTGTTCATGTGAGTTTGGAGGCCCAAATATTACCTTAAGGCTTATGCAGTCAAAGGATTTTGAGACTGGGATAAAGATTTATTTGACAATACACTTCTTTCAAGAATTTAGTAGACTTGTGGTCAGTTTACATATAGGCAGTTTCATGTGCTAGTATCAATACCTAAAATTGTAACATAGACATAGTTTTCAAATCTTGTTGATTTCTTGGGGCGCCTGAGTGGCTCAGTTAGTAAGTGTCTGCCTTTGGCTCAGGTCATGATCCCAGGGTCCTGGGATCGAACCCTGCGTTGGGCTCCCTGCTCAGTGGGGAGCCTGCTTCTCCCTCTCTTCCCCACTCCTGCGCTCTGTCGCTATCTCTGTCTCTCTCAAATAAATAAAATCTTTATTAAAAAAACACAAAACAACATTGTTGATTTATTTACTAAACCTTATGAAGGTAAGGATTCTATCTTGATTCGTCACTGTATACCCAGAACCCAGCACCTAGCATTTAGCTGTAGAAAAACAAAGTAGGAACAATTATTGAATATATAAAGTGTCTAATACAATAGCTATGATATAACTGGTCTCCAACAATGGTAGCTATTAACATGAAGTGAGAAGCTCATTGGAGCGGAGACAGCAAACCACGGGCTTACTTCTGGCTCTCCCACTCTGCAGCTGGGTAATATTGTGCAAGTTATTTTCCTCATATTCTAAATTTTCCTTACATTGTTGTTGTTTTGCACTTTTATAATTCACTCCCAATCCTTACTTTTTTTTTTTTTTTTTGCACTTCTATGATTCATTCCTAACTCTTGATGGAGGAAAGGCATAATCTTGAGATCAAAGTGCCATGAGGAGCCCGTAGGCAGATCTATAGGGAAGTCTTCAAACTACAAGTGCTATAAACATAATAGGATTTGTTACAAGAAGCAGTTGCCATCCAGCCCAGTGTGATCCATTAAACACAGGCTCCATCTGATGCAGGAGATTTTGAGCAGGGCCTGTGGTATGTGGTCGGTGGTTAATGTACCTTTGGAAATGCAGCATTGAACACACACATTTTGAAATTTGGTTGTTTGTAATGATACACATGTCTAATATCACAAAATATTTAAGGTGAAGCTGGAGCTGTCCAGGTGTAGAGTAAGACCACTCTTTCAAAATGACTGTAGGCTGGTCATCCCAGCCCTGGCTGCACATTAGGGTCACTTTGGGGGGGGGGGGGAGGGGTTGGGCCTGTATAAATACTGTGCTTGGACCCCACTTCCAGAGATTCTGATGTAAGTGCAATTTTGAAACCTCCTCAGTGCTTCTAATTGAGAACCACTGCTTTTGAAAGGGAAGATATCATCGGGAGACACTGTCTTTAGCACCTGCTACTAGAGGCAAGAAACGTATCCTACCTGCATATAGCTTGTATAGATCGTATTACTTGGATTAGTCATGGCCTTCCTTTTGGTCATATTTCTAGATGAGAATTGTTTGCTTCATGAGGAGGGGAGGGATGGGCTGCAGGGGGTCAGCCGAGCGAGGCTCCATGACAGCCAGGCTGTAACACTTGCCTATTCCTCGGCAGCACATCATGCTTGTCCAGCGTCAGATGTCTGTGATAGAAGAGGACTTGGAAGAGTTCCAGCTTGCTCTGAAGCACTATGTGGAGAGCGCTTCCTCCCAGAGTGGATGTTTGCGGTAAGCGCTCCTGCACGGTCCTTAGATGGAGGCGGGGTCTGGAAGACAGACAGTTGAGAATCCTCTTGTGTTTGTTGATCATTCCAGTCCTCTGGGTGATGCATTTTGCAGACTTTCACTGGGTATTTTCTCTTTTATCCTTAACGCTGTGTGGATTTGATCACTGGGGACACCAAGGGAAATAAAATGGTGAGAACAGTTTGAAGAGGGGAGTTTCATATCAACTGGCATCTCCCCTTTTGCATCCAGGCAGGCCCACACTGATTTAAAATCATCTCTGATAGATGAGCCCCAACTCCAGTGCGTCTAGCTCTGGTTGCTCCCTTGGTGGCATGCCCTGTAGCCGAATACTCATTTCAGCCATTATGAAATTGCACAATGTCTGAAGTCTTGATTGCAGACCTTGGTCATAAAAATAAACAAACAAAAAACTCTTTCCATAGCCACCCCCGCTCAGGCTTCAATTATCTTAGGCTACTAAAATTTATGAACTATTCCTCATTTTCAGTTTCTCCACTCCAAGTGGTCCAATAAACAGTTACTAGAATAATTTTACAGAAACCATTATAGAGTTCTCTTCATCAGGAACTACAGTAACTCTGAATGTCTTAAGCAAATGCTAGATATTTCTTTGACCTTCCGTTTATCCTACTCGAAAGTGCACAGCACTGCTACCACTGGTTCTCTTTACCTGAGCGTCAGCAGCACCCAGCTGCCCATTGTCTTTTTAGCATAACCTGGTCCTCAGACCTGGGCACTCTCCTCCCCAGAAATGTATGCCCAGCTGGTAGGTTTCTGCCAAGCGCATGTTCTGCCTCAAGTTCAAAGCCCAGCCCCAAACTCACCTGCTTCTGGAAAACTACAACCAAATCTATCCCTACCTTGGGGTTTGTTTAAACTGTATTTCATAATGCTCTTCGAATATCGCTTTAGCACATGTATGCGTATGTGTGTGTGCATACACACACACACACACACACACACAGAGATGCATACTTTATGTCTTTGAGTGCTTTGGTGTTATTCCCAGTAATTATATTTTACTTATATTCCAGCAGAATAGCTCCCCAGTTAAGAAGTCTGGCTCTGGAGTTAAACATGGGATTGTATTCGTTTTGTGATTTAGGGAAAGATCCTTACAGGCTCCAAGCCTCAGTTCCTCATCAAGATGGCTGTGGGGATTAACTGAGTGTTCAGCACCCCGAGGCCCAGAAAACATGAGCGGGGGTTACGATCCCTTCATCATCGGGCTGGCTGACCTCTGACCCACTTTAGAGTTGCAGGCGACTTGCTCAGTGTTGTGACAGTCTGACCGCTCACAATCTTCCCGTCATGCCTTTGTGAATGCTGAGTTTGCTTTGTTGTTGTTGTTCTTCACAACAAACTCAGAACGGCTCAAATCGAAACCATTTTAGTCCTTTTAGTTTAGTGACGTAGGGATCTGCCAAAGTGTGAGTATATATAGTTTTAAAAGCCTACTCATCTGAAACTGAAATTGAATGATTGGAAAATGCAAAAAGAGTGTGCGAGCGTGAGTGTGTGTATACACCATCCACAGTAGGAACTGCAGAAAATAGAGCACAGAACTAACCAAAGAAGTGGGGACATAAGGAAGATAAAGTCTGGTTTGGTGTATCATGATCTCCAGGAATGGATTAGACTTTTTACATTTATAAATAGGGCACACAGTTTGATTATTTCTTAAGGTTCAGAGATAGTGCTTTAATGTGTGCAGGGAAAAGGGCCCGAAGCTCCGCGGCCAGGCCTGGGGTGATGGGGTGACGGAAGCAGCAGTGGGGAGAGCAGCTGAGGAGACAGATCTGTGCTACCGGATTGTTCTCTCAGCAGCCACGGAAAATTGCTCCCTGGGCTCCAGCTGTGAAGTACAGGGAGGGAGAGAATCCTCTTCCAGTGAGATAAATTGAGACTCTCAGTCTCTCCTTTTCCTTTGCAAGACTGGTTTGTTTTTTAAGGACTCTTCATTCACTGCTTGCTGATTTTTCAACTGATTTCTTTCTTTTGTTAGAATTATCAAAAAGTATGACTTTATCAGATGGAATGAGCATCAGAGAATCAGTCCACATGGCTGGAAACCATGTGAAACACCCATTATGCTGGCCTGCCTGTCTAAATTCAGTTCATCAAATCCAGTTTTCTTCTCTCTCAATTGATGAGCAATCGAATGGGCCATTCATGTTGTTAGTCATGCACTATCGCCTTGTGCTTGGCTGATGAAATAAAACTCAGAAGGATCAGTTTTGCAGTTTCTTCGCCTCCCCTAATGTCAGGCTCAGCTTCACCATAGCTAGACAGGAAATGCTGCCATAAAACAAAGTAGAAATTAAGGATGTATGACTAGGCAGTTAGTATCCATTTTCTTATTTGATCTTCACTGCAATCATCTGAAGTGTGTATCACGTCTGCTGAAGGAGGGAATAAGCTCAGATGTATTAAACATCTTGCCCCAGCGTGTCTGACCCCAAAACCCACATTTAATCCTTCTTGCCAGTAGTTGGTCATCCTTGAATTAAAGTTTTCTGGACTTTCTGTGGTTTACCAGGGGTAGAATGGACAAGATCCCTCCTGTTCCAATTATAAGGTCAGGCAACTGAATTAGAGAGGCTTTTGCCCTGAAGGTATTTGACCACCAGACTCAGAGGTTTAGAGGCTGACTGAGTCCTTGTCAGAGTATTCGTCAATTGAGTTTCAAAATAAGTTGTTAGTGGAAAAGCCAAGTAAATCGTGTGACCCATTTCTCACATACACACATACATACACACAAACACTGATGATCTTTTTGCTTATTGATTTTAAAGATTTTTTTGAGAAAGAGAGCAAGTGGGGGGAGGGGCAGAGGGAGAGAATCTTCAGGTAGACTCTCTTGCTGAGCATGGAGCCCTACGTGGGGCTCAATCTCACGACCCGACCCGTGAGATCATGACCTGAGCTGAAAACAAGAGTCGGACGCTTAACTGACTGAGCCAGCCAGGTGCCCTTCGTTTTGCTTATTTTGTAATCATGACAGCTTATTAATCCCTGTGGGGAGGTACCAATTGAATATATGTGATATACACAGTGTATTCTTAGAACCATGCTTGATGCCAGAAAAAGCAAGAAAAGGTTCTGCTTTCAAGGATCTTAGAATCCAGTTGGGAAAATGGGTTACTCATTCATAGCCTACAATTTCACAACTGTTAAATAGAATAAAATGATTTCGGAAGTCACTCTTAGATATGAATTCTAGAATTCGTATGTGTCCTAAACTCTATGTCTCTATGTCAAGGGCCTAGGGAACATGAATGCAGAATTATAAGACTTGACCCAAACTGAACATAAAAAAAAAAAAAAAAAAAAGACTTGACCCTGAGACTTTACCATGGCCAAAGAAAGATCTTTAAGAACAAATGATACCCTGTGGCATATTGACCATGAATAAGTTATCAGCATTTTTATGCAGGTGAAATAAATTGGTGGCTGGAGCTTGGTGTGGAGAAATGGGGCCTGTTGTGCCTTTTCTCCAGTGGCTAGGTTCTATGAGTTAAAGTAGGGCATGAGAGGAAAGGAGGGAGAGCGTCTTGTGTAACTTCTCTTCAACCCCAGCTGTTCCTGAGCCACATCCTTTCCCCCTGGAAGCTATTTCACTGCCTTTTTCCAGCTGCTGGGAATACTTAAAGTTTCCTAGAGCTCAGGGCTGAAGCTCTTAGTCACTACATCCAGGGACAGCTTAGCCAAAGAATTCTGGTTTCTGCCATTGAGTGGTAAGTGTCACAGGAAGCCTAAACACAACAAGGAGGAAGACTGAAGCACATTAGCAACAGCTCAGAAATGTTCTATGTAATTCTAAGTTTGTAGATAATTGAAAGCTAATCATTCAAGCCCTAAGCCTTTTCAACAGAAATATTGTGGACAGAATCTTTTCGTAATTAACCTTAGTGTCATCATTTCATACGTATCATTATCTGTATTGTACAGTCTTAAAAGGCAATGTCCTTAAATGTCATTGCTATGTATCGATCAGTTTCACTCTTAACTGAAAGCACCCAGTCTGTAGAACATTTCTTTTTTTTAAAATTTTTTATTGTTATGTTAATCACCATACATTACATCATTAGCTTTTGATGTAGTGTTCCATGATTCATTGTTTGCGTATAACACCCAGTGCTCCATGCAGAACGTGCCCTCTTTAATACCCATCACCAGGCTAACCCATCCTCCCATCCCCCTCCCCTCTAGAACCCTCAGTTTGTTTTTCAGACTCCATCGTCTCTCATGGTTCATCTCCCCCTCCAATTTCCCCCCCTTCATTCTTCCCCTCCTGCTATCTTCTTCTTCTTCTTTTTTTTTTTTCTTAACCTATATTGCATTATTTGTTTCAGAGGTACAGATCTGTGATTCAACACTCTTGCACAATTCACAGCGTTCACCATAGCACATACCCTCCCCAATGTATATCACCCAGCCACCCCATTCCTCCCACCGCACCCCCCACTCCAGCAACCCTCAGTTTGTTTCCTGAGATTAAGAATTCCTCATATCAGTGAGGTCATATGATACATGTCTTTCTCTGATTGACTTATTTCGCTCAGCATAACACCCTCCAGTTCCATCCATGTCGTTGCAAATGGCAAGATTTCATTCCTTTTGATGGCTGCATAATATTCCATTGTATATATATACCACTTCTTCTTTATCCATTCATCTGTCGATGGACATCTTGGCTCTTTCCACAGTTTGGCTATTGTGGACATTGCCTCTATAAACATCGGGGTGCACATACCCCTTCGGATCCCTACATTTGTATCTTTGGGGTAAATACCCAGTGGTGCAATTGCTGGATCGTAGGGTAGCTCTATTTTCAACTTTTTGAGGAACCTCCACACTGTTTTCCAGAGTGGCTGCACCAGCTTGCATTTCCCACCAACAGTGTAGGAGGGTTCCCCTTTCTCCGCATACCCGCCAACATCTGTCGTTTCCTTACTTGTTAATTTTAGCCATTCTGACTGGTGTGAGGTGGTATCTCATTGAGGCTTTGATTTGGATTTCCCTGATGCCGAGCGATGTTGAGCACTTTTTCATGTGTCTGTTGGCCATGTGGATGTCTTCTTTGGAAAAATGTCTGTTCATGTCTCCTGCCCATTTCTTGATTGGATTATTTGTTCTTTGGGTGTTGAGTTTGATGAGTTCTTTATAGATTTTGGATACTAGCCCTTTATCTGATATGTCATTTGCAAATAGCTTCTCCCATTCTGTCGGTTGTCTTTTGGTTTTGTTGACTGTTTCTTTTGCTGTGCAAAAGCTTTTTATCTTGATGAAGTCCCAATAGTTCATTTTTGCCCTTGCTTCCCTTGCCTTTGGCAATGTTTCTAGGAAGAAGTTGCTGTGGCTGAGGTCAAAGAGGTTGCTGCCTGTGTTCACTTTAGGATTTTGATGGACTCCTGTCTGACATTTAGGTCTTTCAACCATTTGGAGTCTATTTTTGTGTGTGGTGCAAGGAAATGGTCCAGTATCATTCTTCTGCATGTGGCTGTCCAATCTTCCCAATACCATTTGTTGAAGAGACTGTCTTTTTTCCATTGGCCGTTCTTTCCTGCTTTGTCGAAGATTAGTTGACCATAGAGTTGAGGGTCCATTTCTGGGCTCTCTATTCTGTTCCATTGATCGATGTGTCTGTTTTTGTGCCAGTACCATACTGTCTTGATGATGACAGCTTTGTAATAGAGCTGGAAGTCTGGAATTGTGATGCCGCCAGCTTTGCTTTTCTTTGTCAACATTCCTCTGGCTATTCGGGGTCTTTTCTGGTTCCATACAAATTTTAGGATTATTTGTTCCATTTCTTTGAAAAAAAGTGGATGGTATTTTGTTGGGGATTGCATTGAATGTGTAGATTGCTCTAGGTAGCATTGACATCTTCACAATATTTGTTCTTCCAATCCATGAGCATGGAACGTTTTTCCATTTCTTTGTGTCTTCCTCAGTTGCTTTCATGAGTATTTTATAGTTTTCTGAGTACAGATTCTTTGCCTCTTTGGTTAGATTTATTCCTAGGTATCTTATGGTTTTGGGTGCAATTGTAAATGGGATCGACTCCTTAATTTCTCTTTCTTTTGATGTTGGTGTATAGGAATGCCACCGATTTCTGTGCATTGACTTTATATCCTGCCACTTGACTGAATTCCTGTATGAGTTCTAGCAGTTTTGGGGTGGAGTCTTTTGGGTTTTCCACATAAAGTATCATATCATCTGCAAAGAGTGAGAGTTTGACTTCTTCTTTGCCGATTTGGATGCCTTTTATTTCTTTTTGTTGTCTGATTGCTGTGGTTAGGACTTCTAATACTATGTTGAATAGCGGTGGTGATAGTGGACATCCCTGCCGCGTTCCTGACCTTAGGGGGAAAGCTCTCAGTTTTTCCCCATTGAGAATGATATTCGCTGTAGGTTTTTCATAGATGGCTTTTATGATATTGAGGTATGTCCCCTCTATCCCTATACTCTGAAGAGTTTTGATCAAGAAAGGATGCTGTACTTTGTCAAATGCTTTTTCTGCATCTCTTGAGAGGATCGTATGATTCTTGTTCTTTCTTTTGTTAATGTATTGTATCACGTTGATTGATTTGCGGATGTTGAACCAATCTTGCAGCCCAGGGATAAATCCCACTTGGTCGTGGTGAATAATCCTTTTAATGTACTGTTGGATCCTATTGGCTAGTATTTTGGTGAGAATTTTTGCATCCATGTTCATCAGGGATATTGGTCTGTACTCCTCCTTTTTGATGGGGTCTTTGTCTGGTTTTGGGATCAAGGTAATGCTGGCCTCATAAAACGAGTTTGGAAGTTTTCCTTCCATTTCTATTTTTTGGAACAGTTTCAGAAGAACAGGTATTAATTCTTCTTGAAATGTTTGGTAGAATTCCCCTGGGAAGCCATCTGGCCCTGGGCTTTTGTTTGTTGGGAGATTTTTGATGACTGCTTCAATTTCCTTAGTGGTTATAGGTCTGTTCAGGTTTTCTATTTCTTCCTGGTTCAGTTTTGGTAGTTGATACATCTCTAGGAATGCATCCATTACTTCCAGGTTATCTAATTTGCTGGCATAGAGTTGCTCATAATATGTTCTTATAATTGTTTGCATTTCTTTGGTGTTGGTTGTGATCTCTCCTCTTTCATTCATGATTTTGTTGATTTGGGTCATTTCTCTTTTCTTTTTGATAAGTCTGGCCAGGGGTTTATCAGTCTTGTTAGTTCTTTCAAAGAACCAGCTCCTAGTTTCGTTGATCTGTTGTACTGTTCTTTTGGTTTCTATTTCATTGATTTCTGCTCTGATCTGTATTATTTCTCTTCTCCTGCTGGGTTTAGGCTTTATTTGCTGTTCTTTCTCCAGCTCCTTTAGGTGTAGGGTTAGGTTGTGTACTTGAGACCTTTCTTGTTTCTTGAGAAAGGCTTGTATTACTATATACTTTCCTCTTAGGACTGTCTTTGCTGCATCCCAAAGATTTTGAACATTTGTGTTTTCATTTTCATTGGTTTCCATGAATTTTTTTAATTCTTCTTTAATTTCCTGGTTGACCCATTCATTCTTTAGTAGGATGCTCTTCAGCCTCCATGTATTTGAGTTCTTTCTGACTTTCCTCTTGTGATTGAGTTCTAGTTTCAAAGCA
This sequence comes from Phoca vitulina, assembly GCF_004348235.1. Lineage (NCBI taxonomy): Eukaryota > Metazoa > Chordata > Mammalia > Carnivora > Phocidae > Phoca > Phoca vitulina. The sequence continues at coordinate 37,990,606 of NW_022589728.1, forward strand.
TTGTGGTCTGAAAATAGGCAGGGAATGATCCCAATCTTTTGGTATCGGTTGAGACCTGATTTATGACCTAGGATGTGATCTATTCTGGAAATGTTCCATGGGCACTAGAGAAGAATGTGTATTCCATTGCTTTGGGATGGAATGTTCTGAATATGTCTGTGAAGTCCATTTGGTCCAGTGTGTCATTTAAAGTCTTTATTTCCTTGTTGATCTTTTGCTTAGATGATCTGTCCATTTCAGTGAGGGGGGTGTTAAAGTCCCCCACTCTTATTGTATTGTTGTCAATGTGTTTCTTTGCTTTTGTTATTAATTGCCTTATATAATTGGCTGCTCCCATGTTAGGGGCATAGATATGTACAATTGTTAGATCGTCTTGTTGGATAGACCCTTTAAGTAGGATATAGTGTCCTTCCTCATCTCTTATTATAGTCTTTGGTTTAAAATCTAATTTGTCTGATATAAGGATTGCCACCCCAGCTTTCTTTTGGTGTCCATTAGCATGGTAAATGGTTTTCCACCCCCTCACTTTCAATCTGGGGGTGTCTTTGAGTCTAAAATGAGTCTCTTGCAGACAGCATATCGATGGGTCTTGTTTTTTTATCCAATCTGATAGCCTGTGTCTTTTGATTGGGGCATTTAGCCCATTCACATTCAGGGTAACTATTGAAAGATATGAATTTAGTGCCATTGTATTGCCTGTACGGTGACTGTTACTGTATATTGTCTGTGTTCCTTTCTGGTCTCTGTTACTTTTAGGCTCTCTCTTTGCTTAGAGGACCCCTTTCAATATTTCTTGTAGGGCTGGTTTCGTGTTTGCAAATTCCTTTAGTTTTTGTTTGTCCTGGAAGCTTTTTATCTCTCCTTCTATTTTCAGTGACAGCCTAGCTGGATATAGTATTCTTGGCTGCATATTTTTCTCATTTAGTGCTCTGAATATATCCTGCCAGTCCTTTCTGGCCTGCCAGGTCTCTGTGGATAGGTCTGTTGCCAATCTAATGTTTCTACCATTGTAGGTTACATATCTCTTCTCCCGAGCTGCTTTCAGGATTTTCTCTTTGTCTCTGAGACTCGTAAGTTTTACTATTAGATGTCGGGGTGTTGACCTATTTTTATTGATTTTAAGAGGGGTTCTCTGTGCCTCCTGGATTTTGATGCCTGTTTCCTTCCCCAAATTAGGGAAGTTCTCTGCTATAATTTGCTCCAATATACCTTCTGCCCCTCTCTTTCTTTCTTCTTCTTCTGGGATCCCAATTATTCTAATGTTGTTTCGTCTTATGGTATCACTTATCTCTCGAATTCTGCCCTCGTGATCCAGTAGTTGTTTATCTCTCTTTCTCAGCTTCTTTATTTTCCATCATTTGGTCTTCTATCTCACTGATTCTCTCTTCTGCCTCATTTATCGTAGCAGTTAGCACCCCCATTTTTGATCGCACCTCATTAATAGCCTTTTTGATTTCTACTTGGTTAGATTTTAGTTCTTTTATTTCTCCAGAAAGGGTTTCTCTAATAAATTCCATGCTTTTTTCAAGCCCAGCTAGTATCTTTAAAGTCATGATTCTGAACTCTAGATCCGACATCATACTAATGTCCGTATTGAGTAGGTCCCTGGCAGTCGGTACTACCTCTTGTTCTTTTCGTTGAGGTGATTTTTTCCATCTTGTCATTTGTCCAGAGGAGAATAGGTGCATGAGAGAACAAAATGCTATCAGGGTAACAGCGTCCCCAGAAAATATACTCTAAAAAAATCAGAAAAGACCTGAAGCCGGGGGAAAAGAGAGGGAAAGAAAGAAAAAAGAAAAAGAAAAAGATAAAAACAAACAAAAACAGAACAAAACAAAAACCGGAATATGATCAAATATGATCAGGCTGGTGCATAGATCAGTGCCACACACTAGATTTTGGGTGTATTTTGGTCTGTTAGAAGAAAGTGCCTCCCAAAATTTTAAAGAAAAACTTATATATGTACATAAATAAGGGTTGATATGAAGGGATGGAATATGACTGTAAAGATGAAAATTATAAAAAATTTTAAAAAGGAATTGATAAGTTTGAAAAAAGAAAGGATTAAAAAGAAAAAAAAATAAGGGAGAGATAGTGATCAGGCAGGAGACCTGAACAAAGCCATACACTAGAGATTTGGGGTATATTTGATCTGTTAGAAGAAACTGTATCTCAAAATTTTAAAGAGAGGACAACTTATATATATATATATGCCAAAAATAAGGGTAACTACTATGAAGGTATAGAATATGACTCTAAAAATGAAAAATAAAAATTTTTTAAAAAAGGGATTGATAAGATGTTGGTTGAAAAAGGGAAAAAGAAAAATTAAAAAAAAAAAAAGACAGTTAAAAAAAAGATTAACTTCGAAAGACTAAAGAATCATGGTAAAAAAAAGCCATGGATTCTATGTGCAGTATTCCCCTAGCGCTGGAGATCTGCCGTTCTCATTGATGGGTAAATTTGGTCTTGGCTGGCTGTTCTCGCTGATCTTCTGGGGGAGGGGCCTGTTGCCATGGTTCCCAAGTGTCTTTGCCGGAGGCGGAATTGCCCCGCCCTTGCCGGTCAGGGCTAAGTAATCTGCTCGGGTTTGCTCCCAGGAGCTTTTGTTCCCTGCAAGCTTTCCGTACAGCTTTGGAGGCCAAGAGTGAAAATGGCGGCCTCCCAGTCTCCGCCCCAGAGGAGCCGAGAACTCAGGGCCTCACTCCTCAGCGAGCCCCCAGAGAAAAGCAATCAATCACTCCCATCTCCCCGGTCTCTGGCCACACTCTGTGCTCACCCGGCCTGTGACCGAGCGTTTCTATCTCTGGCACCCGACCGTGTGGAGTCTCCAAACCCAGCAGATGCCTGCGGTGCGCTCCCGTGCTGCTCCTCCTGGGGGAGGAAGGGGAGTCTCCCCGGATCCGCTGCTTGTTGGGTCCCTGCTGGAGGAGCAGTGGCCCGACTGTGCCCCGGATCACGGTTTATGGCAACCCCGAGCTGAGAGCCTGCACCTCGGCTCCGTCTCTGCAGCCGGCTTCCCTGCTCCGATACCTGGGAACTCTGCCACACTCAGCACCCCCGGTCTTTCTGTGACCCGAGGGTCCTGAGACCACGCTGTCGCACGAGGGTTCCACCCCCTGCTTAGCCACTGGAGCGACGTCCCTCAGCAGAGCTGACTTCTAGAAGTTCCGATTTTGTGCTCCACGGCTCTGTCATTTGCCAGAAGTGGCTGACGGAGGCCCCCTCCCTCACCGTCTGTCCTCCCGAATATCGCCTCGGATTCACCTCTCCACACGTCCTACCTTCCAGAAAGTGGTCGCTTTTCTGTTCAGAGAGTTGTTGCTATTCTTTTCTCCGATCTCCTGTTGAGTTCGTAGGTGTTCAGAACGGTTTGATCCCTATCCAGCTGAATTCCTGAGACCAGATGAAATCCAGGTCTCCTACTCCTCCGCCATCTCGCTCCGCCCCCCTAGAACATTTCTGATTAGCATTTTCACCCATGTCCCTTTGAGCCAAAAATCTTTCAAAATGCTTTCGGTTCAGCCATCTGGCTCTTCACTAGATGGCCTGTAGTTGAGAAGAAAGGGAAGGGAGCAATACCAACAGGCCCTCCTCTTATGTCTGAGCCTCAGGATGCAAGCATTTCCCAAAAGCCCTTGCTTCCCAGCAGACATTCCTTGGTATCTCATTGGCCCAGCTCAAATCACATGGTCATTCCTGACTCCAGGGGAGGTGAGGAAACCAGTATCTAACGAAAAGAGTGAGATGTCTCAGTCCAGTGCTGACTGGTACATTGGATAATACTGTGAACTCAACAGTGGCAGGGTTCTGTTAAGAAAGAGGTGAGAGTAATAGCTGGGGCACAGACAGTGTCTGCTGTATCACCCCCACAGTCACTGTGAAGGTAAAATTCCTTAATCCATGTAGAGTGCTTAGACCAGGGTCTGGAACAGAGCAATACGTGGTAACAACTGTCGCCATCGCTGTTAGCACGTATAATAATATAACGATTATCATCATTATTATTGGCTTGCTGCTTTACATTGTTTTCACAGATATGTCTTTTTCCTTCAGTTTTTTTTTTTTTTTTTCTGGTCTTGTTTTCTCTCCAGTTCCTTTTACTTCTGTCATGCTCCTCAGCTTTAACACCATTTAAGACTTAGCCTTTGTAACTGCTCATTCCATGGAAATGCCACTTTCTTCTGGGCTATTGAGCTAACAGCTAATTAAAAATATAAAATTTGCCAAGGACTGGGCTAAGCACTCTACATGCAACACTTTAATCCTCCTAGTACTGTTATTATCACCATTTTACAGGTGAGGAAACTGAGGTAAGTAATGGGCCCAGAGTGACAAAACTACTAAGTTGTAGAGAAGGGTAGGCCTGCTGCACTGTACTTCAAACCACTGCCCGATCATGCTGATGGTTCCTTCAGTCCTTTAAAAGCTTGAGAGTGATGCTAAAATTTTTTGAATTTCTTACAGTTTTATGGATGTCCAGAAAAATGGGAGGTCCAGATCACAAGATAAATTGGTTTTTAATAAGTAATATAAATGAATCAGGTTAGAGCAGGCGGTTCTTGAAGAGCTTAAAATGCTAAGCTGGGTATTTTAAACTTTATCCTAAAAAAACAGTCATGGGTTGAAATTTGTCCATTGTCAAATTATGTTTGGGGATTATAGACTCTTTGAGACTATTGTGGAAGCTATGTATTTTCTTTCCAGAAAAAAAAAAAAAATGATATGCACATTAATTTGCAGCTCATTTCCGGGATTTCCAGGAAACACTCCCCCGACCCCCACTCATTCATGAACTCCTAGAATTAGAAAATCCCTGATTTCACTTTTCATCCAATTCCTTTGATTCTCTTATAAATCATTCCCTAGAAAGTCTGAAATTGAGCCAACAATATTTGCTACATCATACCTTAATTAAGCAAGCTAGATAAACAATTATGAAAAACTTTATTTACAGGCAAAGAGCTAAAGGAAAAAAGTATTAAAATTTCTGTGTGTAGTTACCACCACCTGCTGGTCACACTTAGGGAAACCCTAAACTACATTTAACTTGACTTTTACACTGATACATTCTTTATTCTCTTTTAAATCAATATCCTTGCTGTTAGTTTATACTCTCATTTTGATTTCCAATCTGAATATAAAACTTTAGACTGAACAAGCTGGACTTAGGGAATTTATTTTTTTAATTTTAATTCCAGTACTCATGGAATTTCTTTCTCTGAAATAATTTGCTTAGCATTATACTCTCTAAATCCATTCATGTTGGGCGCCTGGGTGGCTCAGTCGTTAAGCGTCTGCCTTCGACTCGGGTCATGATCCCAGGGTCCTGGGATCGAGCCCCGCATCGGGCTCCCTGCTCGGCGGGAAGCCTGCTTCTCCCTCTCCCACTCCCCCTGCTGTGTTCCCTCTCTCGCTGTCTCTCTCTGTCAAATAAATAAATAAAATCTTTAAAAAATAAATAAATAAATAAATAATAAATAAATAAATCCATTCATGTTGTTGTAAATGGCAAGATTCTATTCTTTTTATGGCTAATATTCCATTGTGTGAGTGTAAATAATGTTGCAATAAACATAGGGGTGCATATATCATTTCGAATTAGTGTTTTTTGTATTGTGTAAATACCCAGTAGTGGAATTACTGGGTATTATGGTAATTCTATTTTGAATTTTTTGAGGAACCTCAAACTCTTTCCCACAGTGGCTGCATCAGTTTGCATACCCACAAACTGTGTACAAGGGTTCCTTTTTCTCTACATCCTCGCCAACTCTTGTTTGTCATGTTTTTTATTTTAGCCATTCTCATAGGTGTGAGGTAATATCTCATTGTGGTTTTGATTAGCATTTCCCTGAGGATTAGTGATGTTGAGCATCTTTTCATGTGTCTGTTGGCCATCTGGATGCCTTCTTTGGAGAAATGTCTGCTCATGTCTTCTGCCCATTTTTAATTAGATTATTTGTAGGGTTTTTGTGTTGAGTTGTATAAGTTTTTTATGTGTTTTGCATACTAACCCTTTATCAGATATGTCATTTGTAGTTATCTTCTCCCATTCCGTAGGCTGCCTCTTTGTTGATTGTTTGCTGTGCAGAAGCTTTTTATTTTGATTTGGTCCTAATAGTTTATTTTTACTTTTGTTTCCCTTGCCTCAGGAGACATATCTAGAAAAATGTTGCTAAGGCTGATGTCAGAGAACTTATTGCCTGTGCTCTCTTCTAGGATTTTTATGGTTAGAGGTCTCACACTTAGATCATTAATCCATTTTGAGTTTATTTTTTGTGTATGGTGTAAGAAAGTGGTCCAGTTTGCATGTGGCTGTCCAGTTTTCCCAATACCATTTATTGAAAAGATTGTCTTTTTCCCAATGCATATTCTTGCCTCCTTTAATTAATTGACCATATAATCATGGTGGGTTTATTTCTGGGTTGTCTGTGCTTGTCCCATTGATCTATGTGTGTATTTTTGTGCCAGTACCATAGTGCTTTGATTCTGATAGGTTTGTAGTATAACTTGAAATCTGGGATTGTGATACCTCCAGCTTTGCTTTTTTCAAGATTGCTTTGGCTATTCAGAGTCTTTTGTGGTTCCATATAAATTTAGGATTATTTGTTCTAGCTCTGTGAAAAATGCTAATGGTCTTTTGACAGGGATTGCATTAAATTTGTAGATTGCTTTGGGTAATATGGCCATTTTAACAATATTGGTGTTCCCAATCCATGAGTATGAATGTCTTCCCATTTGTTTGCGCCTTCAGTTTCTTTTGTCAATGTGTTATAGTTTTCAGAGTACAGGTCTTTCGCTTCCTTGGTTAAGTTTACTCCTATGTATTTTATTTTTGATGTAAATGGGATTGGTTTCTAAATTTTTCTTTTTGCTACTTCATTATTAGTGTATAGAAATGCAACAGATTTCTCTCTATTGATTTTCTATCCTGTGGTGACCTTACTAAATTCACTTATCACTTCTAGCAGTTTTTTGGTGGAGTCTTTAGGGTTTTCTATATATAGTATCATGTCATCTGCAAATAGTGAAAGTCTTACTCCTTCCTTACTATTTGGATGCTTTTTATTCCTTTTTTGTTGTCTGATTGCTGTAGCTAGGACTTTCAGTACTATTAAGTTGAAATAGTACTGTGGTGAAAGTGGACATCCTTGTCTTATTCCTGATCTTAGGGGGAAAGCTCTCAATTTTTCCCTATTGAGTATGATGTTCACTGTGAGTTTTTCATATATGTTGAGGTATGTTCCCTCTAAACCTACTTTGTTGAGAGTTTTTATCATGAATGGGTTCTGTCCTTTGTCAAATGCTTTTTCTACATTTATTGAAATGATTATATAGTTTTTATCCTTTTTCTTAGTGATGTGGTGTATTCACATTGATTGATTTGTGAAATTTTGAACCACCCTGCATCCAAGGAATAAATCCCACTTGATTGTGGTGAATGATTTTTTTAATATATTGTTGGATTTGGTTTGTTAATATTTTATTGAGGAATTTTGCATCTATGTTCTTCAGAGATATTGGCTTATAGTTCTCTTTTATTCTCTTTTATTGTAGTATCTTTATCTGGTTTTGGTATCAGGGTAATACTGGCTTTATAGAATGAATTTGGAAGCTTTGCCTCCTCTTCTATTTTTTTGGAATAGTTTGAGAATAGGTATTCACTCTTTAAATGTTTGGTAGAATTCACCTATGAAGCCATCTGGTCCTGGACTTTTGTTTGTTGGAGTTTTTTGATTACTGATGCAATTTCATTGCTAGTAATCAGTCTGTTTAAATTTTCTGTTTCTTTCTTCTTCAGTTTTGGGAAGTTCTGTTTCTAGGAATTTATCCATTTATCCTAGTTGTCTACCCCCAAATTTTAGGTATATGGTGCCATACTTTACAACCTTTTGTGAGTCTCTTGACCAGTTTTTACATATGTACTTAATTTTACTCTTTTGTGCTTCTTTTCTTACTCCTACTTACGGTCTTTGCTTTCCACTCAGAGAGTCCCCTTTAACATTTCTTGTACGGCTGGTTTAATGGTAATGAATTTAGCTTTTGTCTGGGAAACTCTTTCTCTCTCCTTCTATTCTGAATGGTAGCCTTGCTGGATAGAGTATTCTTGGCTGCAGATTCTTTTGTTTCAGCACTTTGAATGTATCACACCACTCCTTTCCAGCCTGTAACCTTTTTGCTGAAAAATCAGCTCATAGCTTTGTGTGGTTTCCCTTATATATAACTGTTTTCTTTTTTTCTTGCTGCTTTTAAATTCTCTCTCACTACTTTTTGCCATTTTAATTATTATGTGTCATGGTGTGGACCTTCTTGGGTTGATTTCATTAGGGTCTTTCTGTGCTTTTTGGATCTGGATATCTGTTTCCTTCCCTAGAACCAGGAAGTTTCAGTTATTATTTATTCAAATAAATTTTCTGCCCTGTTTTCCCTCTCTTCTACTTCTGGGATCCCTATAATGTGAATGTTAGTAAACTTGATGGTGTTGCTGAGATCCCTAAGTCTATATTCATTTTGTATTATTTTTTTCTCTTTCTCCTGTTCAGCTTGATTGCTTTCCATTACTGTCCTCCCAAGTCACTGATCTGTTTTTCTGCATCCTCTAGTCTCCTTATTCCATCTAGTGTATTTTTATTTCATTTATTGAGTTCATTTCTAATTATTTTTTTTATGTTTTCTGTCTCACTGTTAAGGGTCTCACTGATGTCCTCCACTCTTTTCTCATATCTGGTAAGTATCTTTATGATCAGTACTTTAAAACATTCTCCTCCAGGCATATTACTTATCTCCATTTCAGTTAGGCCTCTTGCTGTGATTTTGTCCTATTCTTCCATTTGGGATGTGTTCCTCTGTCTCTTCATTTATCTCTGTCTGTTACTATGTATTAGGAAAGTCAGCTCTGTCTCCTGCTCCTGAAAGTAGTGGCCTTATGAAGAAGAGGTCCTGTAGTGCCCTCCATTGCAGTGTCCCTTGTTCACCTGAACCTGGCACTTCAAGGGTGTCTCCTGTGTGTGTTTCGTGCACCCTGCTATTGTGACTGAGCCACTTTTTCCTTCAGTCTAGTCATCAGCAATGGCTCTCTTAGCCTGTTGTCAGCAGTAGTCTGGTCCCTGTGCTGTTAGTGAGCCAGTCTTGGGCTGCCTTGGGCTTGAGTTGAGTCAGACCAGACATTTGCCAGAAATATAGTAGCACTGAACGCAGGGCACTTTCACTGTTTTGTCTCCCGAGAAGTTTTTGTTCATTGTTGAGCAGGGCTTGCAGTCAGACCAGACGTCTGCCCTCAGCCCACTGCTGGGGCTGTAGTTGGACTGGTGTGTATGTGGTTCTCTCTCCCTTTCCCAGGGGCAGGCGTCACCTTGGAGTGGTGCTGGCCTCTCTCAGAGCTGCTTGTACACAGCCAAGCTTATGGCTCTGCTTTGGATGGGCTCCAGCCAAGAGCATCTAGGAGGGGGCAGATCTGCCGAATAGGGGCTGGCTGTGTGGTGTTAGCAAGGTTTGTCCTGGTCTGCTGTGGGAAGGACCTGCAGCCACCAGAACCAAGACAGGCCAAGTTGGAGAGAGCGGATCTGCCTAAGTGCAGGGATGCAGGGGGGGTGGGGCTGGGCAGGATGCACAGTATTAGCAAGTTACGTAGGGATTGTCCATGCTGCTCTGGTTCCCACAGGTGGCTGTGTATTTATACTGGGGATCAGGGGAGGGAAATGGCACCTGCCTGTTCCTGTGTTCCTGGAGAAGTCTGCCAATGATCCCTGCCCCTCCAGCACATGCCCTGAAATTAGTAAACAAGTATACTCCAGACATTTTTTCAAACTGCTGCTTCTATGCTGTATCTTCATGGGGCTGTTTGTTGTGCTCTTTAAGGGTAGGGATTCAGAATCCCTCCAGGCTCTCTCAGAGCCAACCCTGCTGATTTTTTACATTCTAAGTTTTAAGACCCACTGGTTGTAAGAACTCATGAAATTTGGCCCTTCTGATTTTCAAAGCCAAATTCATCTTCCCCTTGCAGGCTTCCCACTGTGAGGGTCTGTTTCTCTCTCCTCTACCCCTATGTGTCCCTCCCCTCTGCCGGCAGTCCAATGGTCCCTGTAGCTCCCAACAGTTAGATGTGATCTCTTCTCTACATTTAGCTATGGAGAATCTGTTCTGCCAGTCTATGGGTCATTTTCTGAGTTACTTATACTGAGGTGGCTGTCATCTAGTTCTATCTGTGGGACAAGGTGAATTTAGGGTCCTCGTACTCCACCATCTTCCCTGGAAGTCCCTGGAATTAATTTTTTAAAGGCATCTTTGTATTTGTCTCCCATTCTCCCTTAAATTTATAAATCTGTCCCCTTCTCCTTTCTACCTTAATTTGGATCTTTGTCATCACTCACCTAAGCGATTTCACGACCTTCCTAGCTTTTCTTCCTGTGCTGTATTGACTGTTCTCCATGGGATACCTCACACCACCATCAGAAGGATCTTTTAAAACCCACCTCTAACCCTGATACCTCCCTGTGTTAAATCCTTCTGTGGTTCTTTATTGCTCCAGGATTAAATCCAGCCTTCACCCCAATGTGTCTTTTCAGCACACCCCCAATCCAACTCCTCCAAAACACATTACATAGCCTTTTAGCCATTCTCAGGCTGGTCAGAGAATTGCAAGGAACAAATTTGCCCTAAATTGGAAAAGCACACAAAGAAAAAAACTACAATTATGGCTAGAATGTGGACTCTCAAAGTCGGGAGAGAAAATTGAGAGGTGTGTGTGTGTGTGTGTGTGTGTGTGTGTGTGTGTGTGTGTGAGAGAGAGAGAGAGAGAGAGAGAACGAACCATGGGCAAACCAGAAGCCTTGCAGCAGTCAATCCAAGGAGAGATAAGGCCAGGAATTTGGAAAGAGCTATGGAGGCAGACAGGATTCAAAGAGCTGCACTTGAGGGCAGGGGCAGTGGCATGCACTCAAGCTTTTGGAACCATAACACAACAGATAATCTTTTGAATGAATGAAATTTTACATAAGTTGTATTTGTGATGTCTATAAAATACTGAGATGATTTTCATGATGCCAAACCAGAAAATTAAAAAATTATGTCAAACAATACAGACATATTGAACTAATCAATTCTTCACAAAACTTTCATTTTCATGTAGGTACCATAGGTGTTTCCCATATGAATATGTAAGCTTGTTTCATACCACATACAGAGATGATTAAAAAAGTTAGTTGTTTTGGTTTTTTTTAAAGATTTTATTTGACAGAGAGAGACAAAGCGAGAGAGGGAACACAAGCAGGGGGAGTGGGAGAGGGAGAAGCAGGCTTCCCGCTGAGCAGGGAGCCCGATGTGGGGCTCGATCCCAGGACCCTGGGATCATGACCTGAGCCAAAGGCAGACGCTTTAATGACTGAGCCACCCAGGCGCCCCTAGAAAAGTTAGTTTTCTCCTTAGGGCACCTGTGTAGGCTGTCAGTTAAGCATCCAACTCTTGATTTCAGCTCAGGTCATGATCTCAGGGTCGTGAGATCAAGTCCCATGTAGGGCTCCTTGCTCATCGTGAACCGTGCTTGAGATTCTCTCCCTCTGCCTCTCCCTCCACTCGAGCTTGCTTGCACGCTCTAAAATAACTGAAATCTTTTTAAAAAAAGAAAAATTAATTTGCTTCTTGTCTTTAATTTCCTGTGGCTACTTACGCTTTTTCTTTTCCATTTCAGTATTTCCATACAGAAACTTTCCAATGAATCTCGGTACATAATTTATGAGTTTTGGGAGAACAGCAGTGTGTGGAATAGGTAAGTAATAACAGGCTTTGGGGGGGGTGGTAGGGAGAGGGAAATATATATAATGTTTTTAGAACTTGTAGGAAAAGTTCTGTTCCTTTTACCTCACCTTAAAATCTGTCCCATTTGTTCATTTTCCTAAATCCCACCCTTTTAGGAATTTATCTCATGGATTAGAAACCACTTTCTTCTTAAAGCACAAATACTTTTGGTAATGATCCTACTTTAAGTATAACCATTTTACTGATGCTTTCAAGTAAGAGATATGGGTCGTGGGTGTCTAAAGTGTCAGGAGGGTGGGTGGACAAAGGACACAGAAAAGGAAGGATGAGAAAATAATTTTACTGTCTAATTTTTCATAAATTCTGTGGTATTTTACTTTACAGTAAAACTATATATAACGGTTAAGACCATTATAGCTTAATATCTTTAAACTGCAAAAAAAAGGAGGGGGGAATTAAAGACATTGTTTGGAAACGATTAAAAAATCAACATCTCTTGGTAACTATTCTACAGTATGTAATGTGTATCAAATCGTGTTGTACAAGTAATAGAATACCTGGAAATTTAGTTATACATATTTCACCTAAAAGTTTTTTGTGACTATTTTAAAACTATAATACATAATGACACCAATAGAATTTCAAACACAGAAGGGAGCTTTAAAGGCAACTTACTCAATTTTGTACTCCAGGCCTACATTTTAAGATAGATGATTTTTCTTTTTTTTCCCTAGAAAGAGAAAATCTATAGTCTCTCTTCTTAGCTATCCTATTTTTTTAATCATCCGGACAGCCAAAATATTCTTTCTCCTGTTTAAACTTCTTTCTGTAATTAAAGTCTTTCTCCTTTTGTTCTATTTTCCACGGGAATTAATGTTCTTCTGTTTTTAAAAGTCTTTAAGAAGTTTTTTTTTCTGATGACAATTGTTAAATTACTTTTAAGGCTAAATAACCATAAAAAGAAGTCTATATTCAGACACTTAATCCAAATCATCCAAAACCTTGCCATCTTGAGGAATTCAAACTCTGTTGCACTCTACTTAGAAAGATTGTAATAAAAGTGTACAACCTTAACCTATAATTATTTATACAGCCACCTTCAGACGAATTATAGCAAGACATTCCAAAGAAGCAACGTGGATTTCTTGGAAACTCCAGAACTCACATCTACTATGCTAGTTCCTGGTAATTATCCTGGTTTCACAGTGCTTCTATATGCTTTTGTATTGTCTTTTGCTTTTTAAAAGATAGTATTTTCTTACCCCCAAACTTGATCAGTGGTGCTCTCTTTATTAGATCTTAAAATCTAAAAGTGGGGGGAAGAAATAAGAGATCTATATATTCTATTATCTTTACTCCTTAGTTGATCCTGTTTGTATTCCTGACTATATTAAACTTAATATTAGTCCTTTTCTGGTCACATTCAGTAATCTAACAAACTTGAAGTCAAATCATGACATTTCCAAAAAAATTATTCAAATGCTTTACCATATTATAATTTAGTGTATTGAATAAATTTGAAAGGTGTGACCTATAGACTGTAGATTAGAATTATGCTGGAAATATTTTAATAGCTGTTAAAATATTATTTGTAATTGGAAAGCAGAGTGGAAAGAGAAATTTGAAATGAAATTGTCTAACAAGTCTGGCCTGGCCAAGGCTTAAGATAATTGAGAACCAAAATTCATTTGTTCATCTACCCTTCCAGTCACCAATTAAATATATTTAATGAGTGTTTTATGTGCTAGGTACTGGGGATACTGGGGTGCTTAGCCTTACTAGTGCTGAGTTCCAGTTTTGAATAAACATTATGTCGGGAGCTAGAGAGAATGCAAAGTAAAAATTTAGTCCCTTCCCATAAAATGCTTTCTGTTCAGTAGGAAAGACAAATGCTTGCAGAAAAAAAACAAGCTCAGGGCATAACACAGTAGTTACCGCTGGTCATAATATGCATGTGGATTTAGAGAAGGGTTTGCTTCTTTAACGGTTTTTTAAAAAGAGATGACTCTGGAGCTGGAACTTAAAATGTGAGTTGGGCAAATAAAGATGGAGGAAACTTTGCTAGAAATAAATTGTAGACATGAACAAATGCAAGAAATGTTAAATGTTCTTGGCTAATTGGTGCAAAGGTAAGACTAAGGCATAGGGCTTATATGTTACCTGTAGAGAGAGAAGACTATAGGAAATGAGGTTGAAAATACAATGAGTTTAAACTTAGTAATAAGGAATCATTAAAGGTTTTTGAGAGGGGTAGTGAATGCTCTAATCAGTAGTAATTGGCAGGAGGGAGAAAGGTGAGTATCATGGAGAGGTGAGAAATTGGTCAGGTAGGGCAATAATCTAGGCCAGGAAAAAAAAGGCACCTGAACCAGGAGCTACCCAGAGAGTTCCCTTGCCAATACAGTTTTCGGGAGTTAACCACGGCAAGTTGATATTTGAAGCCTGGATTTAGTGAGAAAGGGTATAGGTAAGAAAAAAATACCTGACAGAAGCCTAGGAAAATGCCTTTATTTAGAAGGGAGGGAAAAGCCTCCTTTATTAAGGAGACAGAGGGGAACCACTCAGAGGTGGAGAATCAGAGTAGTAGATAAGCAAGGAAACCAAGAGAGAAATAACCGTGCAAGGCACAGTGCTTGTCAGGGGCCTGTGTAGTGGGTGGGACTGAAGAGAATGGGACTGAAAACTGGATTTGACAAGAGGTCACTGTTCCAAGAGAACAGTTTCAATACAGTGGTAGGAATTTAAAAATTGGGGTAGATTTTGATGGACTGGGGAATAAATGGAAAGTGAAAAGATAAATTCTGGAATTGAAGGTAGGTGAGATGGGGGAGATCAGGTGTGAATGCTTTCCAGCCAGCAGACCTATCATCTCTGCCTGAGCTTTAGGTATATACTTACTCCAGCTCTTAAGGACAGGTTTGTGGACTTGCAAAATTTCTCTTGCTGAATATCTCTGATTTAATCCTCAAATAAGAAAACCATTAATATGGCTGAATTTTTTCTATTATTCTTTCTCTCTCACAGTATTCCCTAATTTAGAGAGAAAAGTTGGGCACAAATAATATTGGATCAGTTCTTATTCTCAGAACCCAAATTCAATGCAGTTTAATGCCTTTTTTGTTACCCTATTTTGCATTAATTTTCTTATCACATCTAATTTCAAAAGTGACCACTGAAATTTGGAAGAACAAAAAGAAAAGATAGGTTTGATTTCTAACACCTATTTGGGGCATCCTATTCTTTTTTTTTTTTTAATGTGAAAGTTTTATAAATAGCAACAGCAGACACACCTCCCTGGACAGACAGCTGGAATTAGCTTATAAATATTAAAGTTTTAATGGCCATATGACTTCTAATATTTTTAGTAACCAGTCTTACGAATTTTGTTATATGAAAGCTAAAATAAAAACAATTAAAAGCATTTCAACTGTACATATTTAGACCTAAAATAAAAATCTGAAAATAATACCTATTATACAGAGATGGGTAGGTTTGTATTTTTAATTTAACTCACAAATTATGATTTCTGATAAGATTGCTTTTTTTATTAAGTTTCTAAGTGGTTTACCTAAGAAACATCTTAAGAAATATATTCCTATGGACTCTCAAATATCAAAATCATTCAAATGAGACATAATGGAGTACAGCCAAACAGGCCCACTAGCCATCATAATAAAACCCCCAGGCCAAAATATGAAGAATTCAGTCTGTGGAGCAGAATATCCCTTGGCAAATGAGAAAGGCCTTGGCTATGAGAAAAGAAGATACACAAGAAAGTTAAGATCTATTGCCAACCAGTATATCTCTTAAATAGATTTGCAAACAAATTTCAGTCCTTTCCATTTGTCTGTTTCTCACAGCATTCCACCAGTCTTACTTCTTTGCCATAGATTTGTCTTTGGGATATTTATATTCACTGGTGAAAACATTTTCAATCTTACAATATATACTAAAAAATATTTAAAACACATCCACGTGCTTATACCCAATCTTTCTGAAATTGTTATGTAAAAGTATTTTACATTCCCAAACTGCTGCCAGTACTGGGTAGATTAAAACAACATGATTTCATCTTCAGGGCATTTATAATCTCATTGCCAAGATAAGCTCCATTCATAAACAAAACAGACTATGACCAAGTGCCAAAAGATCTAGTACAAGTATTGCATAGGAAGGGTTCAATCTTGGTTCAAATAGGAAATAGTGACTAACTTGAAAGATAATTATGCAGACTAAAGGTGGGAGAAAATAGTCTCTTTAAGAATGATTACACCTTGAACTAACTTACCCTGGCAATTATTTTCATTTAATAATAGTTGTTTTTGTCTTTTCAGCTTCATGGTGGATCCTGAACAACTAGATGTTCCTAGACATTTTCTTTATGGTTCTAAGTGCAAAACAAGTATTCTTATCTAAAATGTGAATTAGAAAATTCTCTGCAGTTACAATCTACTCTACTTTTGTTTAATATATTTAAGATGTGCACTCTTCTAAAATGTCTTCTATATCTTTCATGTGAAGTTTAGCTAAATTTTTGAAGTTCACTATTCTCAATTTTTGCTGTTTTGCTACATTGTAACCTAAAACCCTTTAGTGGCAAAATCCTAATATGTGAAAAAAAGTACACATAAAGGAAAAAAATTGTGAAAAAGAAATGATAAAAAATAATTGAAGTGGAAACTTTTAGAGTATCACTGCATAGGATATAGCTTTTGTAGATTTGTCATAAACTATCAAGGTTAAATCAGTGATTTGTCATTTTTAAGTAACTGATTTTCTGTGAATGAACTTTATTCTTTGGTAGTGCTCACTCCATTCCCAACTCATGATCTTATGAGTATTCACTTTACTGAAAAAGCTAGTATGTGACCCAACATGGTGCCCTTATGTGCAGAGAGAGTGACAGCAAGTGCACAAAGAAAAGGCCACATGAGGTCACAGAAAGAAGGTGCCAACAGCCAGCCAGGAGAGGCCTCAGAAGAAATCAACCTTGCTAGCACCTTGATCTTGGACTTCCAGTCTCTAGAACTGTAAGAAAACACTTTTCTGTTGTTTAAGCTAAAAAAAAAAAAAAAAATGTTAGTACATGAGCATACAACAGTCTTGGCTGTAATCTATAGACTCTATATACCTATCAGGTTATAAACTGGTTTTTCACAAGTGAACAATTCTGTGATAGGGTACCATTTAGTACTGTAACACCATTATATCATTTATTAGCATCATAATTCCCTTATATGTAAGTTCAACAAATCAAGAAAATAGGAGAATTTTACTTTGAGAAAATCTGATTCAAATTTTTTGGCATATGATCCAGAGGACTAATTTTCTTATGAAAAAGAGACATTTGCATTTAAATAATAATTTCAAAATATTTAAATAATAAAATTTTAACCTCAGTAAACAAAGAAGAAATATAAAACAAGCACAAAACTTTAAGGAAGTAATAAAATAGGGAAGGTACTAGACAGAAAACTTTTTTCCAATTTCAACACTAGAATGACCATTCTAGTTTCACCAGAACAGTTGGTGTGTTCTGTGTACCTAATATATTTGCTATACAAGCTCATATATTTTTAATAAAATGTCTTCTGATAAATGCTGCTAATAAAAATCCAGGGCATATGAAGTTTGTTACCATGTTATTCTATAGTCCAAATTCCTTTGAAACCACAGGTCTTCAAGGAAAAACTGTAATTTTTTTTTTTTTTTTTACTGTTGGGAAAACTCAGAAGGTTGAACTAAATTATATTTTTAAATATAAAATTTGACCTAAAATATTTTCTCAAATGAATTTATGGAATATTAGCTTCAATCAAAGGTATACCTTTGTATACCCCTCAGTCCTCATCCATCTAAGTAAAAATTGTTTTCATAGCTTCTATGAGACAAGGGCAGTAAATTTTGACATATACACACACACAGACACAAATGTGTGTGTGTATATATATGTCTGTCTGTCTGTCTCTGGTCATTTCTAAAGATGACAAACACTATGAAACAACACCTGGCTCAACTCTTTTAATTTATATACAAAGCAGAGAACATTAATGGAGATGTACAATGATTATTCAAACAAGCTATACATATGTACAAAGGCAAACAGATAATATAACAGTCTTTGCAATCTCACTCTGATTATATACAGTGACTTTTGACCTAAAACTCTTCTTGAAAGGGTTGGTTATGAATGGTTTCAAAAAATACAAATTATAGCCAATCAAAACATATTTCAATATTAGATTCAGAAAGTACCTAAGTCTTTTAAGTGTGAGGCAGTTTCCAAAGTACAATGGTGGTATGACTTTAAAAAGGTTTCTGCCCTCGGTAACAGTGCTGAGCGGAAGGGCTCTAAAGATTCCAAACTGGAATAGGTTCTATCATCGTTTTTTTAACTAGAGTAAAAAAAAAAAACTTTGAGAATAGGTAAATAATAAAGCAAACCAATTTAATTATGTTAATACTGGCTCCAGCTCTTATACAAATTATACATAAATTGTGTGTGTGTGTATATACATATATACACACTGGAACCTACAATAATATAAAGGGAAAATAGGACAAAAAATAAATGAAAAATCTGGGCCCTAGGTTTAAATGTATCATTTTTAAGTAACCCATAAATTTATGGTTTTACTGTATTTTTTTTCCCTATTTACAAAACAAAAATTTCTGGGGAACAAAGTAATAAAAAGTAGTGTACTAAAAGACCAAAATGGGAAGCCTACCATGGACTAAAGCTTGAATCCAGGTAACAAGCCCAAAGACCAGTGGTTTTAGGAGTTCAGAATTCAGTTTATGATAAACTTTCTGCCAAATGATGGTCTTGAATGCCTTGCCAGTAGACCTGGGGATCTGAGACAATAGAAGTAGGGAGAGTTTACACTTACCTTTATATCAGCAATTTTTTTTGACACTATGCTGGAAGAAACTTTTTTTCAATAGTAACATCCAGAGTGACAAAATGCAGGAGATTTATTATATAAAATTTCTAGGAGCTAAAAGTTTAGCCCCCAAATTCTTCATCCATACATGTTCTTGTCATAAATTATAGAATTGAAACAATGTACCTCAGTTATTTGCAAATGCCTAAATTTTTCCTTTTTTGGAAATAAAAATATCAGTTTTATTTTGCAATTGCCCAACTTCTGTTCATGGGGTGTGATTACAGACAAGTAGCAGCTATTTTTCACCTTAAGTTTCATTGTTTCCAAACTGTCAATCTCTGTTAGTAATTATGAATCTTAAACAATTTTATCAAAAACCTAGAGACCAAAGAAATACCTATTAAAATATTCTCCTTCCTGTCATTGAGAACTATGCATTGAACATCCTGGGTCATTTTAAGCCTCTGGAGAGACTGTGAAGATCCTTTCAGAGTGCTGGTAGGAAATCAGTGGAAAACAGAACAAAAGCCAACTTTAAAAGCAACAAGAAATTATGTGCCATATATACATCATAGCAAATACTTTATATTTGAGAATCTTTACAGCTTACATTTCCATTCCATTATTACAAGAGATGAAAAAAAATTGCAAGTAGCATGCAAATTATAAATACAGCCTTCCCACTTTACTAACCAAATTCTTACTTTCCAGTGTTACTTTCCAATTTATGCAGGAAACTGCCTGCAAAGCTGAAACTGATTAGAAAATCCTTTATTTTTTAAAATATCTTTCTCATTTTAGGAGAAACCAAATACCCAACCATCAAAATTAAAAATAAACTGAATTGTCACAGTCCATTACAGTTATTGTTACTAGATCCACTTCATTTGCAGGTGTCCAAAATAGAAAACGAATAATTCTTTATCTTCAAATTCATCTGTTCTTAAAATGCTACTTAAAACTTTGGTGGTTTTCCTGTAACATAGAAGAAAAGTTAATTTATCAATTAATTTGAATAAATACAGTTTTTACTACTTAGTTTATCAAACCAAATACTGTGATCCTATTAAGTGTTTACAGATCTTAAATGCATGTTACCATAGAAAGTATTAAAGTAACTGGAATTTGTCAAAACAGTTCTATGTTTAAAAAATATGTAATTCATTTTTAAATATACTAGATTGTATTCCAAACCTGTTCTGCTGTTGTGGTACCTGGCGTGTTCAAAATAATATGTCAAAATTTTATTTACAAAATAAATAAGTCTGCAAATGAAAAAGTGACCATATTTTATATAGCACTCAAGTTAACTTTATTCATACATACTCCTAAGATTTTTTTTCTGAACAGGTGGGAAAATTTTCCTATCATCATTAACATTTTTCATGATGATAAAATATTCCTGTGTGCAAGGTTATGAAAGGAACTTAAATTTCTGCTTAAAAGTTCTACAAGTTAGGCAGTTTTAAGAGGAAAAGAGGCTTTGTATTCCAAAGGGTTAGAAATCCCAAAAATGGAGAGCACGGGTGGTATGTTATTTGAGCCACTCTCAGCATACTTATATTCTGAGTTCATCTCAATAGAATACTTTTACCCATATAAAAAAAGTTTGTGAAAACTCTAAATTCTAGTCAAAATGGAAATAGACAATTTACTAAGTGCATAATGAGAACGCTAAGTACTATCCAAGTCCTTCTATACATTATCCAACCTCATCGGCAATCACAAAACTGAGGTTCAAGGTTAAGTGACTTAAGTTTGAGCGGTATACTAGAACACAAGGTGAAGCTACAATTTTAACCCAAGCCTGATACCAAAACTCCTGTCAGTTTCCAATCAATGGGCTAAAAGAGGTGTATTTATTGTATTTATTTTGATGAAATTTGATGCAGTGACACAAATATAAAGCACTAAGAACAGCAAAAACACACCAAAGAGTAAGTGGGGTGACTTGTTTTACTATATAAAAAGACGAACTGAGAAGAGTAAAGGGCCCAGAAACAGATCACACATATATTGCCACAAAGGTGGCAGAGGACTGTCCTTTCAGTAAATATTGCTAGGATGACTAGATATCCATGTAGAAAAAAATAAAACTTGACCCCTACCTTACATCATACAGTAAAATCACTGCAGATGGATTACAGAACTTAAATGAAAAACAATACAACTTTTAGGTTCTATCTTTCAATGGAAAAAAATATTTCTTAAAATAGAATTCCATTCTGTTTCTTGACCAGCATGGTAATTACTTACAGTAATTGGTTATATTATACATTTAGATTTACCTGCTTTTCTGAATTATATTCCACAATAAGATTTAAAATCTAGGGAGAGAATCCAGTGAAAATACTAAAGACAAATATTTTAGAATTAATACAAAATTAGAACTACTTACTGGTTTTTGAAGTACAATGGGATGATCAGGCAGAAAGTCTGGTTTTTTTCTGCAGATGGAAACACTTGAGAGCTTCAACAGGAAATCTCTGCTGTATTTAATTCTCTCTATAGATATTAAACATAAGATTAATGTTATAAAATAAAGAACTCTCCCAGAACACTTTTTGGCTCATTGTTTTCTGAATGTCCCTTAATAGTCCATTATTTTATAAAGCGATGAGTAGTTTCTATGCAAAAGAGAAGAGAGCAAATAATTTTGGTAAGTATCTACTGCCTCCTTTTTTCCTTTTACATGGAAAGGAAGCCAGGTAATGAAGGAAAATTGGGAGAGAAACATTTCAAAAAATCAGTAATGCAATGGTTTCTTTCATCTGGTTATTCATATCTAGTGAAGGGATCTTATAAAATTTAACGGCAATAATACATGTTGGGCAATTCCGATCCTGCCAAAATAGAACCCTAATTAAATTAAGACTAGACAGGCTTAAGATGTAATACAATCAAAATAAATTCAAGAAAAATTTATTGTACATCTACATATCAGAGATGTGCTAGGTAATGGTGAAAAAGATCCAAGACAGGGTCCCTATCTTTAAAGGAGAATAAAAACAATGCTTCAAATATCTGCATATTTCTCATCAGAAACTGTCACCATAAAAGATCACTTGCTGAGCCAGAAACAGCAGAGCAATATCTTTAAAGTGCTAATAGAAAAGAACTGACAAGCTAGAATCCCGTACTGTGAAACAGAAAAAAATACCTACCTATCTCCATCTCTGGTTCCTTGCACAAAGCTCCTAAAACCCTTGTAATTTCTTTAAATGATAAGAGTACTTAGGAGCATCTTTTGTTCTAGGATTTGGTTTTTGACCCTACTTCCGGACATAGAGCTCTTAAATCCCTTGAATTTTCCTGGGTGACAGAAATGACCTTCGTTCTAATGAGGTGACTTTTGGTGGGCCCTGGACAGAGGTTGGTCAACAGAAAGATCAAGCCATGATTAGAAGCTTGAGACTTTCAGTCCTACCCCCAACCTCTTCCTAGAAGGGGAAGGGCTAGAGATTGAGTTAATGATTGATCATGCCACATGATGATGCCTCCATAAAAATCCCCAAAGTATGGGGTTTGGAGAGTTTCTGGGTTGATAAACACATCCATGTACCAGGAGGGTGGAACACCCCAACTCCACAGGGACAGAAGCTCCTGCACTTGGGACTCTTCTAGATCTCGCCCTATGTATCTCTTCATTTGGTTCGTCATCTGTATCCTTTATCATATCTTTTATTATATAATAAACTGGTTAAGTGTTAGTTTTCCCTAAGTTCTGTGAGCTGTTCTAGCAAATGATCAAGTCCAAGAAGGGACACTTAACCTCTAATTTATAGCCAAGTTGGACAGAAGTTTTGAATAATCTGGGGACCTACTACTTGCAATTGTCATCTGAAGTAAAGGGTAGTCGTGTGAGATTGAATCATGTGAGGTTAAAAGACATTTTCAGAGAAGAGAAAATCTGAACAAATTATTAGTAAGGAGATTGTATCAGTAATCAAAAACCTCCTAACAAACAAAAATCCAGGACCAGACGAATTCTACCAAACATTCAAACAAGAATTAAGACCAATCCTTCTGAAACTCTTCCAAACTCTTCTAAACTCATGAGACTAGCATTACCCTGATACATCCTTTTCTCAAAGAATGCCACAAAAAAATTCAGGCCTTGATTAACATAGATGCAAAAATCCTCAACAAAATATTAGCAAACAAAATTCAACTATACATTAAATAGATCAGAGTGGGTACAGAGGAAACATCCCTCAACATAATAAAACCCAAGTAGGATGAACCCACAGTTAAAATCATACGCAATGGTAAAAGTTGAAAGCTTTTTTTTTAAATTTTATTATGTTATGTTAATCACCATATATTACATCATTAGTTTTTGATGTAGTGTTCCCTGATTCATTGCTTGCATATAACACCCAGTGCTCCATTCTCTAAGATCAGGAACAAGACAAGGATATCCACTCTTGTCACTTTTATTCAGCATAATACAGGAAATCATAGCCACAACAATCAGACAAGTAATACAAAGCATCCAAATTGGTAAGGAAGATGTAAAGCTGTCACTATTTGCAGATGACATGATACTTTATATGGAAAACCCTAAAGACTCCATAAAAAACCTCTAAGTGAATTCAGTAAGATGCAGAATACAGTTAAAATACAGAAATCTATTATGTTTCTATACACTAATTACAAATTAACAGGAAGACAAATTAAGAAAACAATCCCATTTACAACTGCATTAGAAAAATAAAATAGGAATAAATTTAGCCAAGGAGGTAAAAAACCCTATACTCTAAAAACTATAGCACATTGATGAAAGAAACTGAAGATGATACAAATAAATGGAAAGATATTCCATGCTCATGGACTGGAAGAATTGATATTGTTAAAATGTTCATATTACTCAAAGCAATTTACAGATTTAATGCAATCCCTACTAAAATATTAATGGCATTTTTCACAGAACTAGAACAACAACAAAAAAAATCCTAAAACATGTGGAACCAAGAAAGACCATGAGCAGTCAAATCTATCTTGAACAAAGAACAAAACTAGAGGAATCACACTCCAATTTCAAACTATACTAGAAAGCTATGAAAACATTATGGTACCCGCTCCAAAAAAAGACCTAGAGATCAAATGGAACAGAACAGGAAGCCCAGAAACAAACCCACACTTATATTGTCAATTAATCTATGATAAAGAGTCAAAAATACACAATGGGGAAAAGACAGTCTCTTCAAGGGGGACCTGGGTGGTTCAGTTGGTTAAGTGTCTGCCTTCGGCTTAGGATTGAGCACTGCGTCAGGCTCCCCACTCAGCAGGGAGTCTTCTTCTCCCTCTCCCTCTGCCAAGCACCACCCCACCCCCCGCGCGTGCTCTGACCACTCTCTCTCAAATAAAGAGAATCTTTAAAAAAAAAAAAAAACACTCAACACGGTGCTGGAAAACTGGACAGCAATATATAAAAGAATGAAACTTGACTGCTTTCTTATACCACACAAAAATAAACTCAAAATGGATGAAAGAGCTAAAAGTAAGACTTAAAACCATAAAACTCCTAAAATAAAATAAAGGTAGTAATCTCTTGGACCTCAGTCTTAGCAATATTATTTTAGACCTGTCTCATTAGGCAAGGGAAACAAAAGCAAAAATAAACAATTGGGACTACATCAAATTAAAAAGCTTTTGCAAGGCAAAAGAAACCAACAAAATTAAAAGACAACCTACCAAACAGAAGATATTTGAAAATGATACACTGATAAGGGGTTAATATCTAAAATATATAAAGAACTCTACAACTCAACACCAAAATAAATCCAATTAAAATTGGTCAGAGAACCTGAATAGACATTTTTCCAAAGAAGACATACAGATGGCAAAAAGACACATGAAAATATGCTCAACATTCAAGCATCAGAGAAATATAAATCAAAACCACAATGACCTATCACTTCACACCAGTCAAAATAGCTAGTATATCAAAAAGACAAAAAATAGCAAACATTGACAAGGATATGGAGAAAATAATGTAAACTGGTACAGCCACTATGAAACACAGTATTGAAGGTTCTTCAAAAAAAATAAAAATAGAAATAGAAAATCCAGCAATTCCACTTTGGATATTTACCCATAGAAAACAAAAACACTAATTCAAAAACATAATGTACCCCCACGTTCACTGCAGCATTATTTACAATAGCCAAAGTATGGAAGCAACCTGTTTACTGATATAGGAATGGATAAAGAAAATGTGGTGTGTATATACACACATACACACAAGAGTATTACCCAACCATAAAAAAGAATGAAATCTTGCCATTTGTGACAATATGGATGAACTTAGAGAGTATTAAGTGAAGTGAAAGAAGTCAAATGGAGAAAGACAAATACAGCACAACCTCACTTATATGTGGAATCTTAACTAAGGTCACTGAACAAATTGGAGGTTGCCAGAGTCAGGAGGTGGAACATGTGCAAAGTGGGGAAATGTGGTAAAAAGGTACAAATTTCCAGTTATAAAATAAGTAAGTCATGGGGATAATATGCACCATGGTGACTGTAGTTAATAATATTGTACCACACATATGAAAGTTGCCAAGAGAGTACAACAGGAGATAAAAAAATTGGAAATATGTATGGTGACAGATGTTAAGTAGACTTATTGAGATGGTCATTTCCCAATATATACAAATTTTGAATCATTATGTCGTACACCTGAAACTAATATAATGTATATGTCAATTGTGTTTCAATAAAACAATGCTAAAAAAAATAAATTTGAGACTTGAAATCATACACACTATATTCTCTGATAACAAAATTAAGAAATCTATAATAAATCCAGAAAAACTTCAAGTATCTTAGAAATTAAATAACATACTTTAAAATAACTCACAAGTCAAAGATAAATTAATGAGGAAATTAAAAATATTTTAAAGTGAATGACACTATACACCAAAATTTGTGGAGTACATCTAAAGTGGTGCTCCAATAGAAATTTATAAATTCTTATAAGATATATCTACAACAAATGACCTGACAATCCATTTTAAAATGCTAGAAAAAGAAGAACTAAACCTTAAGTATAAGAAAGAAATTTATAAGTAGATATCACCAAAATAGAAAATATGTAAAATTAAAATGCAAAAGCTGGTTCTTTGAAAAAGAGAAATGAATTTGACAAATCTTAGGCTAGATTAATTGATGCAGAAAAGCACACAAAAAACAAATGCCAAGGATCAAAAACGGGTTGTCCAGGGGCACCTGGGTGGCACAATTAAGTGTCCTGTTCTTGGTTTTGGCTCAAGTCAAAATCTCAGGGTCATGGGATCAAGCCCCATGTCGGGCTCTGCTTAAGATTCTCTCTCCCCTCTCCCTCTGCCCCTCTTTCTGCACCCCTGCCCCCGGCTCTTTCTCCCTCTCTAAAATACATAATTTTTTTTTAAAAAAAAAGGGGTTGACCACAGATTGTAGATGTTAAATAGAAAAAAAGAGATACGAGGGGTGGAGCAAGATGGCGGAGGAGTAGGAGACCTGGATTTCGTCTGGTCTCAGGAATTCAGCTGGATAGGGATCAAACCATTCTGAACACCTACAAACTCAACAGGAGATCAAAGAAAAGAATAGCAACAACTCTGAACAGAAAAGCGACCACTTTCTGGAAGGTAGGACGAGAGGAGAAGTGAATCCGAGGCAATATTCGGGAGGATAGACGGCGGGGGAGGGGGCCTCCGGCGGCCACTTCTGACAAATAATAGAGCCGCAGAGCACAAAATCGGAACTTTTAGAAGTCGGCTCCGCTGAGGGACGTCGCTCCAGTGGCTAAGCGGGGGGTGGAACCCTCGCTGGGACAGTGTGGTCTCAGGACCCTCGGGTCACAGAAAGACCGGGGGTGCCTGAGTGCGGCAGAGCTCCCAGGTATCAGAGCAGGGAAGCCGGCTGCAGAGACGGAGCCAAGGCGCGGGCTCCCAGCTCGGGGTTGCCATAAACCGTGATCCGCGGCACAGTCGGGCCACTGCTCCTCCAGCAGGGGCCCAACAAGGGGCAGATCCGGGTAGACTCCCCTTCCTCCCCTGGGAGGAGCAGCGCGGGAGCCCACCGCAGTGATCTGCTGGGTTTGGAGACTCCACACGGGGTCGGGTGCCAGAGATAGAAACGCTTGGTCACAGGCCAGTTGAGCACGGAGTGCTGCCGGAGACCTGGGAGAGGGGAGTAATTGACTGCTTTTCTCTGGGGGCTCGCTGAGGAGCGGGCCACAAGTTCTCGGCTCCTCCAGGGCGGAGATTGGGAGGCTGCCATTTTCACTCTCAGCCTCCAAAGCTGTACAGAAAGCTTGCAGGGAACAAAGCTCCCAAGAGCAAACCTGAGCAGATTACTTAGCCCTGACCGGCAAGGGTGGGGCAATTCCGCCCCCGGCAAAGACATTTGGGAACCACGGCAACAGGCCCCTCCCCCAGAAGATCAGTGAGAACAGCCAGCCAAGACCAAGTTTACCCATCAATGAGAACGGCAGAACTCCAGTGCTAGGGGAATACTGCACATAGAATCCATGGCTTTTTTACCATGATTCTTTAGTCTTTCAAAGTTAATCTTTTTTTTAACTGTCTTTATTTTTTTTTAATTTTTCTTTTTCCCTTTTTCAACCAACATCTTATCAATCCCTTTTTAAAAAAAATTTTTATTTTTCATTTTTAGCGTCATATTCTATCCCTTCATAGTAGTTACCCTTATTTTTGGCATATATATATAAGTTGTTCTCTCCTTAAAATTTTGAGATAGTTTCTTCTAACAGATCAAAATATACCCTAAATCTCTAGTGTATGGTTTTGTTCTACTCTTCTGCCTGATCACATTCTCTCCCCTTTTTTAAAAAAATCCTCTTTCTTTTTCAAAAAACTTACCAATTCCTTTTATAAAATTTTTTATAATTTTCATCTTTACAGTCATATTCCATCCCTGCATCATATCAACCCTTATTTTTGTACATATATAAGTTTTTCTTTCTTTAAAATTTTGGAAGGAACTTTCTTCTAACAGACCAAAATAAACCCAAAATCTAGTGTGTGGAACAGATCTATGCACCAGCCTGATCATATTTGATCATATTCTGTTTTTTTTTGTTTTGTTCTGTTTTTGTTTGTTTTTATATTTTTCTTTTTCTTTTTCTTTTTTCTTTCTTTCCCTCTCTTTTCCCCCAGCTTCAGTTCTTTTCTGATTTGTTTAGAGTATATTTTCTGGGGATGTTGTTACCCTGTTAGCATTTTGTTGTCTCATGCACCTATTCTCCTCTGGACAAAATGACAAGACGGTAAAAATCACCTCAACAAAAAGAACAAGAGGTAGTACCGACTGCCAGGGACCTACTCAATACGGACATTAGTATGATGTCGGATCTAGAGTTCAGAATCATGACTTTAAAGATACTAGCTGGGCTTGAAAAAAGCATGGAATTTATTAGAGAAACCCTTTATGGAGAAATAAAAGAACTAAAATCTAACCAAGTTGAAATCAAAAAGGCTATTAATGAGGTGCAATCAAAAATGGGGGCGCTAACTGCTAGGATAAATGAGGCAGAAGAGAGAATCAGTGAGATAGAAGACCAAATGATGGAAAATAAAGAAGCTGAGAAAAAGAGAGATAAACAACTACTGGATCATGAGGACAGAATTCGAGAGATAAGCGATACCATAAGACGAAACAACATTAGAATAATTGGATTCCCAGAAGAAGAAGAAAGAAAGAGAGGGGCAGAAGGTATATTGGAGCAAATTACAGCAGAGAACTTCCCTAATTTAGGGAAGGAAACAAGCATCATAATCCAGGAAGCACAGAGAACCCCTCTCAAAATCAATAAAAATAGGTCAACACCCCATCTAATAGTAAAATTTACGAGTCTCAGAGACAAAGAGAAAATCCTGAAAGCAGCTCGGGAGAAGAGATATGTAACCTACAATGGTAGAAACATTAGACTGGCAACAGACCTATCCACAGAGACCTGGCAGGCCAGAAAGGACTGGCAGGATATATTCAGAGCACTAAATGAGAAAAATATGCAGCCAAGAATACTATATCCAGCTAGGCTGTCATTGAAAATTGAAGGAGAGATAAAAAGCTTCCAGGACAAACAAAAACTAAAGGAATTTGCAAACACGAAACCAGCCCTACAAGAAATATTGAAAGGGGTCCTCTAAGCAAAGAGAGAGCCTAAAAGCAACATAGACCAGAAAGGAACACAGACAATATTCAGTAACAGTCCCCTTACAGGCAATACAATGGCACTAAATTCATATCTTTCAGTAGTTACCCTGAATGTAAATGGGCTAAATGCCCCAATCAAAAGACACAGGCTATCAGATTGGATAAAAAAACAAGACCCATCGATATGCTGTCTGCAAGAGACTCATTTTAGACTCAAAGACACCCCCAGATTGAAAGTGAGGGGGTGGAAAACCATTTACCATGCTAATGGACACCAAAAGAAAGCTGGGGTGGCAATCCTTGTATCAGACAAATTAGATTTTAAACCAAAGACTATAATAAGAGATGAGGAAGGACACTATATCCTACTTAAAGGGTCTATCCAACAAGACGATCTAACAATTGTACATATCTATGCCCCTAACATGGGAGCAGCCAATTATATAAGGCAATTAATAACAAAAGCAAAGAAATACATTGACAACAATACAATAAGAGTGGGGGACTTTAACACCCCCCTCACTGAAATGGACAGATCATCTAAGCAAAAGATCAACAAGGAAATAAAGACTTTAAATGACACACTGGACCAAATGGACTTCACAGACATATTCAGAACATTCCATCCCAAAGCAATGGAATACACATTCTTCTCTAGTGCCCATGGAACATTTCCAGAATAGATCACATCCTAGGTCATAAATCAGGTCTCAACCGATACCAAAAGATTGGGATCATTCCCTGCCTATTTTCAGACCACAATGCTTTGAAACTAGAACTCAATCAAGAGGAAAGTCAGAAAGAACTCAAATACATGGAGGCTGA
Organism: Phoca vitulina; assembly: GCF_004348235.1. Taxonomy (NCBI): domain Eukaryota; kingdom Metazoa; phylum Chordata; class Mammalia; order Carnivora; family Phocidae; genus Phoca; species Phoca vitulina. Next base: position 38,020,239 of record NW_022589728.1, read on the forward strand.
AGAGCATCCTGCTAAAGAATGAATGGGTCAACCAGGAAATTAAAGAAGAATTAAAAAAATTCATGGAAACCAATGAAAATGAAAACACAAATGTTCAAAATCTTTGGGATGCAGCAAAGGCAGTCCTAAGAGGAAAGTATATAGTAATACAAGCCTTTCTCAAGAAACAAGAAAGGTCTCAAGTACACAACCTAACCCTACACCTAAAGGAGCTGGAGAAAGAACAGCAAATAAAGCCTAAACCCAGCAGGAGAAGAGAAATAATACAGATCAGAGCAGAAATCAATGAAATAGAAACCAAAAGAACAGTACAACAGATCAACGAAACTAGGAGCTGGTTCTTTGAAAGAACTAACAAGACTGATAAACCCCTGGCCAGACTTATCAAAAAGAAAAGAGAAATGACCCAAATCAACAAAATCATGAATGAAAGAGGAGAGATCACAACCAACACCAAAGAAATACAAACAATTATAAGAACATATTATGAGCAACTCTATGCCAGCAAATTAGATAACCTGGAAGAAATGGATGCATTCCTAGAGATGTATCGACTACCAAAACTGAACCAGGAAGAAAGAGAAAACCTGAACAGACCTATAACCACTAAGGAAATTGAAGCAGTCATCAAAAATCTCCCAACAAACAAAAGCCCAGGGCCAGATGGCTTCCCAGGGGAATTCTACCAAACATTTCAAGAAGAATTAATACCTGTTCTTCTGAAACTGTTCCAAAAAATAGAAATGGAAAGAAAACTTCCAAACTCGTTTTATGAGGCCACCATTACCTTGATCTCAAAACCAGACAAAGACCCCATCAAAAAGGAGAATTACAGACCAATATCCTTGATGAACATGGATGCAAAAATTCTCACCAAAATACTAGCCAATAGGATCCAACAGTACATTAAAAGGATTATTCACCACGACCAAGTAGGATTTATCCCTGGGCTGCAAGATTGGTTCAACATCCGCAAATCAATCAACGTGATACAATACATTAATAAAAGAAAGAACAAGAATCATACGATCCTCTCAAGAGATGCAGAAAAAGCATTTGACAAAGTACAGCATCCTTTCTTGATCAAAACTCTTCAGAGTATAGGGATAGAGGGGACATACCTCAATATCATAAAAGCCATCTATGAAAAACCTACAGCGAATATCATTCTCAATGGGGAAAAACTGAGAGCTTTCCCCCTAAGGTCAGGAACGCGGCAGGGATGTCCACTTTCACCACTGCTATTCAACATAGTATTAGAAGTCCTAACCACAGCAATCAGACAACAAAAAGAAATAAAAGGCATCCAAATCGGCAAAGAAGAAGTCAAACTCTCACTCTTTGCAGATGATAGGATACTTTATGTGGAAAACCCAAAAGACTCCACCCCAAAACTGCTAGAACTCATACAGGAATTCAGTAAAGTGGCAGGATATAAAGTCAATGCACAGAAATCAGTGGCATTCCTATACACCAACAAGACAGAAGAAAGAGAAATTAAGGAGTCGATCCCATTTACAATTGCACCCAAAACCATAAGATACCTAGGAATAAATCTAACCAAAGAGGCAAAGAATCTGTACTCAGAAAACTATAAAATACTCATGAAAGCAACTGAGGAAGACACAAAGAAATGGAAAAATGTTCCATGCTCATGGATTGGAAGAACAAATATTGTGAAGATGTCAATGCTACCTAGAGCAATCTACACATTCAATGCAATCCCCAACAAAATACCATCCACTTTTTTCAAAGAAATGGAACAAATAATCCTAAAATTTGTATGGAACCAGAAAAGACCCCGAATAGCCAGAGGAATGTTGACAAAGAAAAGCAAAGCTGGCGGCATCACAATTCCGGACCTCCAGCTCTATTACAAAGCTGTCATCATCAAGACAGTATGGTACTGGCACAAAAACAGACACATAGATCAATGGAACAGAATAGAGAGCCCAGAAATGGACCCTCAACTCTATGGTCAACTAATCTTCGACAAAGCAGGAAAGAATGTCTAATGGAAAAAAGTCTCTTCAACAAATGGTATTGGGAAAACTGGACAGCCACATGCAGAAGAATGAAACTGGACCATTTCCTTGCACCACACACAAAAATAGACTCCAAATGATTGAAAGACCTAAATGTGAGACAGGAGTCCATCAAAATCCTAAAGTGAACACAGGCAGCAACCTCTTTGACCTCAGCCACAGCAACTTCTTCCTAGAAACATCGCCAAAGGCAAGGGAAGCAAGGGCAAAAAAGAACTATTGGGACTTCATCAAGATAAAAAGCTTTTGCACAGCAAAAGAAACAGTCAACAAAACCAAAAGACAACCGACAGAATGGGAGAAGCTATTTGCAAATGACATATCAGATAAAGGGCTAGTATCCAAAATCTATAAAGAACTTATCAAACTCAACACCCAAAGAACAAATAATCCAATCAAGAAATGGGCAGGAGACATGAACAGACATTTTTCCAAAGAAGACATCCACATGGCCAACAGACACATGAAAAAGTACTCAACATCGCTCGGCATCAGGGAAATCCAAATCAAAACCTCAATGAGATATCACCTCACACCAGTCAGAATGACTAAAATTAACAAGGAAATGACAGATGTTGGAGGGGATGCGGAGAAAGGAGAACCCTCCTACACTGTTGGTGGGAGTGCAAGCTGGTGCAACCACTCTGGAAAACAGTATGGAGGTTCCTCAAAAAGTTGAAAATAGAGCTACCCTACGATCCAGCAATTGCACTACTGGGTATTCACCCCAAAGATACAAATGTAGGGATCCAAAGGGGTACGTGCACCCCGATGTTTATAGCAGCAATGTCCACAATAGCCAAACTGTGGAAAGAGCCAAGATGTCCATCAACAGATGAATGGATAAAGAAGATGATGTATATAGATACAATGGAATATTATGCAGCCATCAAAAGGAATGAGAGCTTGCCATTTGCAACGCCGTGGATGGAATTGGAGGATGTTATGCTGAGCGAAATAAGGCAATCAGAGAAAGACATGTATCATATGACCTCACTGATATGAGGAATTCTTAATCTCAGGAAACAAACTGAGGGTTGCTGGAGTGGGGGGGGGGGGGGGAGGGATGGGGTGGCTGAGTGATAGACACTGGGAAGGGTATGTGCTATGGTGAGCGCTGTGTATTGTGCAAGACTGTTGAATCACAGATCTGTACCTCTGAAACAAATAATGCAATATATGTTAAAAAAAAAAAAAAAGAAGAAGGAGGTAGCAGGAAGGGAAGAATGAAGTGGGGGAAATTGGAGGGGGAGACGAACCATGAGAGACGATGGACTCTGAAAAACAAACTGAGGGTTCTAGAGGGGAGGGGGGTGGGAGGATGGGTTAGCCTGGTGATGGGTATTAAAGAGGGCACGTTCTGCATGGAGCACTGGGTGTTATGCACAAACAATGAATCATGGAACACTACATCAAAAACTAATGATGTAATGTATGGTGATTAACATAACAATAAAAAATTTTAAAAAAAAAGAAAAAAGATACTATGAATAACTTTAAGCCAACATTTGACAACTTGGATAAAATGGATATGTTTTTGTGTGGATACATTTTTCTCATTTCTCTTTGGTAGAAAACCAGTAGTGAAATTGCTGGGTTTATAGCACTTGGGAAACCAGGACCTCTTAGAATTGCTATAACTAAAAAATCACATGAATTGTCAATACGAAGTGTCGGCAAGGACTAAAAACAACTAGAATTTCCAGATATTGCTGGTGACAGTCACTTGGAACAAATTTGTCATGAAATTAGGCATACATTTACTATATGACCCAGTAATCCCACTTCTACCCAAGAGAATGAAAATGTATCGACACAAAAACTTTTACAGGAATGTTCACAGGAACATTATTCATGCTTTCCAAAACTAAAAACAACAAAAATGTCCATCAACTGGTAAACAGATCAACAAAATGTGGTATAGCCATACAATGAACATACTTACTCAACAATAAAAAGGAAGGAACTACTGGTAAGTGCTACAACATAGATGAGCCTGAAAAACATTATGTTAAGTGAAAGAAGTCCTATGTAAAAGATTTATTTGTATGATTCCATTTACATGAAGTGTCCAGAAAAGGCAAATCAATAGAGATAATGATTAATATTAGTTGCCTGGGGCTGGGTGGTATGGGAATGGGTGCTGACTGTAAATGTGGACAGGATTCTTTTTGTGGTGATAAGTATGTTCTAAAACCAAATTGTGTTAATGGTCACACAACTCTGCAAATTTACATAAAAAGACAATAAAGTGTATACTATAGTAGTTAAAATGGTGTATTTTATAGTATGTAAATCATTCCTCAGTAAAAATCTTTCTGTTTGGGTTTTTTGTTTTTTTGTTTAGTTAGATTTATTTATTTTAGTGGGGCAGAGAGAGAGGAGAGAAAATCTTAAGCAGACTACCCAGCAGGGAGCCCGACACGGGGCTCGATCTCATGACCCTGAGATCATGACCTGGGCTGAAATCAAGAGTCAGATGCTTAAACCAACTGTGCCACCCAGGTGCCCCAATAAAGTGGTGATGGGTATCCACCACTCTTGGGTACACCCAAAGATGGGTACACCACTCTTTTAAAAAGTAATAGGCACTGGGGGCTAAGGTTTCTGAACTTAGACAATGAAAAAGAGAGGGAAAGAGCAAGAGACTGGGCAGCTGGTGCTGCTGTAGTGCCACATGTAAAAGCTGAATGAGAATTTTCCAGTGATGGGAATGACTTGTGGCTTTTAAAAGAACTTATGGCTAATACTCAATTACAAGTTGTTCTCTGGACTGTGCTGCCAGATAAAGAAATTGGGGAAAGCTATATTAGGAAGCAAAACCAAAAGAATGAGAAGATAGAAAATAAGAAAGAAAATTAGAGAATCAAGTAGACTAATATCACTAATATCTGACTATAATAGACATTTCAGGAAGAAAACAGAGAAGATGGAGATGAGAAAATTATCAAAGAAATATCCACAAAATTCCACATCAGAAGAACCAAAGTGCACCAACTTCCCAGAAAAAAAAAATTGAGGGGAAAAAAACCTACACAAAGGAAATTTAGAAGAGCAAAGATAAACACATAATCCAAAATACTTCCAAAGCCAATAACAGCAAAAACAAAAAGAACAGAAAACAAGGCCATTTGTAAGTACTGGGGACCTGAATGGCACTGAACTTTGTAGAATTAAAAGCCAATTAATACAGCCTGCTGGAAAATGAAGCTAAATGCCTTAAAATTTTAGAATGAAAATAATTTTCAACCTAGAATTTTGTTAATCAAATTTTATATTTAATCCATACTATGAAAACGCAGCTAGTTCTGTATGAATGTGTGTTCCCAAAGTACAGCCTCCTGAGGTTTAAGACATTCCCTGCCTCAGGAAGGTTTCACTTGGCAAGTTTTGACAATACTACTAAGCAGCATTCTGCAAATTCTCCTTTTCCTCCTCCTCCATAGCTTTGTTGAAGGATAATTCACATACTATAAAATTCATTCCTTTTGAGTGTGCAACTGAATGATTTTTAGTATATTTACAGAGCTGGGAAATCACTGCCACAATCTAGTTTTAGAATATTTATATCAACTACCATCTGATACCTCATTCCCATTTGTAGTCACTCTCCATTCTCAATCCCATCTAAGCAATCATTCTTTCTATGAATTTGCATTTTCTAGATACTTTATATAAATGGAATCATACAATATTCAACCTTCTGTGTCTGACTTTAGAGGTTCATTCTACCTGGAATTTTCTATCTAACCAAACTATCAATCAAGCATGTAATTAGTACCTTTGCAAATACACAAATTCAAAGAATTCACAAACCAATACCCTTTTTTGAAGCTCCTGGAAAATGCACTGAGCAAAATGAGGAGGTAAATGAGAAAAGAAGAAAACAAGCAAGTAACCAAGCAAAAGTAACCAAGAAAGAAACCCTAAAAGTCTATCCCTCCACCAAAGCAACAAACTATCAAAAACTTCCAGAACCAACTTTTTCTGGAATCAAAAGCTTACAAAACCAGGGGGATGCTTAGTAAAGAAAAGAACAGCTAAATTTGCTAACGAGTTTTGTAGTATTTTAACTTGCCTGAGAACATCTCCCCCAGTCCAGCTTGGCAATGGCCTTGAAAACAACTGCTCTCATTCCTGGTACAGGTTCCCAGTACTGGAGAGAGCAGTGCAAATCATATTCTCAGAGAACTATGGTTGTTCATTTTGACCTGTCTGGTGGCTCCCTAAAGAACCATCTCAAAGGACTTGCCTTTATCTCACCTAAGAACTCTCCTGGACCTGAGGCTGCTATCTGAATCCATTTGTCAAAACATTTATAGAGAAATGTATTAGCCAATTCCACCTGGGAGAAGGAATAACAATTAAACAATAGGAAAACCCAAAAAGCTTAGGAATAAAGATTAGGGGAAAAGATGCTTTGGGGAATAAAGGGCACAGAAAGACTCAGATGTTCCTAGGAATCTACAAGGCTACATGCAATGTAAAGGCTAGGCTCATGCTCATAGAAAGACTTGAGAAGGTCCTAAGCTGTCACCTCTGGCTGACCTTCCAGTTTCTCAGAAGCAAGAAGTAAAGTCAAAGGAAGAGTTGTAAACTGCCCGATCCAGTACTTACTAAAGGCACACCCCAACACACATGTAGAAGCCATATGCAAAGATTGGGAGAGGTTTTTTTTTCCTTTTCTGTTTTTTGGTTTTAGGTATTGAAGGAATTCTCTGCCAAATCATCAGCTGACCATGAATATATCACAAAAGAGACGTGAGTGGCCCACATGTAACATAGACTTTACAACATTAGTTCACGAAAGTCGCTAGACAGACAACAAAATTACAACAAGCAGCAACAACAGACCCTTCAAAAAGGAGAAAATCTGATTTCCAGAGTTAATACATTATACTCAAAATACTCAGTTTTCAAAAACAACAACAAAATACAATGCATGCAAAGAATGAAGAAAGTATGCCCCATACACAGGAAAAAGAGAAATTAATAGAAACTTTCTCTGAGGATGCAGAGATACTGGATTTACTAGAGAAAGACTTTATTGTTTTAAAGATTTTATTTATTTATTTGACAGAGAGAGACACAGCGAGAGAGGGAACACAAGCAGGGGGAGCGGGAGAGGGAGTAGCAGGCTTCCCGCTGAGCAGGGAGCCCGATGTGGGACTCAGTCCCAGGACCCTGGGATCATGACCTGAGCCAAAGGCAGATACTTAACAACTGAGCCACCCAGGTGCCCAAGAGAAAGACTTTAAATAAACTATTTTAAGTATGCTCAAAGAACTAAAGGAAACCATAAGAAAGTGTCTTGCCAAAAAGAAAATATCGATAAAAAAATAAAAAGTATAAAAAGGAACCAAACAAATTCTGGAAAAAAAAGTACAATAACCAAAATGAAAACTTCACTAGAATGGTTCAATAGCAGATATGAGCAGGCAGAAGAGTCAGCAAATTTAAAGTCAACTGACATTACCCAGTCTGAGGAGTAGAAAGAAAAAAAAGTGAAGAATGTACAGAACCTAAGATACTTGTGAGAGCACAGCGAGAATACCAACAAACGCATAATGGGAGTCACAGGAGGAGAGGGGAGAGAGAAAGGACAAAAAAAAATATTTAAAGAAATAATGGCAGAAAACTCCCCAATTTGATGAAATACATGCACTGACACAACAAAGAAGCTCGATGAGCTACAAATTGAATACACTCAAAGAGGTTAACACTGAGATGCATTATAAGCAAACTGTTATAAGACAATCTTTGCCTTAGAAAAAATGCTAAAAGGAATCCTTTAAGCTGAAATAAGAAAGTATAAAGTAACTGGAATCCACATTGAGAAGTAAACACCAGTAAGCCTATCTACATTGGCCAGTTAAAAACTAATATCAATGAATTTTTGGATGTAACTCCCCTTTATTTCTATATGACTTGAAAGACAAATACATAAAATTGCAGAATTATAAATCTAGGTTAATAGATTATACAACATTTGAAGATGGAATTTGTGACAATGGCATTGTAAGGTGGGATGAAACTATATAGGGGAAAGTTTTGTATAATATTGAAACTAAATTGATATTCACACTAGATTGTTGTGAATTAAGTAATTCCCCAGTGTAACTACTAGGAAAATAACTTCAAAATATATAATAAGGGATAAAAAAGGAAATAAAAATGATGAAGTAGGATCTATTAAACACAAAAGAAGGCATTAATGGAGGAAATGGAGGAAATGAAAAACAAAAAAGATATAAGACTTATAGAAGACAAACAGCAAAATGGGTGAAATTAGTCCTTCCTTATTAAATAATTTCAATTAAATGTCAGTCATAAGCACTCCAATTAAAGGGCAGAGATTGGAGGAATGGATTAAAAATATGATCCAATTATATGCTGTCTCAAGATACTCACTTTAGATCCAATCACAAAAATAAGTTAAAAATGAATGAATGAAAAAGATGTTTTTTCCTGCTGCTAGGTTTGGTTTACTGGTATTTTTGTACCTATATTCTAAGGATTACTGAGCTGTAGTTTTCTTTTCATATGATGTCTTTGTCTGGCTTTGGTATCAGAGTAATATTGGCCTAACAGGATAGTTGAGAAGTGTTCCTCTTCAATATTTTGGAAGAGTTTGAGAAAGTCGTGTTAATTCTTCTTTAAATGTTTGGTAGAATTCACCAGTGGAGCCATCAAGTCCTGTACTTTTCTTTGTTAGGAGATTTTTTATTACAAATTCAATCCCCATACTTGCTATATATTTATTTAGATATTCTATTTCGTCTTAGGGAAGTTTTGGTTAATTTCTATGTTTTTAGTAATTTTTCTATTGAACCTAGGTTATCTAATTTGTTGCCATATACTTAACTGTTAGTAGTATTTTCTTATAATCCTTTTTTTTTAAATTTTATTATGCTATGTTAATCACCATACATTACATCATTAGTTTTTGATTGGGATCATTCCCTGCATATTTTCAGACCACAATGCTTTGAAACTAGAACTCAATCACAAGAGGGAAGTTGGAAAGAACTCAAATACATGGAGGCTAAAGAGCATCCTACGAAAGAATGAATGGGTCAACCAGGAAATTAAAGAATTATTCAAAAAAACTCATGGAAACAAATGAAAATGAAATCACAACTGTTCAAAATCTTTGGGATGCAGCAAAGACAGTCCTAAGAGGAAAGTATATAGCAATACAAGCCTTTCTCAAGAAACAAGAAAGGTCTCAAATACACAACCTAACCCTACACCTAAAGGAGCTGGAGAACGAACAGCAAATAAAGCCTAAACCCAGCAGGAGAAAAGTTGAAAATAGAGCTACCATACGACCCAGCAATTGCACTACTGGGTATTCTTATAATCCTTTTTATTTCTGTAAGCTCAATGTCCCCACACAAAATCAGTTGTATTTTCTACACTATCAATAAACAGTCCAAAAAGGAAATTAAGAAAACAGTTCCATTAGCATGACAAAGAATAATTAGGAGTAAATTTAACTGAAGAGGTACAAGACTTATACACTGAAAACCAAGACACTGATAAAGATTGAAATAAATGGAAATATACTCCATGTTCATGGACTGAAAAATTTAATATTGTTAACATCCCCCAAAGTGATCTACAAGTTCACTATTATTAGCCCTATCAAAATTCCTTTTGAAAGAAAAGGAGCCTTTTTTGCAGAAATGGGAAAGCTGATCCTAAAAATCACATGGAATTGCAAGAAACCCCAAATAACCAAAACAATCTTGAAAAAGAACAAAGTTGAAGACTCACACTTCCCAATTTCAAAACTTACTATATAAAGCTACAGTAATCAAAACAGTGTGGTACCGGTATAGGACAGACATATCATCAAGAAAACAAAACTGAAAGTCGAGGAATAAAAACATACTCCTGTGCTCAAATGATTTTCAACAAAGGTGCCAAGATCATCCAATGGAGAAAAAATAGTCTCTTTAACAAATGGTGATGAGACAACTGGATATCCAAGGCAAAAAAAAAAATATTGAATTTGGGCTTATACTTAACACCATATATAAAAACTAATTCAAAATGGAAAAAAAGATCTAAATGTAAGAGCTAAAATTATAAAACTTATAGGGGTAAATCTCCATGACTTGAGATTTGGCAATGATTTCTTAAACACGACATCAAAACCATGAGCAACAAAAGAAAAAAGAAACTAGACTTCATCAAATTTTTTTTTAATTTGTACAGATACGTACACTATCAAGAGAATGAAAAGAAACTCTAGTATAGGAGAAAATATGTGTAAATTATATATCTGATAAGTATATATCTGATAAGAGCCTAGTATCATATATCTGATAAAGGTCTAATATGTATATCTCAAATACCTTATATACACACACATGTGTGTGTGTGTGTGTGTGTGTGTGTGGAGGGGAAGAAAGGAAGTGAGCATGCAGGCGGGGGGGAGGGCAGTTGCAGAGAGAAAATAAATGAAAGTGTAGTATCCAAAACTCATAACTCAACCACAAAAATAAAATAACCCAATTAAAATATGGTCAAGGGACTTGGATAGACCTTTCTCCAAAGAAAAAATACAAATGGCCAATAAGCACATGAAAAGAAACTCAAAATCATTAGTCATTAGAGAAATGTAAATCAAAATCACGAGATACCACTTCACACCCACTGGAATGACTATAATAAAAAAAGATCCTAGGGGTGCCTGGGTGGCTCCGTCAGTTAAGTGTCTGCCTTCGGCTCAGGTCATGATCCCAGGGTCTTGGGATCGAGCCCCACATCGGACTCCCTGAGTCTGCTTCTCTTTCTCCCTCCACCCCTCCCCATGCTTGTGCTCTCATGCTTGTGCTCTCTCTCTTGCTTATTCTCTCTCTCTCAAAAAAATAAAATCTTTTTTTAAAAATTTAAAAAACAAAAAAATTTTAAAAAGACCCTAACAAGGACATCAAGAAATTGGAACCCTTACATATTGCTACTGGGAATGTAAAATGGTACAGCCACTGTGGAAAACAGTTTGGCAATTCCTCAAAAAATTAAACATAGAATTACCACATGACCCGGCAAGTCCAATCCCAGGTGTATATCCAAGAGAAATGAAAACAGGTGTTCAAACAAACACAACAAATATTCATAGCAACATTATTCATAATAGCCAAAAAGTTTACAACCCAAATGTCCATCAACTGAAAGTTAAACAAAATGTGACATATCAATACAAGAAAATATCATTTAGCCATAAAAAGGAATGAAGAATGAAGTATTGATACATGCTACACATGGATGAACCTTGAAAATCTTATGGTAAGTGAAAGAAGCCAGACACAAAAGGTCACATATAATATAATTCCATTAGAGGAGATGTTCAGAATAAGTATATCCATTAAGACAAAAAGTAAATTAGGGTTTGTCAGTGGCTGGGCAAAGGGGAGAATGGAAAATGACTACTTAAGGGGTATGAGGTTCCTTTTGGGATTATAAAAATGTTCTGGAACTAGATAGTGGTGGTGTTTGTACAATATTGTACTAAAAGCCACCAAATTATACATTTTAAAATGGTTTAAATGGTGAATTGTACTTCAATTTAAAAAGGAAAAAGAAGAGATGCCTGGGTGGCTCAGTTGGTTAAGCTGCTGACTCTTGATTTGAACTCAGGTCATGGTCTCAGTGTTGTGAGACTGAGCCCCGCATTGGGCTCTGCACTCAACACAGAGTCTGCTTGAGATTCTTTCTCCCTCCCTCTCTGCTCCTCCACCAGGTCACACGCGCTCTCTTTCATAAATGAAATGAAATGAAATGAAATGAAATGAAATGAAATGAAATGAAATGAAATAAAATAAAAATTAAAAGAAGAAAGAAACCAAAGAATTACAATGGGGTATCCCAAGATAATAGTAAAAATACATTCCAGGACAACAGTACTGAGGAGTAAACAGCCCATACTGGAACAGGATAATGGAGGATTCTGAAAGAGAAGTCTCCTCAGGGGGAAAAAAAATACCAACTGATATATTTGTGCATAAGAAATATATTATAGGTAAGTGTGACAGAGTTCTTGGAGCATTTAAGGGGAAAAGTTAACAGCAGTTGCATAGAAAAACAATGCAAACATTAGCTCCAAGAAAAATGATGGATTGTATGAAATAGATATGCACCTCTTGGCTAAGCAACTGTGTTTATATAAAGAGTGGTAATTCAGTTAAAACTGAAACTTGTGAAATAACTATATGGTTGTGAGGGAAGATAGAAGGGTAAAGAAGTGAGGGAACTGATGTGGAAGACGTTAAGTTCTCATCTTCCAAAATAGGCGGCCAATATCAAAAAATAAAAAAATTGGAAACAATTTAAACATTTTATTGAGAAATACAGAGTTAAATACTAGAAGAAAAAGCTAATAGAGTATTTTCATATCTTTTAAATTATATAGACTGACAAATTTGGAAATTAAATTAATAATTTTTATTTTATTAAAAAGTAGCTAGTGGGAAAGACTACTTGTTATCCCCAAGAGCAGTTCTTCCCTTCTGCTTCAGTAACAGAATTAGCAGTCTAGACAGCTGAAGATTACAATTTCCAGTCTGCTTTGTATAGTATGACTAAGTTCTGCCCAATGAGATATTCAGTGAAAGTGATAGATGCTACTTATGGTCATACTTTTAAGAACTACCTCTCCCCTTACCTCTTTCCTGATGGCTAGACAGGGAATATGGCAGCTGGAGGAAAGGCATTCATCTTGGGCAATGAGACAGAGCCATACATTAAAGATGGCAAAGCAATGAGACTGAGTCCAATAACACTTCACCAGAGCAGAATGAATACACCAGCTCAATTATGAGCTGTTATAGAAAATACAGAAATAAGCTTCTATCTTGTTTAAGCCTTGTTATTATGGTCTCTCCTGTAAAGCAATCAAACCTATAGCATTTCTAATATAGACTGAAATCAACGGAAAGAATATAATAAAATTTCTTATGTACATAAGGTTTGCACCTAGGCAACTATTAACAGGAATGCTAAGACTTCCTTATGAAATTTAGGAATTATGGTAAAAAATTTACCTTTTTTAACTGGAGACTGATGTTGCTGTTGTTCATTATGACCTTGAGAAAAGGCTTGCATTCCATTTGTCTTACACTATTAAAAAAAAAAAAAAAAGAAAACATACTTTAACTATGGCTTGAAAATTTTATATAACCCTTTTTGTTTTACCATCCAAAACTATTTTCCCAAACAATCAAAGTATTAGTCAAGACATATTTCTGGCCTAAATGATAAGCAATCTTGTAAGAATGCTTATTAAAAATAAGCAAAAAAAAAAATCTTTCAAAATACATTCACATATATCTTTAACTATTTTGTCATGATTTTTTAACTAACTCCTCTTCTGATTCCATGCTCACCAAGAAGTACCTGGATTACAATTTAGCTTCCCATAAATCTCCCTAGCGCATATAATAAACTAGTAGAACCAATAAGAAAATATCCAGCACAAGACAGTAAGATTTCTCATGATAAAAAAAAAAATGGGTTTTCTGATTTTATAATCAGTTTCACAAATTTGGTCAATACAAACAATCCTTAAGATTATCTCTTACACTGACCCGTTTCATTTTGTTGGTTGCTTTTGCTGTACAGAAGCTTTTTAGTTTGATGTAGTCCCACTTATTTTTGCTTTTGTTGTTTATGCTTTTGATGTCATATTCAAAAAAATCATTGCCAAGACCAGTGTCAAGGAGCTATTATACTTTGCAAACAGTAGGCCATACTCTGAACCATGGTAATTCATTAAGGTAGGTTTCTCTGAAGACATCTATCCTGAAAAATGAACATCTCCACTCTATCAATCACCGTCGTAGCAAGTTGTAGCCCATTCCTTAAACACCTGCAAATTCTACCAAGGTAACTCCACAAGAAGTCAGAAAGATTAGTTATCTAGCCCTATGACACAATGAAGAGTAATGAGATAACCCTACAATACTGAGTCATCAAAATAAGTTATCAGAAAAAAATCAAATTTTAGCAAAATCTTTAGTTTTAAGTAGAGGTAGAAAAATATTAAAATGTCAAAGATTTTCATTCTTCAAAGTTTCTCTTCCTGTTAGATTTAATAAACAACATGAACTACCATATGGTCCTTTTTAAAAATTAATTTTTTAAATTTGACAATTTCAGCAGAGGCACACTTCACTAACACTAAAATGCAAGACCTAAAATCAAATTCAAAAGTAAACTGTAATCTGAAAAAAAAAAATTAAGAAACAATTTCTTTTTAAAATAGTATTTAAACGAAGAAAATACTTAAGAATAAATTTAACAAAGGTGGTAAAATATTTGTACATGGAAAACTATAAGACACTAAAGAAACTAAAAATAACATAAATAAATGGAAAGATACCTTATGTTCACAGATTGAAAGAATACTGTTAAAATGTCCTTACTATCTAAAGTGATCTACAGATTCAATGCAATCCGTTTCAAAATTCCAGTGGCAATTTTTATAGGTAAAGCAGTCCTAAAATTCATATGGAAAAACAAAAGTAGCCAAAGTAATCTTGAGTAAGAACACAGCTGGAGGCATCGCACTTCCTGATTTAAAACTATGTTACAAAGCTATAATAATCAAAACACTGTAATACTGTCATAAAAAGACACATAATGGGACACCTGGACTGATCTCAGGGTTGTAAGTTTGAGCCCCATGTTGGGTGTAGAGATTACTTAAAAATAAAATCTTTAAAAAAAAAAGAAAGACACATAAATCTGTGGAATAAAATAGACAACCCAGAAATAAACACACCCCTATACTCAACTAATCTTTGACGAGGGAACCAAGAATACACATGGAGAAGGGATAGTCTCTTCAACATATAGTGTTGAGGAGCATCTGGGTGGCTCAGTCAGTTAAGCGGCTGCCTTTCAGCTCAGGTTCAGGGTCCTGGGATCGAGCCCCACATCAGGCTCCCTGCTCAGTGAGGAGTCTGCTTCTCCTTCTCCCTCTGCTGCTCCCCCTGCTTGTGCTCTCTCACATTCTCTCTCTCAAATAAACAAATAAAATCTTTAAAAAAAAAAAGTGTTGAGGAAATTGTATATCCACGTGCAAAAGAAATTTTATCCTTATGTTATACTATACACAAAAATGAATTGAAAATGGATCAAAACCTAATATAAGACCATAAAAACCATAGAAGAAAGCATATGGAAAAAGCTCCTTGACACTGGTCTTGGCAATGATTTTTCTGAATATGACATCAAAAGCATAAACAACAAAAGCAAAAATAAGTGGGACTACATCAAACTAAAAAGTTTCTGTACAGCAAAAGCAACCAACAAAATGAAAGAGCAACCTACTAAATAGGAAAAAATATTTGCCAACCATATTTCCAGTAAGGGGTGAATATCCAAAATATATAAAAATCTCATATAACACAACAGCAAAATAATAATAATAATCTGATTTAAAAATAGGCAGAGGACCTGAATAAACATTTTTCCAGAGAAAACATACAAATGGCCAAGAGGTACATGAAAAGATGCTGGACATTGCTAAATCGTCAAGGTAATACAAATCAAAACTACGAGGAGATACCACCTCACATCTGTTAGGAAGGCTATCATCAAAAAAAGGTGAGTGTTGGCAAGAATGGGGGAGGAAAGGAATTCTTGTACAATGTTGGTGGGAATGTAAATTGGTTCAGCCATTTTGGAAAACAGTATGGAAATTCCTCAAAAAATTAAAAGTAGAACTACTGAAAGATCCAGCAATCCCACTTCTGAGTATACATCCAAAGGAAACAAAAGCACAGTCTTGAAGACTGCGCAATCCCATGTTCATCCACTGCAGCATTTTTCACAATAGCCAAAATAAGGACATAACCTACATATCCATCAACAGATGAATGGGATAAGGAAAATGTGGTAGATTAGATAGATGAAAAATATATAAATAGACTATTATTCAACCATAAAAAGAGAAGAAAATCCTGCCATGTTACAACAAGGATGAACCTGGAAGACATTATACTAAGTGAAATAAGCCAGACACAAAGACAAATATTGTATGATCTCACTTATATGTGAAATGTTAAAAATTCAAACTCATAAAATTAGAAAATAGAATGGTGATTGCCAGGGGCTGAGAATAGGGGGAATGGGGAAAAGCTGGTCAAAGAATACAAATTTTCAATTACAAGATAATTAGGTTCTAGAGATCTAACATACAGCATGGTAGTTATAATTAATAATATTGTATTATATACTTGAAATTTGCTACGAGGGTAAATCTTAAGTGTTCCCCCTACATACACACATACAAGTTTGGTAACTATGTGAGGTGCTGAATGTGTTAATTAACTTGATTGTTAGGATCACATCACAATGTATACATGCATTAAATCATCAGGTTGTATACTTTTACAAAAAATCATGTTGTATAACCTAAATATATTCAATTTTTGTCAATCAAACCTCAAGAAATCTTGAAAAAAATGTATTTTGTCATTTCTGCATATATTAGCAACTAAAAATACTGATTATTTCAAGTATTTCATAGCATGTAAGAATACATCTACTAAAATTTTATAATTTTTTCAATTATATTCTTACAATAAAATCATACATCTTACAAATTTTACAATCTTACATAATCAAATCAATAAAATTTGAGAATTCTATAATAAAGATATGCAGAAAGTGTGATGGAAGGAATGAGTAGGAGTCTCAAACTTGGCTTAAAAATGTCAGGAAAGGGGGGGCGCCTGGGTGGCTCAGTCGTTAAGCGTCTGCCTTCGGCTCAGGTCATGGTCTCAGAGTCCTGGGATCGAGCCCCGCATCGGGCTCCCTGCTCTGCGGAAAGCCTGCTTCTCCCTCTCCCACTCCCCCTTCTTGTGTTCCTTTTCCCCTGTGTTTCTTCCCTGCCAAATAAATAAAAACAATCTAAAAAAAAAAAAAAAATGTCAGGAAAGGGGCGCCTGAGTGGCTCAGTCATTAAGCGTCTGCCTTTGGCTCAGGTCAGGATCCCAGGGTCCTAGGATGGAGCCCCACATTGGGCTCCCTGTTCAGCAGAAAGCCTGCTTCTCCCTCTCCCACTCCCCCTGCTTGTTCCCTCTCTCGCTGTATCTCTGTCAAATAAATAAATAAAATCTTTTTTTAAAAATGTCAGGAAGGGCTTTACATGATGCTTAAACAATACTTGGAGGATTAGTAGTAGTTAGACTGGCTTGACTAGTGAAAAATGAATGTTTATGGAAGAAAAGAACAGCTTTCTGTTGGGAAGTATGGGGTAATATAGCTAGTTTAGGAAATGGAAAAATTGAATAGGCCTGAGTAAAGCAAAATAAACACCAGGTCTTTTTTTTTTTTTTTTTTTTTTTTCAAGTCAAGGCTCCTTGCAATTTATGGTACAATACCCAAAATTCTATATAGCTTTTTCATATTTATAGCAAAAATGTTCCCACCTCCTGTCACTCATCTTAAACAAACGTACATCACTGAGATAACAAAGGAGAATGAGAAAAGGTAAATGCATATCAAACTCCACTCCTAAGGGCACCTGGGTGGCTCAGTCGTTAAGCGTCTGCCTTCGGCTCAGGTCATGATCCCAGGGTCCTGGGATCGAGCCCCGCATCAGGCTCCCTGCTCTGCGGGGAAGCTTGCTTCTCCCTCTCCCACTCCCCCTGCTTGTGTTCCCTCTCTCGCTATGTCTCTCTCTGTCAAATAAATAAAATCTTTAAAAAAAAAAAAAAAAAACCAAACTCCACTCCTAGAACAAAAGTTAAACAGGAAAAAAACTAACTCATTGAGTTAGTTAATTTCTGTAGTATAAAAGAGCTCCTACAAAACAATGAAAAAAAAAAAAAGCCTATAATAAAGAATGGGCAAAGACCAGGAAATGGTAATACAGATGAAGGAAAATTCAAATTACTGGGGTTTTTTTTAAGATTTTTTTTAAGATTTTATTTATTTATTTTAGAGAGACAGCAAACATGAGCCAGGGTTGGGGGGGAGCACAGAGAGAGGGAGAGAGAGAGGGAAAGAATCTCAAGCCAACTCTGCTCAGTGCAGAGTCCAACAGGGGGCTTAATCTCAGGATACTGAGATCACAATCTGAGCCAAAATCAAGAGTCAGACGCTTAACCAACTGAGCCACCCAGGCAACCCTCAAATTACTCTTAAATAAATAAAAGATGGCTACAAAATATTGACATTCCTCCCATCAACAGGTAAATTCTTTATCTCTTCCCCTTGAATCTGAGCAAGTTCTTCTGACTGCTCAGACAGATCTAATACGGCAGACATGACACTTTGCTTATTTCCAGGCCTTAAGAGTCTGGCAGCTTCCACCTCTTATCTTTTAGAACATTAGTCATGGAACCCAGATATGGAACTGTGAAAAGCCCAAGCCACTTGGAAAGGCCATTTGTAGGTGTTCCTTCCATTCCACTGAAGCAGCTGAATCATAAGCCAATAGCCAGCACCAACTGTCAGCCATGTAAGTAAGCCATCTGGCCATCGAGTCAAGACTTATTAAATGACTCCAATCCTAGATGCTACCTGACTGCAGCCACATTACTGAACTTAGAAAAAGGCCACCTGAGCTCAGTCAACCCACAGAGCCATGAAAAAGAGTAAGAAGCTATTGTTTTAAGTCAAAGTTTTCAAGTATTTTTTATGAGGTAATAATAAAAAACAGAGGTTAAAAGAAGTTATTCAGCAGAGGGAAGATAATATCAAACAGAAACATGAATTTATACAAAGAAATTAAGAGCACTGGAAATGGAGTAAATAAAGGTGAAATAAAACTCATTCTTTTATTTCTTAAGTTACTTTAAAAGATAACATGTGAAAGCAAAAATAACAGCAATGTATTATGTATTTATAGTACAAGCTACAGTAAAATTATTCCCATAATAGAACATGAATGGGAGGGAAGAGTCTACAAAAAAAAACAGATCTAATAAGTAAATTTAACAAGATCGATATACAAAAACCAATACTATTTATGTATCCTACCAGCCAGCATGTGGAATTTGAAATTTACACAAAGTACCATTTATAATAGTATCAAAAAATATGAAATGCTTATAAATTTGACAAAAGATGTTCAGGACCCCTATGCTAGAAAATACAAAAAATGGAAAGATATGCTGTGTTCACGAATCAGAAGACTCAATATTGTTAAGATGTTAATTCTTCTCAAATTAATCTTTAGACTCAATCAAAATTCCAGTAGACTTTTTTGTAGAAATTGACAAGCTCATTTAAAACTTATATGGAAATGCAAAAGACCTAGACAACTGAGACAAATTTGAAAAAGACTGAAGTTAGTGAACTTTCACTATCTTATATCAAGACTTATCATAAAGCTACAGCAGTCTGTAAAATGTGATGTTGACAAAAAGATGGACACATAGGAGTACCTATGTAGTGTGGTGAATATAGTTAACAATACTGTATTGTATACCTGAAAGCTGTTAAGAAAATAAATCTTAAATGTTCTCTCTGTAACAACAACAAATGGTAATTATGTGAAATGAAGAATATTTTAACTAAATTCATTGTGGTAAACATTTTGCAACATATAAATGTATCAAATCATCACACATCATATCTTAAACTTAGTTACATGTCAATTGTATCTCAATAAAGATGGGAGAAAAAGACATATAAATCAATAAAGCATAATAGAGTTTAGAAATAAACTCACACATGTATACTGATTTTCAATACTCTCACAATTCAATGAACCAAACAACCCAAAATCAAACAACCCAAACAAGGCAAACAACCCAAATATCAAATATATGCAAAATATTTGAACAGACACTTCACAAAAAAAAAAAAAGAAAAATACAAATGGAACATAAGCTCATAAGATGCTCAATCTCATTAATCAGTAAGAAAATGCAAATTTAAAATACAATTAGATACTAACACATACTAAAATGGCTAAAAATTGGTAGGCTATGAAGCTATTGGAACTGGCACATACTACTGGTGGGAATATAAGATAGCACAACCACTTTGAAAAACATTTTGGCAGTTTCTTGTAAGTTAAACAAACTCCTCATAAAACCCATCAATTCCATTCCTGTGTACTGGGTGTATGTCCACACACAAACTTGAACATAATCATCCAGAGCAGCATTATTCATTATATCCAATATGTATATTTCATTTACATGACATTCTAGAATAGTCAAAACTAATTTACAATTAAAGAGAGCAGATCAGTGGATGCCTGGAGCAGGAGGGAGCATTAAGGGTTAGTGGAAGCATGAATGATGAATGACTGACTGCAAAGAGATATAAGGGCACTTTGGGGGAAGATAAAAATGTTCTATATCTTCATTGTGGGGTTGGTTACGTAGGGTATATATTTGTCAAAACTCATTGAACAAATGGGTTCGTTTCACTGTAAATTATACCTTAATAAAGTTGGCTTAAAAAATATATAGTTAGTAAAAAGTATCCAGCATGTATGTGGCACCTCTAACATAGGTTCTGGTAGCTTTTGCATTATAACTGAAGCAGCAGACAAAATTTTAAGTTTAGGAGTAAATTTATTATATGATTTGGTTTTCCTCTATAAAATCTGCAATGTTAATATACTTTTTTACATATAAAGTTTTTTGAAGAAGGTCAATGGTTCCAAAGAGAGTTATAAACATTACTGTTGTATTAAGGGGGCATGCTAGCTGATAGAATAAAACAAAACACTACAACAACTTATTAAAAATTAATATAAAGCAAGAGTAATTAAGATATCATGGTACTGACACAGAGACATGCAATTAGATCAATGGAACAGAATAGAGCCCAGAGAAAGACCTTATGTATGTGAAAACTTATTATACAATAAAGATGTCATAAATCTTTATGGAAATAATAGGTTATTCAATGAATTATACTTGAGAATTGGTCATCTACATTAAAAAAATTAGATTTCTATCTCATATCTTATAAAAAAATCAATTTCAGGTAGACTATACCTGAACACGTATGTAGGAAAATATCTTTTGATGTTAGCAATGGTTAGACTTCACAATCACATAAAAAGTGAAATCATAAAGAAAAACACTGATAATATGACTACATTAAGATTTAAAACTTCTGAACAAAAACACCACAAAAAAGAAACAATTCTCTCATAAACCATATTCCCAGGAAAGAAAATATTTGCTCTGCATAAAAGAAAAATAATTAAAATCCAAAATACAGTTTAAAGGCATATAAACCAAAAAGAAAAAGACAACCCAAGAAAAATGGGTAAATGATATGAACTGGCAATTCAGAAAAAGAGAAAATCCAAATGGCCAAGTTAAACATGAAAAGATGCCCCACTTCACAAATAATAGAAAATTAAAAACTAAAACCAACAGAAAGATATTTCTCAGGGGTGCCTGGGTGTCTCAGTCAGTTAAGTGTTTGCCTTCAGCTCAGGTCATGATATCAGGGTCCTGGGATCGAGCCCCATATGGAGCTCCCTGCTCAGCAGGGAAACTGTTTCTCCCTCTGCCCCTCCCCCCACTCATGTTCGCTTGCTCTCCCTCTCAAATAAATAAATAAAAATCTTTAAAAAAAAAAAAAAATACATGAGTTCTTATCCATTTTACAAGACAAAATCTTGAAGTCTGACAATAACAAGGCAAGGATGTAGAAAAATCAGACCTCTCCTTCATTGCTCATACAAATCACTTTGGAGAGTACTTTAGCAGTAAATAATAACATTGAAGATAAGATTACCTGTTAACATAGTACTTCTACTTCAGTTTTATAATGCAGAGAATCTCCCAAATATGCATAAAATATAACATATGGATGGATGTGCATAGCATTTATTGTAAAATAGAAACAAGTGCCAAGCCCACCAATAGAAAATGGAACAAAAAATATGGCGTATTAATATATATAAAGAGATTTTTTGTATCAGCACATATAGAACAGCTTTATTCATTTTAAAAGTTGCCTAACATTCTATTTATTATGAATATACTTATGCTTGTGCATGCATAATCTATTTCTGGAAGGATCTAGGTGAGAAACTGGTACAATGGTTAGTTCTGATCAGAGAAAGTTGGTGACTAGGGGATAGAGATTGCAGGGAAATTTTTCACTAAATGCCATTTTATATGTTTTCAATTTTCAATTTTGATGATTTTACTTAGTCAAAAAATTATGTTAGAAATTTTAAAATATAAACCTAAATGCAAAAAGAACAGCAAAAACACATGTGGGTATAATACTATTTATATAAAATTATAAAACAGTTGAAACAATTCTATTTGTTGTAGCAAAAGTACTAATACATTCATGGAAACAATAACAAATTGAAAATAATTGGAGGAGGGTAAGGAGGAGGGTGAGAAGAAAATGGGATGGTGGAGGGGCACAGTCCCCAGGCACAGCCAGGAAAACTGCTGCATGTATGGAACGAGCACTTACTACATGCCAGACACAGTGCTAAGACTTTGGAAGCATTAGCTCACTGCTGCCTCCTCCTCACACTTACCTGTGAGAAAGACAGCTATTAGCCCCATTTTCAGGTGAGGAAACTGAGGCTTTGAGAAGTGAAAGAAATCACTCATGTAAGGTCACAGGGCTGGGAAATGGCAGCGCTGGGGCTCAAGCTCATCTTCCTATCAGAACCTTGGCATGTGGCTATGTGCCCCTCAGGCCAGCCACCACCTCTCTGGGCCCATCTCTGGGACAAGCTTTACTGCGCACATTTAAAGCAATACTTGGGGATGGCAGGAAATAGGATTCCACTGCACAATGAACACTATTCTCATATACCTACATAGGGGTGAGAAAAGGAGGGTGAGGAGAAGATGGGTTAGTGGAGGGATAAATAGGGGTTTTAAAATATATGTTAGGTTTCTTCTTTAACATTTTTAGGCAGGGGAGGGGCAGAGGGAAAGGAAGAGAGAGAATCTTATCTCACAAACCTGAGATCATAACCTGAGCCAAAATCAAGAGTTGGATGCTTAACCAATTGAGCCACCCAGGTACCCCTCTTTAACATTTTCTAAAATACAGCAAAATGTTTAGATTTGAAAATGCTGGGCAACAGGTATAATTTCCTTTAGTATATTATTGAAATATATCATAACTTTTTAAAAAGTATATAAAGTACTTAGCATGGTACCTGGCACAGCACCATCTAACAAATGTTACTTTCCAGTCTGCAATACTTCATTTTATTATAATTTCTAGGACTTACTCTGCTAACTCCACTTTGTAAGCACTGAGTGTTGCATGAATATTCATTTTGAAAGTTGAAAGGGAATACTGCTCCTGTTAGAAGGGGAAAAAAGAAAAATACTTTAAATACCCATTACTTCAATAAATGATATACAACCACCCAAAAACCTTAGGTATCCAGGATATTCTAGGTACTGTTTTGAATTGTTTTCTGATAATTCATTTACTTAACAAATATTTATTAAACACTATGAAATGTCAGCCACTGTGTTAGGGGACGGGTTGTAAGTGTGAAAAGAGTTCAGAGATAAAAGAGTTCATGGTCTATTTTAAAAGACAAGCTCATAAACAATTACTATAATAAAAACAAGTTATATGAGGGCTACAGAGAAGATACTAGGGGAGAGCAGACTGGGCTGTGTGATATACAGGAAAGCTTCACAAAAGGAAATAATTCTGGGGTGCCTGGGTGGCTCAGTTGGTTCAGTGTCCAGCTCCTGGTTTTGGGTCAGGTCACGATCTCATGGGTCGTGAGATCGAGCCCTGCATTGGGGTCCACGATCAGTGCAGAATCTACTTGAGATTCTCTCCCTCTGCCCCTCCACCCTGCTCAAGCCCAGCTCGAGCTTGGTCTTTCTCTAACTCTCGCTCTCAAATAAATAAATAAAGTCTTAAAAAAAAAAAGTAAATAATTCTATCTGGGTCTTGAAGAAAAGTAGAATTCTCTGGGGATGTGAGCTAGCCAGGGAATACAGAAGTATATTGAAAAAGGCCAAAATTAGTTTCTGATTTACTAAGCCTTTCTACCTAATAAAACTACTTCTCTCTGGATCTTAAAAGGATATAATTAAATGAGAGATGGGCCCACTACCTTTAACCCCTATAACAGACTTGGAAGGAAAGGATCAATGAAAAACTGAATCTGTACAGATAAGGGAGTGAGGGGTGCTGTAAACAGGCTGGTCACAGAAAGGAGCTGCTGCCAATGGCTTTATACCCTTCCCTTTAGGAGAAAAGCTGAGACCTGACCCCAAACTACTGCTTCTTCAGCACACCAGAAGGAGATGGCATCAACACTGCTAAAGCTATGGTCCAGAAGATCCCTAATTTCATTTGTCTCTCTTAAGTCATAGCCATCTTCAGGGGAAACATGACCAAAGTAGAGACACTCTTCCTTGTAAGAACCAAGGATGGGAGAACAAATTGAAGACTGAGGAACTGGTGCCATTTCTATCTTTTCTGCTTCATCTTTGCACCCAATAAAAGAGCTATTTTTTTTCCCTTTTCTAATCAGTTACTCAGTTGAACACATGGACTAAAGAATATTTTAATAGGATGCTGACATATTTATATATTAATATTTAGGAGATATATATATTAATATTTAGGAGATATATATACACATATACATATAAACCTAAGTTAAAATACAGAAGCCATTCTGGCAACAATGAAAAAAATAAAGGGTTAATAATCCAATTAAGGAAAAAGTATTCCAAAAATTTGTCCCAAATACTAGTTTTATAGGCAAAAGAAAAAATCTTTAATTTTAGAAATTTTTGTTTAAATTTCCTGAAAAATGAGACTATATGTCCTAGCATAGCCCTAATCTGTAACTGTTGTTTTGTTTGTATTCATTCATTTATTCATTCATTTATATGCTGTTAGGAATTTTTTTTAAAGGCTAATTCTCTCTCCAGCATGATTGCTCTGCAGTGATCATAATCACAGGGCACAATTTGTATTTAGAGTATCATTCTAAGCAGAAGCCAGTTAACCATGAAAATGAGACATAAAAAAAATACAAAAAGTTGTTCTCAGGCAAGAGCCATTCTTCCTACCTTTGTTAGTCTGGTACACTATGGATTCACAGACTATTAAGAGTCTTTTTCTTCGGTTTTTAAATTCTTCAAACAAACAAGATCATTAGTTTTCAATATTTCTTACCCAGCATAAACAATTACTTCATATATTATTTAGCCTTTCATATACTACTTAGCCATTAAACAATTAATATTTAAAGATATATACCCCAGATTACTCACCAGGGGGAGAAGTCAGATGACGAACAGGTCTTGCTGGTTGAAGCGGTTTACCAATCAATTTTTTGGTTTCCATTATCACAAAGACCTTGAGGTTCCATACTTTAGGAAGGAAAAATGGATCTTATCTTTTCAACAAGATAATCAAGATGCTTTTATATACATACACACACACACACACACACACACACACAAACATTCATTTGAAGATAATCTATTTTATAAGTTAAGGTGGAAACCTCAGAGCCCTTTATACCATCTGTCACAATGGAACATTCCCTTTTTTGAAATATTTTCCTCCCATAACTTCCCTGACTTTTCTTTTAGTTTGTTTCCTATTTCTTTGACTACCTCTTCTAACTTCCTTGGCTTATTCCTCTTCTTTCCACCAATTAAATTTAGGAATTCTTCCAAATTTGGCTTTGATCCTCTTCCCTGACCTCAACTATTCTGATGATTTCAACTACCTATCTACATGATAAATATACCCTAATTTATACATTTAGCATCTACCTCTCTTAAATTCCAATTCTATTTTTTAAGATATTTCTGTTTACATTTTATCACAGACACCTCAAATTCAAGATATCCAAAATCAAATTCATTACTTTGACTCCAAAGATGTTCCTTAAAGTCTTCAACTCCCTCAGATCACCTTTGGTTAAATAAGATCTAAATAAGAGCCTCCATACCATAATTAGTCTCTAATTCCTGTCCATTCTACTTCCAAAATATTTCTCAAATCTATTTTCTTCTTTCCCACCACTACTCTTTTAGTTCCACAGTAGCACTGAATTCATCTCCCTGATCACTCAGTCTGATTTAAATACTCCCTTCTCTCCCTATGTTCATGGGACACAGTGAATATGCCTACATCATGGCATTAGAGAACACTGTACTATACTATAATGACTGATTTGTCTTTTATACTTACAAAAGTGAGGAGCAGATTCTTTAAGTGAGGAACAATATTTTCATTTACACTCTTTCCCTGGCAACTAACATAGTACCTGGACTGGATCCAAAGTAGGTGTAACACAAGCATTTGCTGAACAAATGGATGAATATAACCTCTTTCTCTCCAAACTATGATCCCTTTACACACACACCTGCTCTAAAAACTTCAATTCCTCCTGAATGAATAATCCTCCTGGATTATTCAGAATAGAAATAGGAGCCGACATCCAAGTGTCATGCAGAGTAAACCATTTACCTAAGTTACATTATTTAAAATTCAGAATAACTCTATTAATTAGGCACAATTAAGAGTTAGAGTTCGGGTCTCAGGTTGGCCTACATGGGTTCATATTATGGCTCCAGCACCTAGTTATATAACTATGGAAAACAGCCTCTCTATCCTAGGTTTGATGTGAAGACTAAATAAGATATATGTATATGCCTGGTACATAGTAAGAGCTTAATAATGTTAGCTTTATTATTTTTTTATAATCCTAATTTTGCAGATAAGGCTTGGAGAAATTAGGTAACTTGCCCAAGGTCCTGAATCAAGGAAGTGATGGGATGCCCATGTCCATGCTTCTGGCCAGTAAGAATCAAGAATCTTGCCCAACCTTTCTCCTACCCCACACCCCGGCAGAATTGAACAGGTTCTGGTTAAGTACCCTTATGTGCTCACAAAACACCCCTGTGTATATCCTCTTCCAATATGGTACTTACTGTACTAGTTGCAATTACCTATTATCTGACCATTAAATTATAGTTCTTTCACACAGGTATATCTCCCGTGTCTAGCACAGTGCCTAGAACACTGTGGGTGTTTAACAGATTGTTGAATTCATAAATCTTATTTTGTTTCACCATATATTTATATGTTCTGGAGTTCTTTCACTCTCCCTGCTGCTCTTCTCCCAAAACGCTATTTATCTTTCAAGACCAAGGTCAAGTTCCTGTTACTTCCTTGGAAAAAAATATCCTCATGTCTCAACAGTAATGGAAAATAAAGTAGTTCACCTGAAGCTTTCTAGTTCCTAACAGATAGCTGACAGTAAAATAATAACAATAATAACTTATCTTTCTTTCTTCTTCCACTAGCCCTTACTGTATTTTATTTATTAATTATTCTAAGATGTATCACAGTAAATCTATTACATGCCTGTTTGATTAGACTTGGTTAATTGAGGCTAAAAAAACTAGATCTTACTTATCTTTGTGTCCTAGTACCTGTAACATAATTAGTTTTACTAAATAAATCTATAAATTTAAATACCTCTTAAATATAACTAAAACCTTCTGATGCCTGAATAGGACACAGATTTCCAAATTATGGTGCCTATTAAAACAAAGCCTAAAGTAAAATTCTATCTGACTTTGTATCTGCTCATCCAGAAGCAGTTGTAACCATATGATTTTAAGCAGATCATTACCCTAAATGACTGTTTCCCAAAGTAAAGAATAGGGTTAATAACCCTTTTAGCTCCAAAGACATGCTTTCATCTATTTAAAAAATGCCTCTGGACACAATTCAGATGTTAAAATCATAAATTTATAAACAACCTCTCAAAGCACTGATAACTAAGCACAAAATAGTTACTTTTTCTTAAAGTTTGGAGATAAGCCAGCCAGTTAATTAATTAATTAGTTAATTAATACCTATCAAACTTTTGTAATGTGTCTCTTAACTGGTATTTCAACATGGCTATTAACAACCTTCTAAAAAAACTAATGCGGTCTGTACTTGTTGGCAATACAACTTTGATATAATAAGAAACAAAAGTTATAAGCATACGTAGCAAAAAAAAAATACTTCAAATATTGAATATGTTCTATGCAGAAGGAAAAATTTTAAATAAGGACCAAAAAGCAATCTAATATTGTGTTATTTAATGTTTATCCTAGACATAATTAGAACCCTAATACTAGTATGTAGTAACTTTCCATCCTGTTTCCCATATGAAACTAATGAATCAGAATACAATAGAGTACTTTGGCACACACTTTCTTGTTTTTCATTGCTCAGCTGAAATTGAGTTGATAGGTTGTAAAGTCCTTTCCAGTTGCTGAGCAGTGCAAATCCACAGTATTTAAACTAGGGATTTTCAAGAGTTGGGGAGTTACAGAACTATTATATGGTTTTGCAACACAAGTACATAAACGAAAAATAAAAGATCTTTTAGTATCACCCACCCTTTCAATTTATAGTCAATTTATAGTAGGAAAACTAAGCAAGGGCTCCAGATATATAAATTCACATCAGTTAAGGAAATGAGAAAAGATAATGCCAGATAGTATTCTATTTAATATTTTTTAAGTAAACTATACCTGCATAGAGATACTGATATTATAGGGAATAAGTCTGGGATGCACAGTATACAAAAGCATCATGTTACGTTATTGTTAACATCATGTTAACGTTAGTGTTATTAATGGAAAAGGCAAGTATTTATAGTAATTATCACTGTAAAACTGATCCACAGGATCATAATCTATGAAGGACAGGACTCCACAAACCAAAGCCTAATTCTCAGTTTAGGTTAAAAATAATAAAGATTAACTGAACTAACAAAATCATTATATAAAATAATCTTAAACTCTAAAACCTGCCTCACTCACCCAATGTAGAGCTCCAAAAGTTTCCTTTGAAGCTACTAGTACTACCTAGGGTAGGCATTTATGGTATCAACTGTTAACAAAGGACAACACTTGCAAAAGAAAAAGAATCCTACTAACGACAATGGATAACAAGTAGTGGGCCAATCATGGAGTTGTCTTTTAAACTATGAATATACAGCCTTGTAGTATAAGTATTTTTTAAAGAACATTTTGATCCAATGTCTCAAAAATTTCATTCTATTAATACATGCTGAGAAACAGCTACTGAATAAAGTTTTTTTCCAAGTTTACACATATTTAAAAAATCATCTTAAAAGGCCAACTGCTAGAAATAGAATATTGGTCCGCATGTCAGGAAGCTTTAGTTGCTATTCTAACATCTAGCAATACTTAACTATATCTTAGGTTCCTTTTCTGTTTAAAAAAAAATCAAGCTATGAATCCTAAAGACCAACCAATTCTGATATTATAAATTAGCCTAGAATTTTCTAAAATACAGTACAATGGGACAATAAGCACAGATACTGACCAATTGGGACATAATCTTACTATGCAACATATACTATTCTTATTTAATTCAAACTCCATTTTTTGAGGTCCTATTACATACTAAATTCTTTATAAATATTTCACTTAATTTTAAGCCATATGTAGAAAATCATTATTAGTAACCTTATAGATGTGAAACCTAATACTCAGAAAAATGAGATTCTCAAGTTCACATAGTATATATTTGGTAAAAATGAGGATTTAACTATAAAGTTCATGCCCTTGTCTCTAAACTTGCATGTTTGGTAAGTAAAAGACATCTGACTCTCTAGTATTCCATGTGGACATTGCTTATTGGATTTTTTTAATGAATTATGAAAAGGGACATTTATATATAAAGACTTGCTGAATAAATTGGTAGTTACTAATAATTTCCATATCCTCAATTTATCATTTTTCTAGAATACTAAATAAATTATAAGATTACTATGCTTTCCTCATTCTGTAGACATGGTACAGTGCCTTACTTACCATAGGTCACGACATAAGAAACATACATACCATGTACTGTATTTAGAAGCCAGATACTATACTTAAAATTTCCAACTTAAATTCTACATTTCTTCAGAAAGTGCTGAGGGTTTTGCTGCAATTAAGAAATAAGATCAGGGGCATCTGGGTGGCTCAGCTGGTTAAGCGTCTGACTCCTGATTTCGGCTCAGGTCAGGATCTCAGGGTCCTGCGATCAGCCCTGCGTCAGGCTCTGCACTCAGGGGGGAGTCTGCTGGAAATTCTCTCCCTCTCTCTCTGCCCCTCCCCGCCACACACACAGGCACGCGTGCTCGCTCTCTCTCAAATAAATAAATGTTTAAAAAAAGATCATATAAAAAAGTATGAAAGGACAAAAAAAATAGTTTTATTAGAACACACACACACAAAAAAAGATCATATAGATTAATGGATATATACACATTTATCTATAGATGTATATATGCACATATATCTATATGTATACACATACATAAAGGTACATTGGAATATTAAGCCATAAAAAAGAATGAAATCCTGCCACTTGGAACATGGATGGATCTAGAGTATAATGCTAAGCCAAATAAGCCAGTCAGAGAAAGACAAATTTCACTGTGTGGAATTTAAGAAACAAAGGAACAAGGGCGGGGGGGGGGGGGGAAACAGACTCTTAACTATAGAGAACAAACAGATGGGTACCAGAAGAGAGGTGAGTGAAGGGGATGAGAGAAATAGGTGAAGGGGATTAAGAGCACACTTATCTTGATGAGCACTGAGTACTCTATGGAATTGCTGGCTCACTGTATTACACACCTGAAACTAATATAACACTGCATGTTAACTACACTGGAATTAAAATAAAAAGAAATAAGATCATATAAAATTAAATAATCTGAGAAGTGAAAAGACCATGTTTTCATCTACCCCATATATATTTCCCATATGATAATCAGATAGGATTTAATCTCAATTTTCTACTTCAAAATATTATACAAAGTTAGGATTCCTTGAAGCCACATGCCGTTTGTAAGTAAACAGCACAAACTGCTAAACTGATAGATGAAAAGTAATATAAAGGAAATACAGGTGAGTAAGAGATAAACCAATTATGACTTAGGTGATAAAAGATATTTTATATTCCACAAATCAGGCTGCCACATTCAGGAAAAATTTAAGCTATCAAAAAGTTGTAAAAGGAGAGAGTGTTCCATATTTTCCATTTCATGCCTTCTCTTTACAACTGATCAAAAAAATTGTTTTCCTCTGTGATGTATCTTTCAATAGAAACAAAATTTAACACTTACATTGGATAAAACTAGATAATGGGTGCTTGTGGATATGTAACTTTGCCTAAATTACCAGCAATTAAAACCTTTTGACACAAATATTGAATCATTATGTTGTAAACCTGAAGCTGTTATATGTCTATTACATCTCAGTTTTTTTTAATGGCATATCTTTACATATAAATTATGTGGTGTATCTTCATATACTTTCATGAACCATTTGATTTTCTTCTGTGAATTAACCATATATGGTTTCTTGGCACTTTTTTTTTCCTGCTGGGTTTTCTTTTCTATTGAATATAATTTCATCTAATTAATTATTAATTTGTTGTTTATTTTATTAATAAAAACAACTACAATAATGCCAAAGAAAAAAAATTTGCCCAAAATTAGTAGTGACGGTGCCAGGGTATGGGGGACAAAACGTCTTCAGACCATGCCACCACAAAGGACCAGGTCCTGGGACAGAGGGCGCTATGTACTTACTTTTTATCAGGCGTTTCTGTTTTTTGTTTTAATATGCCCTCCGCAGTGTAACTCTCCCTCAGCCACTTGCCCCTCGCCGGGTGTTCCCACACCAGTCACCACCCTATCCTCTCGACGTGCTCGCTCCCTCACACTCTACGACCCACCTTGGGGACCCTATGGGGGCCCCTGCCTGATTTGTCCCGCCCGACCCCAGGGCCCCCCTCCCTCACAACTTTCCTGGTGTCCGACCTCAGAGACGGCGCCCACCGCCTCCTCACACCTGGGCCCGACTTCTGCCCCCCCAGTTCGGCTCATCCTCCCCAGCCACCTACCGCCTCAAGATCGGGGAGGATTTCGGGGCAGCAGCGTCGCCGCGCTCAGCCCAAACGCGGCGACCCAGCGCCCCGCTGCCCGTCGGGGAACGGCTCCCGCCGCGAGTCCGCTCCAGGCCGGGGGCGACGGGGGGGGCGGGGGCGGGGCCGACGGCGGCTACGAGGGGCGCGAGGCGGGCGCGGGGCGGGGCCTCGGGTGGCTGGCCTCGAGCGCGGCCGCAGGCCCGCGGGGCCAGAACCGTTAAGCCGGTCGCGCGCGCGCTTCTCAGGGCGTACTGGGCGCGCGGGACCGGCGCGGGTTTTCTAGCAGCCGCGCTGCGTGCGGAGGAGACCGGGGGTGGCCTCTCCGAGGTGCTGGCAGGCTCGCCCCGTACTGGGCGCGCCCGCATGAACAGCCTTCGGGACCCCAGTCGGCGGCCCTGCTTGCCCGAGAGGGGGAGGGCGAGCGGCGGGCTCCAGGCAGCGACTGTGAGCGAGGCCGCCTCTGTGAGCCAGGCTGCCCGTGTGCTGACGACTGAGTGCCTCCCGCGTCAGAGCTGCCGGCCGGCCCCGACGGCGCGGGCGGTTCTCCGCGCCGCCGAGGAGCCCCGGTCGGTGCTAGGATTCCGGCTGTCAGAAACGGTTGCCAGGCAGGAATACTTTATCTCAGACTGCTGTCCCCAAAGACCAAGATTAGTTGAAGCAACACCATCCGAATCCTTTATTTTCAGTCTTCACCTTTTTTCTTTCATTCACGCTTTTTCTGTTCTTGGAGTGTCCGTGTGGGTGCCCCCGCAGTAGGCTGCCGGGGACATGGGGGCGCTACCCGGGAGAACAGCAGAGTCCTGCCATCACAGGACTCACAACCCGCTGGGCGCCTGGGCTAGCTGACAGTTTAGTGGGCCGTGCTCCGGACTGTGATAGAGGAACAGATTCAGGTTGGGAGCACAGTACAAGGGATGCCTAACCCGACCCTTAGGCCTGGGATGCCCGAGTCGTTTTCAGAGCAGTGCGGGGCTGGTGTGTTGCATTTGGCGAGGGGGGGAGGGGGGGCGTGGGGGGGGAAGGGAGGAAAGGAAGTGCAAAAGGAAAAAACTTGTCTAGTGTGGAGTACCTGGAGTTAGGGAACCGAGAGTGGGGAAATGAAACAGAAGTGGACGTGAATTAGGTCTTAAATTTCTCATAGTTTGTCTTTTTGAATATTTGAAAGATCATTCTCACAGCAGTATGGAGGGCAGAATTTTGAGGGCAGGAGGTAGAGCAATATGAAACAGGCTACAAGACGGCTTCCTTGGCGGCGTTTGCAGTAACTCCAGTAAGAAATTATGTCATACAAGGAGTGAAGATCTGAGAGATGTTGCTGAAGTGAAATCAACAGAGTTTAGTGACAGATTGCATGGAAGGGGTGACTGAGAAGAATCTAGGTGACTCTTAAGTTTCTGACTTGGGCAAACAAGTGAATAGGTGGTAGTAACATAAGGTAGGGAATGCAAAAGGCAGAACAGATTTGAGGAGGGAAATGATGAATTCAGAGTGGGACCTGTATCAGCTATTTTATAAATTCAGAAAATATATACCCATACATATATAGGCCTATACACATACACACATATGTCATAAGCATATAATGGACAAAATGGAATATTAGGAAAGGGATGCTGATTGAGAAAATGTATGCATCTGGAAAGAAGTATTTAGAGAACTCAAAAGACAGGTAACCTCCAAAGGATGCTGTTTAAAGGCAAAGAAAGCTTGTCTAGAATGGGGTAACTAAAGAAGGAACGCCTCTCTGAAAAGGGATCATCTAAGTACACCTTAAAGCTCATGAAAAATGGGAAAAAAGTGTCTAGGTAAGCAGAAGAGATCTTAATGCCCTGGAGCAAGAAAAACAAAGTTTGGCAAAATTCAGAAACTGATGTGAGATCAGTATGGCTAGGCAAGAGAAAGCAAGAAGAGAATATTAAAGATGAGTATGGAGAGAAGGGAAAAGCCAAAAACATACAAGGTTTTGTAGGGTCCAGTAGGGAGGTGAAATTTTACTACAAGACCAATGGGACAGTGGGGCAGTAAGATGATAGGATTTACCATTTTAAAACGTGTGGTTTCAGAATTACTTTCATACATAGTTAAGTTATTGCTATTTAGATGTAGAAATGGCTTCCAG
Organism: Phoca vitulina; assembly: GCF_004348235.1. NCBI lineage: Eukaryota > Metazoa > Chordata > Mammalia > Carnivora > Phocidae > Phoca > Phoca vitulina. The sequence goes on from NW_022589728.1 coordinate 38,054,334, forward strand.
GAACACTCCTACCCCCACTGAGACAACTCATCTGGCATGTCCTACGGCATGAAGCACCAGAGGTCTGTGGACAATGGAGTCAATAAATCCTTCCAATCCCCAGATACAGAAAACCTACACTTGTCAGTTCTCATCAATCTTGTCAAAATAGAAGTTTTCTTCTTCAAGAAAATATTTAACAATATAACATATACAATTATGTATACGTTATACAATAAAATTATTTTGTATATATTACTATATGAAATCAACAGAAATTATTGTGACAAAAAAGTTAATTTGAAGAAAAAAAATTTTAGACCAAACCAAAATCAGTAATCCATTGAGAGGAAGAAGTAAATTTTATTTTATTTTATTTTTTTAAAGATTTATCTATTTGACAGAGAGAGACACAGCGAGAGAGGGAACACAAGCAGGGGGAGTGGGAGAGGGAGAAGCAGGCTCCCCACTGAGCAGGGAACCCGACGTGGGGCTCGATCCCAGGACCCTGAGATCATGACCTGAGCCAAAGGCAGATGCTTAACAACTGAGCCACCCAGGCGCCCCAAGAGGAAGAAGTAAATTTTAAATAGAAGTTATAGAGTCCAAAATTTTTTAGTAATCAATTGAAGAAGGATGAATCCTATAAATACATTGAAACTTTGGAAAATTTCTTGTTGCCGTGGCAAGAGATAGTGGCATCTACAAGGATAATCTAGATAATACACTTCAACAACAACAGCTTGACAAGTTAGCGAGTACTTTCAAGAATATTTAAGGTTAATCACACTGATCAGGAAAAACTTAAAATGCTCCAAAATCATTGAGCTCACATAAGAAACTCAACAGGTTTCCCCAAACTTAGCAATACTAGAAACTGACATGACTAAAGTTTTTATTGAAATTTAACTTTTCGAAATTTTCAATAATAAAAAATAAATTTTTATTAACTATGCTGGAGAAAATACCAAACTATTTACTCTCACAAAGGAAATGCATTACAAAATTGTCAAACGAAGAGGCAATCAAAATACATAAAAGTAAAAATACAGGGAAAAATAGGGATGGTTCAGGCAGTTAATTAAAATACTTTTATGGATTGTTTTAATAGCTGGTACTCGTCAGCTTTTTTAAAATTTGTAACTGGATGCCATTATGTTGCTTCTAAGTAAATATTTACTTTGGTTTAAAAAAGATTTGGAGAATGGATTGAGGAAAAGCAAGAGTGGAAATAGGAATCCCAACTAGAAGGATAATTCACAGTTAAATGAGTCTTTTATTAATTGTAAGTAGAGGTTTTTGTTACCATTATATTTTCATCTTATTTGACTTGACCTTCACAGTACCTTCCTTTTAGTTAATAAAACCCTGTATGAGCACACATAACACACACAAACTGATTACCTGCTCTCATGAAATACACTGTCTAGTGAGGGTGCAGATTCACAAACAGACAATTCCAATTCATTAAGCTAATTGTTCTGATGAAGTCACTCCCATGGCGTGTGTGTGCCTGGGTGGTGCTACTGAAAGCCTGGGGAGTTGGGAAAAGCTGAAGAGACAGCATTATCTAGTGTTTACCAAATGATCTCCTTACTAGCCTCCTGCCAGTAGTCTGCCTCTCATTCACTTATTCCATAAACATTTACAAAGCATTTTATGGAGGATATATACACACAGACGCACACACTCATATAATCATTAGAGCAATTCATTAGAAAACCGTAATAGAGACTTGGTCCTATTCAGCTCATTTCAGAAAAAAAGTTTTGAAGATCTATGCTTCTTAGGTGCCAGGCACTGAGGATACAAAGACAAACTGAAATAAGCCAGTATGAGGAAAAATCAGCAAGAAAAGGATGATAGTCTTGAGAGTACCGATAAACTAGGGGCGCTGGGTGGCTCATCGGTTAAGTGTCTGGCTCAGGTCATGATCTCAGGGCGGTGAGATCAAGCCCCTGGTCTGGGCTCTGTGCTCTCTGGGGAGCCTGCTTGTGATTCTCTCTCTCCCTCTGCCCCTCCTCCTGCTCATGCTCTGTCTCTGAAATAGTATTTTTTTTTAAATACCTATAAACTAATAAAATAAGGGTAGTAGTTAGAAGTATATACTTGGAACAGAAGTAGTACAAGGAAAGAAATAATTCTATTGGGGGTGACAGAAAGAAGAGGGATCATGGAAGGGTTCCTAAAGGAGGTAACGCCTGAGCAGAATTTTCAAGGATAAAAAGAAGTTATATCCCAACTTAGGGATATGGCTTGCAGGGAAAAGGACATGTCCAAAGGCATACAGAAATGAAAGAACAGTGAATACAAAAAACACTAGTAATTCAACACTGCAGAAACACAAAATATGAGGCACGGCTTGAGTAAGTGGTTCAGTATTAGGCTACAGATGGATGAGTCTTCAGAGAGACATTGAAGGACTTTAGATACATTCGGAAAAGAATCACCTAAGTAACAGTTTAGGATGGACTGAGGAGAGGGACAGGGAGCAGGCAAAGCAAGAACAGCAGCAGAGGGATCAGTTCAGAGACTTCTAAGGTAACCCCGGCAGTGTTGATAACAAGTAAGGTAGGTCTGGACATGAAGAAAGAGAAGTGCATGAACTTGAGAGAATAAAGGAGACCTGATGGACTGTAAAAGGGTGTGAGAATGAGAAGTGAAAATGGTGATGCCAGTTATTGATGTGGGCAGCCAGATGGATAGAAATAATGAAAAGATATTGTGAGTTTCCTGAGGAATGAGGGACTGGGGTGGATCTAGAGTGTAGGCAGAGGGAAGGGACAGAGGTAAGAATAGGTGAAATCATCTGCTATCAGAGGAAGGGGGTCTGCTGTGGAAAGTATGATAAGGGGTTTTAGGATTTTGAAGTTTTCAAATAGTATCTGTGGGAAACTTGCAGAAACTGCTGGAGATAGGTAAACAATGCTGAGGAGCAGCTGAAGGTGAAAATTAAAAATCTGGGGCACCTGGGTATCTCACTCAGTTAAGCATCAGTCTTTGGCTCATGTCATGTTCTCAGGGTCCTGGGATCCAGCCCCACATAGGGCTCCCGGCTCAGCGTGGAGTGTGTTTCTCCCTCTCCCTCTGCCCCTCCCCGCTGCTCATGCTCTCTCTCTCACTCTGTCTCTCTCTCTCAAATAAATATATAAAATCTTAAAAAAAAGAAAATTAAAAATCTATAGTGGTATTAATCTGTGTGATTGTGAGATTCGTTGGAAATAGAGGAGATGATAGACTGGAAGATAATTTAAAAACGAAGTGCTGAAGGTGATACTCCATGAATTAGTGGTACAAAGAGAATGAAGATTTTGTAAGGATAGAGGAGGTCCAGGTCCAGAGAGTGGATATCTGAGCATAAGAGTTCAGAGATGGAGTGCTTCTAAGTGTGAGCACCCACCATACAGCTAGAGATGACGAGCAGAAGTGGAATGGAAGGTCATTAGACTTGATGGAATCAGAACTGAGTCCAGACCACAGTATTAGTCCATTCACGTTGACATTTAAATCAATGGCATATGGTAAGAATGAAAACCAGGTACTGAAGTCTGCATTGATTATGGGGGTAGTGAAAGGAGATTTGTAGACGGCAGATGGTAGGTAGAGAAGAACTTTTAAAGGAAGGAGTAAGGCAGGTAGGTGTTCAAGAAGCCAGGAAAAAATAAAGCATTGCATAAGCTAAGGAATTCTCTACAAATATCCTAACCTTACCCTTGCTAAAAGCTTAAAAACTAATGAAAATATAACACATTTTCTCCATAATTATTTAAATATCCAATATCTTCAGCCAAAGGTATATCTGATGTAGAAATATCAGACATGGCAGCAAGGTTTTTCAGAAAAAAATGATTTGAACACTGGAAACTTTCAGTAGCTCTACAACCAACCATTAGTACCTATACATATGCATAAGCCACTCAAGGTAAATTTAAAAATTTGTCAAGAATGTGTGTAATCACTTTCTATTTAGCAAGTTACCTTAGATGAGCTTAGTTACACTGACAAAACTGAAAAGACTACCTGTGCGGTAGATCAAAGACTCTCAACTGTCAAATTACAAACCATACTCACTTTTTAGATCTGTAGCCTTATCTGATACCTTAGTCTATGGGCTCCCAAAAGAATATAGGCTTTTTATTTTTCTGTTTTTCACATAGTATTCCACCTCAAGTCAAATATATGTATATTTATCCAAACATAATCTTAGCATTAAATTTGTAACTGAGCGTGTAAAATGATTTTTAAAATGGAAAACCTTTACAGATCCTTTTTAGCACTTTGTGCTATTTACCAATCATTTTAATATTGCTATCACAAGAAAAAGAATTTACATTAAAATTTGTTGTATGTCAATTTCCTCATATTTAATATGTAATATTCCTAGCAGTCTTATGATTTTATGGTAACTATAAAAAAGAAAATAAATACAGGTAATAATATTTTGTTACATAAAATGCTCTAAAATAAAGCTGGATATAATATCAAATTCATAAAAATATTTAAAAAGTAGTATTCTATTCTTTGTGAAATGAATACTGAGGGCAAACATTTTTCAATTTTCTTTCCACAAATGAGTTATAGACAATGAACAGCAGGGGGCACAAAATTCAAAAGTTTTTCTGTACAAAGCAAAGCACAATAAAATCTCATGCTGTAGTGGAAAGCAGATAAATTTTGAAGGCAGATTGCTGGATTCCAACTGGCTCCGTGACATATACACTGAATGACCTTTAATTACTTAGCCTCTCTGAGCTTCTTCAAGGGTAGAGTCATAACTATGACATAGAGATTAAATATTAACATATATGTAAGGCAGATAAGTAAACACCAGGGTTTTTTTTCAGGTTTAGTGTGTGTGTGTGTGTGTGTGTGTGTGAGATATATATATATATATATATATACATGTGCACCAAAACATCAAATAAGTGCAAATTTAGACTTTTTTTTTATATAGATTTTATTTATTTATTCGACAGAGAGACAGCGAGAGAGGGAACACAAGCAGGGGGAGTGGGAGAGGGAGAAGCAGGCTCTCCGCCGAGCAGAGAGCCCGATGCGGGGCTTGATCCCAGGACCCTGAGATCATGACCTGAGCCGAAGGCAGACGCTTAACGACTGAGCCACCCAGGCGCCCCGCAAGTTTAGACTTTATAGCAATTTGTGAGACAGTGCACATGGAAAGGCTGTAATTTCATAACATACAAGCACAAGTATCGCTAGATCAAAACTAGAAACAAAAGCTAAACAAAAAAGTCATTATTTACTGAAATACCAAGCTTTTTGTACGTAAGAAAATGTGAACGCGAGTGAAAGTCGACGCAAACGTTATGTGCACGGTATAGTGTGGTGTTTCTCAAGAGTATGATCCAGGAAAACCTACATCAAAATCATCTGGGAGTGCTTGTTTTGAATGCAGATGCCTGTGCTACTTAAAATCCAGAACTATGAGAGTGACAATTCAATTTCTTCTAGTAAAACAGAAACAAGAATATGTGCTTTCTGGGCGCCTGGGTGGCTCAGTTAAGCATCTGTCTTCGGCTCAGGTCATGATCCCAGCGTCCTGGGATCCAGTTCCGCATCGGGCTCCCTGCTCAGCCTGCTTCTCCCTCTCCCTCTGCCTGCCACTCCCCCTGCTTGTGCTCTCTCTCTCTGTCTCAAATAAATAACTAATTAATTAATTTAAATAAAAGAATACGTGCTTTCTAGGCTTCCTGTGGCTATTAAACTGCACGCGCTGTGAGACCAGCACTGTACCTGACACCTGTTATCGGATCTTCTAAATGACACATGTACTCTCACAAATGACTTGCTCAAGAATAACTGAGCGTGGTTCCATATTTCTCTTTTCTAAGAAGAACTAGACCATTTTTTACTACTTTGTACAGCAGGGACAAAAAAAAATCCTTCCTTTTCTGATTAGTGACTGGGTTGTATTCTTTCAAATAACATTTTCCCAGCATTTTCTGTGTTTCATATCTGTACCAGGCAGTGGAAGGAATGCTCTACTTTAAATAAAACTGGGTATAAAGTCTCAAAAATTTGGATTTAATTAATTAAAAATTTATGTTAATTCACATAAGACTAAGCTTAATTATATATTAACTCTAAAACTTAAGGTTTTATGAATCAAATGCATTGGTTTGGATTTAATAAATTTATTTTAAAGCTCTTCAAGAATCTAAATAAAAATGTAACAAATATTGATGTGATCATCACGTAACATTCTTATCTCTTCATCAAGAGCAAAACCTAAACCTTCCAACTGTTAATCTAGTACAGAAATTTTTTAAAAAGTTATTATCTTTTATCACCCAGAGATAACCCCTCTTAATATTTTAGTGTTCAATTTTCCCTAGTTTTGTGAACACATACACATAAAATCATTTTCTTCAAAAAGTGGATTACACTGTACATTTTGATTTGTAATATGATTTTGTCACACAGTATTTTGTGAACCATTGCCAATTCAATTAGGTGAGAAATTTCATCATCTTGTTAATGACTACCTACTATTTCATATTATGAGTGTACCATAATTTATTTCACTTATCCCTTCTTGCTTAATTTTTGGACTTCTTAATTTTAATCCCTATTATAAACAAAAATGTGATAAACATCATTGTACAAATATATTTGTTCTTTTATCCAGAACACCTTTAGGATAAATTCCTAGAAACAGAATTACTATGTCAAAGACTGTGTTTTTGTGTGTGCTTTCTCATATCTTCAGCATTACAGGGATTAATCACTCTTTTTCATTCTTTGTTAATATGCTGGGTAAAAAATAGTATCTCTATTTTAACTTATATTCTTTGATTATTAGTAAATTGAAAAGAAGTTCATGTTTTTACTTATTGTATTTCTTCTTTCATGAATTGATTTTTCATGCCTTTAGTTCCTTCCTGTATTAAAAAGATTAATTCTCTCTACTATTTTGGAAATACAGTTTATCTTTTGGCTTTGCTTATGATTTTTTTCACACAGAGGTTTTGTTTTTCTTTTTATCATACAATCTATCAATCCTTTTGTATGATTTCTGCTTTGGGGTTTTACTTAGGAAGTTTTTCCTTAACAAAAGATTATATGAATATTCACCCATACATTCTGTAACAAAATATAAAGGCCAAATCCAAGGGATGAGAATTCAACATACCAATTCATTCAATCATTTATTCATTCATGCAACAAATATCTACTGAACACAAATGCACTAGGTACTGTTCTAAATGCTGAAGATAAAGTAGTGAGCAAGACCACCAAAGTTCCTGCTATCATGGAATTATAGTCCAAAAGGAAAATGATCATGCAGCATATAATTTAATGTGGGATTTCAAATTAGTGGGAAAAGAATGGATTATTCGATATATAATGCTGTTACAAAGAGCTAACCATTAAGAAATAAATCAGATTCTTATTTCATACCTTACATCAAAAGTATCACAAAGAGATTGAAAATCTGTACTTTTAAAATGAAACCATGAAAATACTAGAAAAAACATAAGTGAATATTATATAAATAAACATTGTATGTGTTCTTAAACATGAAAACTCCTTTAGAGTAATAACTCAAGGCAATTTTGGAAACACCATCTTATTTTTAAAAAATGGAATATAACAAGGTAGTTTTGAACAATAATCTTTATTAGTGTATTTTCAAAGGTACATATAATCCTGAGCTACTGCATTTAGACATTTATCATTTACTCTTTGAAGTTTACAAGTATTTTGCTCCAAATTCTCTGATGAGTACATTTTTATACTAGTCAGGAACATAAATAATTTAAATTATTACTCTTATCTCTGGAATAGCCAATTAATTTACTCATATTATCTCTTTATCTTAATTCTACTACATTAAAGGCTTTAGAACATTATTTCTCAATTAAGCAATTTCTTTTTCAAAACTGCAAAGACGGGCAGTGCAAGAGCTGATTCCTTAAATCCTAGTGAATTCTTAGAAAACTATGTTGCTTTTTGTCTTTGATCTACTTTCTTGAATAAATTGGGTAACTATCAGACCAGCTATATTTGAGAAGAATGGTAAGAGTAAATACCTCTAATCCCAACATTTTAGCTAGTGTAAAATGTCATAGGCTCTCTTCTTATATAAGTAGTCCATAATTGGCCCAATAAGAAAAATTTATCATGATCTAATGCAAATGGGGGCAACCCAGTGTAAATATATTTTTGTTTAAATGGTTAAGTATTATAAAACACGTTATGTGAAATACTTCCTCCAACATCTATAAAGGAAAACATACAGCTGATTAACATTAAATTTCATAAATCTAGACCAGAACTTTTATAATTAGTAAATAAAAAAGCAGACAAAAATGAAAGACAAAAGTCCTGTGATCTTTGAGAAAAAACATTTATCCAACATTATCTCCAACTGTGGACAAATAAATATTTCATTCTTGTATTTTAAATTACTACCAAAATATTGTATCTTTCTACAAACAACAAAAAACAAGCATACAGTATCTAGAAATGGTTTTTATCTGACAAGAATGTCAAGTCTTTGAAGGTACACTCAATTTTTTTTTCCTGAATAAGGTTACTATGATCTTAGGTTAAAGTTACAGTAAGCAGTTCAAGCAAAATGCATATTGCTTAGATTTTAAAGCAAGCAATTTTGATACTGTTTAATTAAAATGTGAGTACAAATGTGAAGCTATTGTAGAAACATTTATAAACACTCCTTGGGAATACTCACAGATCAGCAAGTAATGGAATAACTGACTTAAAAATAATGGAAGGGTGATGTTATATGTAATGTTTGGTGACAAATCCAAAAATATCTTTAAGAGATGTAAAAGAACATGAAGACACAGTTTTATTATTCGGAGCCTGAAAACCTAGCAGCAAAACAAACTATTTGCATATAATGTAGTGCAATGAGCATTTGTTCATAAAATACTCCCAAAGTCTTGAAACTTTATACAGAAACCAGAATGGAATCCATTAGGATGAATGATTCAAAGATGTCCAGAGTAGCTTATCAAGAACTGCTAGATACTCTCACCTGCAGCACTGAATTATAAGCAAGCTTATGCAAAACTGTGTTCTGGGTAACTCACTCTTATGGCTCCCCAATAACAAGCTCGGATAAGGCAGATCAAACCTAAGAGATAAGCAATTGCCCAAGAAACATAGGTTGCATGAAATCGCCTTGCAAAATCTTGGGTGCCAACCTAAAATAAAAAGCAATATAATAACAAAAGATTAAAAACTTCAAGCAAATATTTGCTTAAAGAGCTTGTGTTGGCTTACATGTGATTTTTATAAAATATATCCCTGAGGCCACAATATTCCTATGAAATATGAGTTGATGAATTTGTTGACTATCACTAGCAGAGTAAAATTTAGTAGGACAATACCGCTAGTTATATTAACTATAAATTTTATGAAATAAACAAAAAAGCCCATTTGAACATGTTATTTCTATAAGTAATTAAATCTGTAATCTAAACTCCTTAGTGTTGTATGATACAAGATGGGTGTTTCTAATAATATGGGACCAGGTGGGACAAAGGAGAATGGGAAGTCAATGGTAGCAAAAAAGATCAGTAACTCCTCCTTCTCCTGGGAGAGAATACTCCCCAGTGCCAACTACTTAGCTTCAGTCTCCTCTAAAAATAAGCCATCCCCATAATGGTAATAAATCTGTGCTTAACTTGAATAAAGAGAACGGTTTTTCAGACCTCCAGAGCTGACTGACTATTGCTTTTGCTTTGGTATGGCACTAAGTAAAAACAATGAGCTTTTGTTAAATGGGTGGTAAAGCCCCCAATGTCAAGGACCTTTACAGGAGTCCCAAAACACCATTTCACAGGATGGTCAAGCTCCATTAAAAACAGGTCCGTGGATTGGGCTTCAGATTGCCCACAGTCCTTCAGAAGCTTCTGGGACTGGGATGCCAGGGAGGCAGGCTCTTTGGGGGTCCCTGAAGGTTGTCCCAGGCCTCATCATTTACTACTGATAAAAGTTGAGAAGAAAGAATTCTAACAGTGAGTAGAGTAATACTCACAGTTAATCCAACTCCAATGAAAATACATATCATTCCAATGGTGATATATGCACAGCAGCGTCTTCGTGGAAGTGCACTACCCACTGAGGAACTGCAAAGTCATGAGCAAAAGAGAGCATTATTTACCTGCAGTTTCTCCTTCTCATCTCTGTGAGTACTTCTCTATGGGCTCTAGTGACATGTGCTCCCATTTATTTCTTTAATTTGAGAGACAAGAACATGCCTAAAAATGCCATTTTTAATGAGTTAATATAATCATAAATGGTAAATTATATTATAGTGGCTTTAACCAAAGTTCAAGCCTTGGTTATTGACAGTATCCACAAAAGAACCACTGTGGTCAATAATGATCTTCCAAGATACAAATACATTTCAAAAAATATATTCTAGTATGGAAAATATGTGCTATCTTATAAATAGCGCTTGATTTTTTGCAGTTATAACAGTTAGTATATGTTTACTGTAGAAAATTTGGAAAATAGAGTAAAGAATAAAAAGGAAAAAGAAAATTACCTATAATCCCACTACCATAAATAGTCGCTTAGTGTTTTGGCATCTCTGCCTTCAGCCAGTTTTTTGTTTTGTTTTGGGGGTTTTTTTGGTAATTCGCCAACATAGTATAAGCATTTTTCTAGGTCATTAAATATTCTCTAATTGGAATTCTGATGGATGAATATAATATAATTTAACCAATTCCCTACTAACTGGATGCTTAGGGTTTTCATTACTACAAATAATGCCAGGTAAACATCATTTAAAAGCATTCTTAGTTTTCTTTGTTTTCTCAAGATAAATTTTTAGAATTAGGATTACATAATTAAAGAGATTTCAAAATCTTTTAATACATATTGCAAGAAGCCTATGTGAAATTCATAAAAGCATATATTGTTACCACACTTCTCAACTGAAGTTTTAAATCCTATAGTTTTTAGTTATTTACTTTTAATTTTTGTAATTTTCAAAATGGTATGAGTACAGCAGAGATCACACAGCCAGATTAGCACTTTCTTCTTTTCCTAAGCCTAAATACATAAACACATCATATAGGAGGCACTGTATTAGCGAATGAGATAATGAAGGATCTGATTTGCTTTTGTATGGCCAGTGTCAACATCACGGCTAGCACACAGTAATTGCTCCAGGAATGTATGCTGAATAAGTGGAATATAGAAATGCATTACTTACTAGGCATACTTTAGAGATGTGCTATTCCAAAGAGGTTAATTTTGCATAACAGAAAAATGGTTTCCTTTACACTCCAAATCTTTTTTAAAAAATTGATGAATAATGTTTCAAATACATATAAATATTCCTGAATTCTTGAACTGAGACATAAACATCTGGGTAACCTGGGGTCATCATCAATGTAGTGTACAGCTTGCTATCTGGAGTTACCAGGACACGTAAGATTCATTGCCTTTAGAGTTAGTCTTAAACTACTTTTAGTTTTAATTCTTATGCAGGCATTTGGTGGTTTTCCCTGCCTTTATACCGCACAGCTGGCTGTCGTTTCTCATTTACCTGTGTATATGCCTCGGCAATCTAATCTGCCATGGATTACAAGCCAACTCAGTTTATTAGAATTGCGTATTAAATAAGTCAAAAGGTCCTAAGTGAATATTGGAGCAGCTTTTCTGTGAGCCAAAGAATCCACTTTAGTACATTAATTTCAATGCATGAATTCTCCTTAGAAAACCCAGGTTCATTTTTCACCATCCAGCTTACACTGGGAAGTCTTCCCAGAAAAGGAATAACCTACTGTTACTCTACAACTCAACTGCCATATTATCACAGGGATAAAGTAATGAGCAACAAGCACCTACTCCCTAGATTAAGAAATCTCGTAGTATCTGCATGCAATATGTAGTACTGTTTTGCATGTGCTCAACCTCTTATGTGTATGTGCTAAACTATGCCTCTGTGATCTGCCCTTTTTTGTTTGCTTAATACTCTACATGAGACTCTTCCATACTCCTATGTGGAGATCTAATTCATTCATTTTCACAACTATCTTCTGTTATATGAAAGTACCAGTTTACTCATTCTCCCTGTTAATGGACAGTCAAGGGTTTTTTTTCCTTAATTTTTGGCTATTATAACAAAGCTGCTTTGAACACTCCTTTATGTTCCCTATGTACATATGCAGGAATTTCTCAAATATATTCCTAGGAACAGAATAGCTGGGTTGTACTGTAGACATATCTTCAACTTTAATAAATGCTAAATTTATATCCTCACCATCTTTATATGAGAGCTTCCAGTGTTCCACCCACATCAACACTTCAACACTTGGTATTGTTTTCATGCTTGACAATTTCATGCGTGTGAATGGTATTTCACGGCGGTTTTGTTTTTTTTTTAAAGATTTTATTTATTAATTTGTCAGAGAGAGAGAGCAGAAGCAGGGGGAGCAGCAGTCAGAGACTTGATCCCAGGACTCTAGGATCATGACCTGAGCCGAAGGCAGACGCTTAACGGACTGAGCCACCCAGGCATCCCTCGCTGTGGTTTTAACATGAATTTCTAGCAAGATTGAGCATCTTTTCCAATGCTAGTTGACTACTGGTTTTCTTTTCTCTATTAATTGCTTGTTCATATTATTATTCCTTTGTTTGGGGCTGTCTTTAGCTCACTGACTCACAGATGATATTTACACAATCTGCATACTATTCCAGGAAGCTATCTATTCTGTTTATATCTTCTTTTAGTCTGTGGGTTTGTTTTTTTATCAAGATTAACCTTTACTTAAAAAGCAAACAAAAACCATTACTAAACAAATAGTTTTAAAATATTATGAAAACCCGGGGCGCCTGGGTGGCTCAGTTGGTTAAGCGACTGCCTTGGGCTCAGGTCATGATCCTGGAGTCTCGGGATCGAGTCCCCCATCGGGCTCCCTGCTCAGGGGGAGTCTGCTTCTCCCTCTGACCCTCCTCCCTCTCATGTGCTCTCTCTCTCATTCTCTCTCTCTCAAATAAATAAATAAAATCTTAAAAAAAAAAAATTATGAAAACCCATGAAAAGAAGATTCAACATAGGTTCTAAACCTGATAAAAGCACATTTTAGAAAGACTATTAATGCTAAACTTCTGCCAAATGATGACCTTAAAATGCCAAACACGAAAGAATCTCTTAAGACCATTTTTCGAATAGATAATTTGTGCCTGGCTTGGCCATCCCTTCTTTAACTATACACCAAAAGTCCTGCTGAAAGTATGCAGTTTAGCTGTTTTTACAATAGAATGTAACAACGTAAACAGGTTCTTAATACTGACAATGTTACCAAGGGTTTTTTGTTGTTGTTGTTTTTTTAATTTTTGAATCTAAGAGTTGGTCACAAAGGTGAAGTATTATCAAGGCTCTTTTGTCAGTTCTCAATCATGTCTGACTCATCCATCCTTCAAGTACATGCAAGGCTCAATAGTTTTCAAGAGGCAGAAGCCTGAGGCGGTTTAAGAAATAGGATTGTGAGGTGAACCCATCCGAGTAAGAACTTTATCCAGCCACTGGCTGGGGGCATGCAGGTGGATGTCAGTCCAGCAGAGGGTGCTAGTAACATCGTGATAGAGGTATTCGGCTCCTGACCCTTTACAAAGCTCATGCATACGATACACATTTTAGTGAGTTCATAGATTGTCTCAAAACCATGGTTCACAGAGTGTGCCAATAACTGAGCAAATTCTTGGTTATTAAAAATTTTTAAACTACACCCACTAGGGATCTTGCAAAGTTGGTGGGGTGAAATCGTGATGGTAGTTTCAGCTCTGATTTGGCACAAAGATGCTACTGTTGCTGAGGATTCTAGCCTGTGGTTTTCAAAATTCATTTTAAATAACATCTTCTGATAATGAGTTTTTATTCATGAAATCAATGTAATGTAAGGTAATTCCAATAGAGTAAAAATTATCAATATTTTCAAGTTTGTGCTTTCTTCTGCCTTGTGTAGGAAATTCTTTCCTACCTCTCTTAAAAATATTTTTAAAATCTTCTAAAAGTATTAGAATTTACCTTTTCATATTTATGTCTTGATCTACAAGAGCACAGTCCTTATAATTATCAATTTTTATTTTACTTATTTTGAAGTCATATTATGTGGTGCACACAAATCCAGAATTTATGTGGGGTTTTTTGTTTTTTCTTTTAATTAATTAATTAATTTATTTATTTATTTATTTTAAAGTAAGCTCCATGCCCAGTGTAGGCCTTGAACTCATGACCCTGAGGTCACGTGCTCTACCAACTGAGCCAGCGAGGCACCCCCAGAATTTGTTTTTGATGAAGTGACCATAATAATAATTCTTTTTACCCTAAAGCATATGAGATACTTAAGGTACCTGCTAAATGCTATAATAGAGACATCCAGAATACAGTAGCTTAAAAAGTTTATTTCATAGGATGCCTGGGTGGCTCTGTCGATTAAGAGTCTGCCTTCAGCTCAGGTCATGATCCCAGGGTTCTGAGATCGAGCCCCGCATTGGGCTCCTGCTTCGCGGGAAGCCTGCTTCTCCCCCTGCCTGTCTGCTGTTCCCCATGCTTGTGCTCTCTCTCTCTGTCAAATAAATAAGTAAAATTTTTTAAAAAGTTCATTTCTCTTGCATATAAGAATTCAAAGGTAAATGTACAGTTTAGGGTTGGTAGACCGCTCTGTTCTGTGATTAACTGCTATTGTCAGATAGCACGGGTGACAAGTCTCCTGCGGCAGAGGCCTTTTCCAGCCCAAATGGAAGAGGGGAGAGAGAATTAAGAAAAGTTTTGCCTTGGGGCGCCTGGGTGGCTCAGTCGTTAAGCGTCTGCCTTCGGCTCAGGTCATGATCCCAGGGTCCTGGGATCGAGCCCCACATCGGGCTCCCTGCTCAGCGGGAAGCCTGCTTCTCCCTCTCCTGCTCCCCCTGCTTGTGTTCCCCTCTCTCGCTGTGTCTCTGTCAAATAAATAAATAAAATCTTTAAAAAAAAAAAAAAAGAAAAGAAAAGTTTTGCCTTAACTTAAACACATGACTACAACCTTCCTCAAGAGAGGCTAGAAAATGTGGTTAGCTGGGTGGCCAGTCAGACTCTGAAAGTTCTTCTGGTACAAGGAAGAAGAGAGCAATCTGCTCTTTTAACTAATACTAATATTATTATTTTTATGTTGGTTAGAGTTTGCATGGTATATCTTTCCTTTGGTGAAGGTTTTGTGATTTGATCCTTTTTCCCTTTTTTACTTGCATCCTATGCTCTCGTATTTCATGAGTTTCTTCTTTAAACTGCACAAAGACAGACTTCAGTCTAGTCTGATAATTTCTGGCAAGCCTTGCTGACAGATTCTGTCTAATTATATATATTGTGACAGCTGATATATATATATATGGATTATTTCTGCTCTCTTATTTTGGCTTTCTATGGTTTCTGTATTTTCTATGATTTTCCACCCTTTTTTCTAGACTTCTTGTGGATTAACTATGATTCTTTTATTTCATTTTCTACCTACTATTTAGAAAGTTTACAATTTATTTTTACTATTTTACCAGTCATGTGTAAAATTTAACATACATAACATTTAAAAATTAGAATCATTTAGTAAATCTTCCCTCCTAACAAAAACAGGAATCTTAGAAAGCTTTAATTTCAAATATTCTGCCCCATCCTATATGTTCTTGTTCTCCAATATTTCAATTGTTGTATTTTTATTTCTCCAATTCATTAGCATTAATATTATCATTACTGTTGTTTTTGCTATTTTATACAATGTTCCTGATGACTGTTTACAAGTTATAAGTTTACCTTTTATTCTTGCCTTGTAGAAATTTCTTCTGGGATATTTTTCTATTTTCCCTAAGTTTATCTTTTAGTAGTTTCTTTGGTGAGGGTATCA
Source organism: Phoca vitulina (assembly GCF_004348235.1). Taxonomy (NCBI): domain Eukaryota; kingdom Metazoa; phylum Chordata; class Mammalia; order Carnivora; family Phocidae; genus Phoca; species Phoca vitulina. The sequence continues at coordinate 38,070,191 of NW_022589728.1, forward strand.
AGATGGTATATGTTCTGGATTTGTTGTTGTTTGTGTTCTTTGATCTGCATTTGAAAATACCTTTATTTTGCCTTCATTATTCTACTATGGCTTAGATTGGTCTATAATACCAGTTTGACAGTTAATTTCTCTTAATACTTTTAAGTACTTTTAAAATTTACTTTTTGCATTCCATTGTTGCTGTTGAGATGTTTGTTGACAGAACTGTTATCTTTTTTGGGCGCCTGGGTGGCTCAGTCGTTAAGCGTCTGCCTTCGGCTCAGGTCATGATCCCAGGGTCCTGGGATCGAGTCCCACATCGGGCTCCCTGCTCGGCGGGAGGCCTGCTTCTCCCTCTCCCACTCCCCCTGCTTGTGTTCCTGCTCTCGCTACCTCTCTCTCTGTCAAATAAATAAATAAAATCTTAAAAAAAAAAAAAGAACTGTTATCTTTTTTTACAGTAAAAATCTGTCTTGGGGAGCCTGGCTGGCTCAGTAGGTGGAGCATGTGACTCTTGATCTCTGGGTCTTGAATTTGAGCCCCACATTGAGTCTGCAAATTACTTAAAAAAAGAAAAATCTTTAGAAAAAAATCTGTCTTTTCTCTCTCGGCTTTTAGTATCCTCTCTTTATCTTAAGTTTTCTGCAATTTCACTATAATGCATTTGCTTATTTTGGATGGATTTCACTGTTCTTTTCAAATCTAAGGGTTCGTGTCTTTCATAGATCTGAAAATCTTTAGGGATTAGCTCTTCAAAATGCCCCATCTCATTCTTTGTTTTTGCCTTCTAGATCAGATATATTTCAGATGCCCTCATATATATTTGTCTTAACATTACTCTCACCTGTGTGTCCCTGATGGATTCTGGGTAATTTACTTACCTCTCTCTTCTAATCCACAACTTCAGTTTTCAGCTTCATCTGCTGCTTTACCTGTCCATTGTATTGTAATTTTTGTAAGTTTTATTGTTTCTTTTAAAATCTACCTGGTTATTGTTTTTGTTAAGTAAATGTTTTATTTTGAGACAATTGTAGATTCATAAGCAGTTTAAGAAATAATAGATCTCAAAATTTTTTTATGCAATTTCTCCAATGGTAACAACATCTGGCAAACTACCAGTTATAGTATTATAACCAGGATATTGGCACTGATACAATCCACTGATAGTCAGATTTCCTGCTTTACTTATACTCATTTGTGTATGTGTGTATTTAACTCTACACAATCTTATCATATATGTAGGTTTAAGTATCCATCGCCACAGTCAAGATACAGAACAGTTCCAACACTACAAGGATCCTTGTAATCACACCTACGTCCCTCCCACCTGCCTACCCTCTGCACCCACCACCTTGTCACTAATCTGTTCTCCATTTCTAAAATTTCACCATTTCAAAATGTTACATAAATGGAATCCTACTATAGGCAACCTCATGGGACTGTTTTTTTTCACTCAGCATACATTCATCCAAACTGTTGCAGTTGTCAATATCTCATTCCTTTCATTGCTGAGTATTTCAAGGTATGGAAGTACCATAGTTTGTTTAACCATTCACCATGGAAGGACATCTGGGTTGTTTCCAGTTTGGGTCTATTAAAAATAACGTTGCTATGAAAATTTGTGTACAGTTTCTTGTGTGTGCTTGGTCATTTTTTTTAATTTAAATTCAATTAGCCAACATATAGTACATCATTAGTTTCAGATGTAGTGTTCAGTAATTCATCAGTTGCGTATAACACCCAGCGCTCATCACATCACGACCCCTCTTTAATGTCCCTCACCCGTTTGCCCCATCCCCCCACTGACCTCCCCTTCCACAACCCTCAGTTTGTTTCCCAGAGTCAAGAATCTCTCAAAGTTTTATCTGTTTTCTCATTTCTATTTTTTAAAACATTTTATACATGGCTATAACATATTCTGTATCTAATAATTATATCTGAAGTCCTTGGGAATCTAATTACACTGTTTGTTTCTGATGCTGATTCTGTTTATAGTACCTTGTTTCCTCAAGTGATTGGTAGTTTTTGTTGAGAATTTATTTTGACAGTTCTTAATATAAGAAATCCATAAGAATGGTTTAGGGGTGGCTTCATCCACAGAGAATTTTCATTTCCTTTACCAGGCTCCCTAGAATGATACAAACCCTAAACCACTTTAAATTTATTTCAGAGACTGGCTTTTCCTAGACCACATAAATGAGGTAAAATATAAGGCTCAAACTCACTGTTCTTATAAAATCTCTACTTTATAATATTCCTTTTCTGGTGGATTTTTTTCCCACCCACTCTTTTCATGAAGAACAGCCTTAAGGACTTTTTCTGGGGGTAAGGGGATGATAGTCCTATTCTCCACCTTCTGCAAGGCCAAGGCCTTCCTCTCATTCATCTGAACATTGAAACCCAAGGGCCTGGATCGCCAGGATCAGCAAATACTCTCAGGATATTTGAAATGGCAGCAATGATTGTCCTTTCCTCTTCATTTCTGGCCCTTGGGTATCTTAACTTTCATATGAACTGAACTACGCATTTAAAAGGATGTTTGTTATAGTTAACTAGTCTTTCATATTACTGGATGTAAAAGTCAAAAGCCTCTAATATACAAAATATGGACAGTAAATCTCCCAAGAGGAAAAAAGATCATGCAAGACTTCCCAAACATCTAACTATTCACTCTTCAAATTATTAACTTTTCCCTTTACAATACTCCCCTATGGACTACAGGCCTTATAAAGGACATCTGAAAAATGAAGATGGTGCCAAGCAATGTTATTTATAACACAACTTTCAGATGAGGTAGCTAGGGAAGGTTTTACTAGATGCAGCTTAAGGGCAGGATAAGATGTGAATAGATGAGAAAGTAAGTCAGTCATCTTAGCAGATGACAGTGACATTGTTCAGGTATGGAAAATGTAAGAATTTTGTTCAAGAAACAAGCAGCAGAATAATGAGAAGTTTTCTGTAGGTGAGTAGTAGAGTAATAGAAGCAAGGGCTGTATGAACTAATTTGGGAAGTTAAGGAGGGGTTTTCCAGGTACACAGGAATGAGAAAGGGACCAGCCAAGTCATCCCAGGGCCAGTAGGATGAGATTTAGGGACAGAAGCAAGAAACTGTATTGTATATTTATGTAAGTAGAATTTGTTGAGAATGGCACATAGTGAGTTGTGTGTCAAGGTGGAAGAAAACATAATAAAGATATCACTAGAGAGATTAGGCAAATACCTAAGCCTGGAGGGTTGTATAAACCTCGCTAAGAAGTTTGGAGTTTGATTTTGGATTTTAGGCAATGGGCCTGTAATACTCCATATGGCGTATTTATTTCAATAAGTAGAATATGTCCTTCCTCAGGATACTTTACATGCCACCATATATAGACACAAACCTAGGATAACAATGAAAATAGCACCTCATTGTGCAAGAGATAAATTAGAAAGCTATTACAACAGTCCTGGAGAGGGATCCTAAATGTATGAACTAAAGGAGGAATAGTGAGAATAAGAGAACAGAATGGAAATGTCAAGAGACAGAATTGATAGGACTTGTTTCCATTTGGATATGGGGAATAAAAATACATTCAGATTTCTGGCTTGGTCGACTGGGTAGATGGGATAACAGTCATTAGTATAATATATTCATCAACACACAAGGAAGCTTAGTTTGCAGAGTGGAAGGAAGTTGAATATCTGGGTTTCAAATGCCTCCAGGTTGAAATAACTGTAGGGAAAATAGTGAATACAGATTGAATATATCTGAAGCTCCAAAGACAGACTTGGGGTGATTTAGTAGCATTTTGGTTGAGATTTAATGGCATGTATGACAGAGGAAACTATGAGAAAACCAAGATCTAGTGTGGTCAAGTTGCAACCCTGGAGAATAGCAATATTTAACTACTTGAAAGAGAAAGGGAAGTCAACAAAGGAAATAGCAAAGGAATGTTCTCAGAGTGGGAAGAAAGCAGGAGAAAGTGGTACCTGGAAACCAAGAAAAGAACAAATTTTAAGGAAAAAAACAGGATGATCAACAGAACCAAATACTTCCTACAGAGAAAACAAGCAGGATAAGGACTGATCAGATCTATTAGAATTTGCAATTGGGATATGAATTTTGTTAAGGCAAATTCAATGACCTAGTGGGGATGATGGCTAATTGCATTTCACTCCAGACAGAATTCGTGCCATGATCAAATGAAGGGATAAGCACTGAAAGGGAGAGCCCTGCCTCCCTCTAAGAAGAGAAAATGAGGTACGCATAGATACAGGTAGTGTATAGGCAGGCAATTCAAGACGAAGGAGTTCACAGATAGCCTCAATCATATCGGGAGACGGAAGGCAACTCATCTGCTGAGGCTGAGTGAGTAGTGTAGTAGGGGTGGGAGTTTAAGAGGAACGGGGAGATGCCATTCCTGGAGATAATTGCTTGGGAAAACGGGAGAGGGAGTTAATCAGGGACACTCCAAATTTAGTATCAAGCAAGGGTTTCACTGAAGTGTAAAGCTATACATTTGTAAAGAGATAACCAATATAGAATTTTTTTTCAGATGTCAGTTATCGGTAAAGGAAGGGAGAAGCAGTGGCCATACTGATCCAAGATTGATGGTTTGAAAAGTGGATGGATATGAATTTCAAGGGATGAAGACTTAGCCAATCTAGCAAACCTGGAGTCTCTTTATATCTAATATGTTCAAATTGAATTTAGCATCTGTCTGCCAGCATAGTTCTTCTAAATGCTATCTTAGTGAATAGTTCTATAGCCTCTCAGATATAAAGTCATCCTCTATCCCCAATCTCTCTCATACCTTCACATTCAATCCTATCTATTCTGTTTCCTTAATACCACGTCTACATTTTGACTCCACTGTACCTCTGCACAGGTAGCTCCTCAAAGAACCATCCTGCACTCTTTTTCACATCATTCCTACCCATCTTTAATAACTTACTTCATACACCACCCTCCAACCGGAAGCCTTCTCTCAAGTTCCCTTCCCCTCCCTGATCTGGGTTAGGGGCGCTTGAAAGCAGAAAATGCAAGGTGTACCTCTTTCAAAGGACTTAAAACTTTATTACAGTTGACTGTTCTCTTCCCTATAGCCACAAGAATAAGTTCCCTGAAGGCAAGGTTACATCTTTTATTTCAAGCACCCAGTACCTAGCATAGGACTATTTACTCAATTCATGGATAATTGTAAAAGAAAGCACTAAACAGCAAAATAAAAGTAAGAGTCCACTATTGTTTAAAATGTCAGGAGATGATCCATAAAGGAGTATGTCAGTGATACAATAATAATTATCATGGATTAAACCGCCATCTTTATCAGTCTTAGGTCTATTATAATAATATAGTCCAAGTACCCCTCCGAATGCTAGGACTACCACTCCTGTCCTGCAGTGGCCACAAGCTGCCCAACTAACTGAAAGAACAGCCTCACCTTCAGCTACAATCGCCCCAGGGAGAAAGAGTGGTATGAAAAAATGCTCTTTGGTCTCTGGAGCCACTGGAGGAAGCTTTCCTGCACACGTTTTGTGATGGTTTCAAAGTAATGACTTAGTAACCCCTGTAACTTAAACATAGTTTTAGGTTATTTTATACTTGTGTTTAAAGAAATAAAATTCCTGGGGTGGCACAGGGTTAAGCATCTGACTCTTGGTTTCAGCTCATGATCTCAGGGTCATGGGATCAAGCTCCACTTCAGGCTCCGTGCACAGTGCGAAGTCTGCTTAGGATTCTCTCTTCCCCTCCCACTGCCCCTCCCCCTGTGCTCGCTCACTCTCACTCTCTCAAATAAATAAATAAATCTATTAAGAAAATTTAAAAAAAAAAGAAGATTCCTTAGAATCTTATCTCAACAGATGACTCATCATTTTGTTATGAAGAAGAACATTCAAAAGGAAAACAAATGTAGATACAAGCCATGAGTGTTCATGTGATAACAGTATCTTTACTCAAATAAGTAACAGATGCCCTGAGTCCTCCCATGTTTAGCATGTGATTCCAATTCCATAAATGTTCCTTTAAGAATGATTTTAAGCAGACTTATTCCATGTGCATTTCTATGCAAGTTGTTCCTTAAGTAATTGATATAAATTCTTCTTAACATTAATACACTGTCTTGTGATATTTTAACCAATTATAGACTATCGAGACATTCAACGCTTCTTTATTATTAGTAAAATATCGCCACTGTTCTAAAACAATGACCCAAGCAAAATCACGTAAGCAAAATCCTTAACCTCTCTAACAGTTCCTCATGTGTAAAATGAGGATCATAATTCCTGCAATCCAGGATTCCTGGAAGGATTACAGCTAATATATCTCTGTATATAAAGTAACCATCACTGTGCTTAGCAAACAATCTACTAATCACAGGAAGTTTCTGCTTTTTATTTTCCATAGAATTCTTATTTACTTATTTTAATTTTTTTTATTTTTTTTTTTATTTTTTTAAAAGATTTTATTTATTTATTTGACAGAGAGAGACACAGCGAGAGAGGGAACACAAGCAGGGGGAGTGGGAGAGGGAGAAGCAGGCTTACCGCTGAGCAGGGAGCCCGATGTGGGACTCGATCCCAGGACCCTGGGATCATGACCTGAGCTGAAGGCAGACGCTTAACCACTGAGCCACCCAGGAGCCCCTAATTTTTTTTATGATTTTATTTTTTCTAGAGAGGGAGAGTGCGCACGCTAGGCTAGCATGTGCATGCACACAGAGGATGGGGCAGAGGGAGAGGCAGAGAATCCCAAGCTGACTCATGCTGAGCGCGGAGCCCCACACGGGATTCAATCTCATAACCCATGAGATCATGACCTGAGCTGAAACTAAGGGATGCTTAATGGACTGAGCCACACAGGCGCCCCTTCCATAGAATTTTTAATCCAATTTAATGTTCTCAGTGAAGATATTTGCCATTTCATTTTTTTCATTTTTGTGAAAATATAGATAACACACAGAAGTATTTATCATTCACACATATTCACATACTTGTGTGGGGGAGTGTCTCTCAAGTATATATTTTTCTGTGTATTATTTGGGGTTATCCACTTTGCTTCTCCATATAGACTTCTACTGAATTCAACAAAGAAATCAGTTGATTAATTTCACAAATAAATTTTTAAAAAAGGAAATGTCTGTTCCTCTGAAGCCAGAAATATCCTGTGAAGAAGTTATTCTTACAGGGCTAGATTCAGTTGGAATTAGATCTAGCAGAGATAAATGGAGAGATTTTGTTACATATACACTCTATTCAGGTACTTTTCAATTCTTTTCTCCTAGAAATCGTTCTTAGGATTTCCTCAAAATAGATAAGGTGTTTATCGTACTAGGGATCACACCAATTAAACTATGAACTCATATTTTCAGTTTCAAAAGTTGAACTGTCAAAACACTGCAGTTTAATTTCCTTAGCTTAAGTTACAATTCACACATATAAGTGGAGAACAATAATCTCTAAGTTAAAATTTTATCAAAATAAATACTGTGCAGGAAGAGTTAATATATAGCAGGCCTGAGATAGCTATACGTAGAAAGGTCTGCTTTCAGGATTGACCCTTGGCTGGCATCTGTGAACCTAAATTTCTAAAATGTTCCCACAATTCCCTACCTGATAAGAGTGGCTCACTGTGCCCAAGCTGTTTGTGCAAACAATATGATTTATGCTGAATACCTGCTTTCCTTCTGAGAGTTTAGAAATTCGGTATGTGCTATGCAATAGGTGCCTATGTGACCAGCTCCAATAATAACCTTGGACACAATCTCTAATGAGCTTCTCCAGTAGATAATATTCACCTGGGTTGTAACAATTCCCTGCTGGAGGAATTAAGCCCTTCCTGTGTGACTCTATAGGAGAGGACTCTTGGAAACTTGCACCTGATGTCCTCCAGACTTTGTCCCATGCGCCTTTTTCTTTTGTTGATTTTGCTTTGTATAATAAATCATAGCTATGAGTACAAATATATACTAATTCCTATTAATCCTCTTAGAAAATCACAGAATCCTGGGGTGATCTGGGGAGCTGCCATAAAATATCTTTAATCAAAATATCTTCTATTTTTTTCTCATTTTTATATTGCCTTTTGTTAATTTCCTTAGGTACACTATTTAAGAAAAGAGAAAAGTATACTGAATAGTTAATATAGGTAAATAATTATATAAACTTTGCTATCAGAGAATAATCTCACTAGACGGGACATGAAAAAAGCTAACAACTATCTAATTATAAACCTCCAAACGTGGTTTTTCTCCTAGATTACAGCCCATTTTTTAAATACAAATTTTAGATTATTTGCAGTAGATTATAGCCTCTTAGGACATTTGTAAATCCTCACCAGGCTACTGGTAATAGTAATTTCTTCTTAGAAATGGATTTCCCTTTGGAGAGTGATAATCAAGCTCAATCATTTTCATTTCAAAATGGAATATAGTAATCAGTTTAAAGATACCTTTTTTTTTAGTTTTAGAAAGCATAAACACATTAAACATGTATTCATCCCACAGTATGTCTTCAAATCAAAATCTCCCAAAGTGAGAATTCTGCTCTCTAAATTGTTCTCAAGCACCTCCAGTAGCATTTCCAATGGTAGAGAAACTTACATTTTTTTGCAGTGTGGGCATTTTGCCAGAGTGTTGAACCTCAGTTCCATCCACTGTAAATAAAAAGAAAAGATTAAAAAGAAAAACAAATGAAAACTATCCAATCTGATAAGATGTTTCTTTTAGTTCAAATGTTACCAGGGATCACAGCAGAAGCAACCCCCTTCTCACGGTTATAGGAGCTTTCCCCCCTCAACACTTCTTCCCCTCCCTTAAAATAAAGTTTGGGATTCTCCTCTGCAACAGTTCCCATGACTTGTCCAAGGTTCTGACGCAATCTAGGTTGGCTTTATAATGAAATCTGAACGTAATGCTGTTATTAGGGTCATTTCTTTCAGTTTTAGGTCTCAGTTCATTCCCAAGGAATAAAAACATATTTCATGGACCTTCAAAGATGTTTTGCCTTTAAATCTTGAGGACTAAGGGTGCCTGGGTAGTTCAGTCAGTTAAGCATCTGCCTTCGGCTCAGGTTATGATCCCAGGGACCTGGGATGGAGCCCTGAGTTGGGCTCCCTGCTCAGCAGTGTGTCTGCTTCTCCCACTTCCTCTGCCCCTATCCTCCACCCCTGCTTATGCTCTCGTGCGTGCTCTCGCTCTCTCTGTCACAAATAAATAAAATCTTTTTTAAAAAAATCTTGAGGGCGCCTGGGTGGCTCAGTTGGTTAAGCGACTGCCTTCGGCTCAGGTCATGATCCTGGAGTCCCAGGATCGAGTCCCACATCGGGCTCCCTGCTCGGCAGGGAGTCTGCTTCTCCCTCTGACCCTCTCATGCTCTCTCTGTCTCATTCTCTCTCTCAAATAAATAAATAAAATATTTAAAAAAAAATAGTAAAAAAATCTTGAGGACTAGCCTTTTAAATATATGGATATTCAAATTCATTACTAAAATGCAACTATTTATAATCTAATTATGTGGGAAACCCACAAAGTAAATAAACTAAACAAATGAGATATAGAGAGAACTCAAGTCAGGCAGCTCTCTCTGTCCTGTCCTTGCTTATTCTCTGTAACAAAAAGATACTCTTTCTATGGTGCAAATTTTCTTCCCTTGTGAATGTAGGTAATAGAATGAGCTATCTTCCTTGTTATTGAGATACTTGTAATGGTTTACTGGGTTGTAGATTAAAGTCTTTGAGGGAATGTGCGATATAAATTTAAAATAAATCTTAACCACAAAATGTATATTTAAAAGTGCCTTTTTCATCTTCCATTTTGCTTGCTTTTCTATATTCCTTCTTGCAAAGGGTCTGTTTCCTTTACGGTTTTAGGAGAATTCCTTTTAAGTACTTCAGTTTTATCAACAAAACAACTTTTCTTTTATTAAAATTAATTTTTGTTTAGGATTCCAAATCATTCATGTCTCTTTCCATAACTTTCCAATTCTAGGTATAGTAGGGCTTCAATAAATTATACATATCCAAATGTTTTCCACACAATAGAAGATAACTTTCAGAAAGTATTTGATGCATAAGTTTTTTTCTTTTTTAATTTTTAAAAACTATTAACTTAAAAAAAAACAAATAAATCTGGGTTTTCCTAGATTTCTCTTTCTTCATTTTTATTTGACACCTCAAAGAAAGTTAAGCTGGAAATGATCTCTCAGTCACAGTAGGCACAAAGAGTCTCAAGATAAATGGAACTTCACATGAATGTTCACTCTCTTTTCAAAAAAATTATTATTTTTCAACATCTGAGAATGCCAAACCAAGGCTACACTTTTTGTTCAAGCACCAGTAAATCTTTCTTTCATACTTACTTTGTAACAAGTTAATGTATTGCAAAACTTATTCTTAATAGTAAAAATGTCAGAATTAATGTGCTAAACAAAGATTTCTAGAGTTCTACAGAATATTAAGTGAAGAATCCAGAAATCTTACTACCTTTTTTTTTTTTTTTACAGAGAGAGAACATAGGGGAGGGAAAGAGGGAGAGAGAATCTTAAGCAGGCTCCATGCCCAGCAGCACAACCCTGAGATCATGACCTGAGCCGACATCAAGAGTCAGATGCTTAACTGCCTGAGCCATCCAGGAGCCCCTTTGTTATGTTATTATAATTAGTTTTAGGACAGTTGCTGAACATGTAAAGTCATTTCAAATTTTATTTATAAATAACAAATTTAAGTTCTTCATAGTTAAAAGAACCAAAGTAGTTAAGGAGACAGTTATGAAACCCTTGAGCAAAGAGGAACTCAAAATCCAAGCTTGAAGGCTATATTATGTTAGCATAGGCATTCCAGAATTTTTAATGACCAACCTAAGGAGATGATTTAGTCCAATATTATCATTTAATAGTGCTCTTCATTTCAGCATAGATTATGCATGGTAAATTCAATTATAACTGAAAAACAGCTAAGGCTTTATTATGTAATTAGTAAATCATACAGCCAGCAACCTAACACATCAGGTTTTGTTATCTCCAAGTACTCACTTAAATGCAGCAAACTAAGAAAAGCATCTATTATTAGAAATAATTTTGTCATACTCTATTCAAGTGAATGCAAATATCTTTGCTTGTGAAAGGAAGTTGACTTACTACTGTTCTTTAATCTAAAATGCAGCCTCTGCACTCTTAGAATTTTATTGCCAGAACTTCAATAGGAGAAAAAAACCAAAATTATCTATTTTCTTTATTTTTTAAAGATTTTAGTTATTTTTTTGACAGATAGCGACATAGCGAAAGAGGGAACACAAGCAGGGGGAGTGGGAGAGGGAGAAGCAGGCTTCCCACTGAGCAGGGAGCCCGATGCGGGGCTCGACCCCAGGACCCTGGGATCATGACCTGCGCCGAAGGCAGATGCTTAACAACTGAGCCACCCAGGCTCCCCAAAATTACCTGTTCTCTATCGGAAAGATTAAAGGCAACTTCTCTAAAATTCAATCATTTTTAGTGGAGGTCATCTAATATTTGACTTATTTCTAACCATTCTATGTAACAGATAAACTTAGTTTCCCCAAGATGTATTTTTTTAATCAATCTTAGAAGGCCATAAGAAAGTTATACTGCTAAAAATGAATCATTTAATAGTACCTTACTGGATTTTATTTTTTAATGGACACAATAGGTGACTGGTGTCATTACTTTGAATTATTCACTTTAAAACTATTGTTACTCTCTGCAATGACACCAAACCATATGTCCTGTGTCCAAATAAGGAAAATCTGACCCTGACTGAAGGAACTACACAGGCTCACTTCAGAGCAAAGTTTGAACCATCGTCTATGATTCTGGTACATATTGTAGACTGTTTTTATTAGGGCATGCCAACCCCACAGTCAGGTATTGGTTGACAAAGCATCTGGACCTGCCTTTCATCAGCAAGAGAGAACACCTGCCCCATAGAAATGCAAAATTAAACTCCACTGTTCAGTGTCTTAAAACACTTCTTTATTTTTCATGCAGGGCTAGCTAAAGACTATGTATTCCCTTTATTCTTCTGGAAAATTATTTTCTAAGCAATATCCCTCAAAACATTATTCTGACTAGATGATGTCATCAAAATGGCTTAGAGGTTAAAAAATATTTGTAGGGGTGCCTGAGTGGGTCAGTCAGTTGAGTGTCCAACTCTTGGTTTTGGCTCAGGTCCTGGTCACATGGTCCTAAGATCAAGCCCCACTGCATCAGGCTCTGTGCTCAGTAGGGAGTCCGCCTGGAGATTCTCTCCCTCTGCCCCTCCCCCACTCCTAAAATAAATAAATAAATCTTTTTTAAAAAAATGTTTGTAAATACTATATTAAAACTCTTCCTGGATAGTAACAATGATGCATGCTAAAAGTGCTAAAGAATACACCTGTAAAAAAAATGGTGTTTAGTTTTTTGTTTATCCTAGCAATTCCCAATGACCATGGAACTCTTTATTCACATAACACCTATTATTATCCTATAAAATGAGTGTTCTATTGAATATACTTTGGAAAACACAAATCTAACTTTTCTAAACATCACCCATGGTTCCAGCCAGGCTGTGAAATGAAGAGTATGAATAGAGTGGATTCATAGTAAATTTAACTTTAGCATTATAACATTGATATATTAGAGGATGATATAAACAGAATGTTGTTGAGGACACAGTCCATTATATTGTTCTTTTATCTTAATCCATGGAAATAATTTTTTCAGGTCACAGTATTCCAATAAACCCTCTCCTATGTGATCTTTTTTAAAAAATCATGAATATCTTTTAATAAATCATGTTTTCCTCTATTCAAAGACTCTAGAAGTCTCACAGCTAAAATCCAGACTAATTTTAACTGCAGAATTAAATATTATGCATATTTATATTCTTATGTATGACTTATCATGTTTTTCTGCCCTTTTCTTCATTGTTCCTGATCTTTTCATATTTCCTTTTCAATGTCATTGAACTTCATAACTTGTCTCAGTTGTTTCTATGCCTTGTAAGGCAAGGCTGAAACAAGGTAGAGAAAAAGTAAATGAATCCTAATAGTTAAAAGCCTGAAGGACAAAACATACTACAAAGGATATAAGACTATTTGTGATCGGCATAATAATAAGGATAAGGCAAAGTTCTTGAGTCAGAATTAAGAGATCTGTGGTCTATTTATTCTTTATGACACTGAATATCTCTCATTAATCTGAAACTCTCAAAAGTAATAGCCACCCCATAGGTTATGTACTGTGCTCCCCTAATCACCAAAATTTTTGTTTTCTAAAAATTTTTAAATCATCTTTAAATACCATATATTAATCCAAAACAGGCTTTTCTGCTAAAGAATTAAAGTTTTTAATCATATATACTGTGCTAATATGCTAATATGATTCACTTGCCTACACTAAATATTAAGTAAATAAGAGTTAGTTTTAGAAGTTAGTCTCTGGAATGCACATTACTTTAGTAATTTTCTCCTAGGGTGAAAAGATCTAAATGCATAAATTTAAAGTAATAGAAACCATGTCACATACATATCTTTTAATCTCTCAATTTGGATCATTCTCTAGAATTCACTGCCAGATGATCTCAAAAAATTAAATATGAACTCTTTAATGTCTTTGATTTTCTTTTTTTCCTCATTCCCTTATCTACCCTATTGTCAGTATGTCAATTCTCTCTGAAAATCTTTATGCTATTCCCAACCATCATCTTCACTTTTCTGGATAATAAAAGCCAAACATCTAGTCTTGCTCCTCTGCAGGCTTGCCCTGATGCAATCCATTCTATACATAGCACTCTTATATACAGAATTACCTATAAAGCTCTACTAAGCTTTCCATTACTCTGAGAATAATGTCACTTCCTCTAGGCCAGGTAATTCTGTGTGTGCACTAAGAACACTCTGTTATTTACTACTGTAGTCTAAACACATTTCATGTAATTCTTGTTTTAATTGTCTTTCTTCTCCAATTAGATTAGAAAACTCCATGAGGGCAGGAAATGTGCCTTCCTGTTTCCCCAGCATGTAGCCCAATGCCTGATATGCACTCAGTATATGTTTTTGAACATATGAAATCAGCTCACTTATATGGTGGCTATAAGATTATCCATGGCAAGGATTTAGAATACAAAATATAACTGAGCAAAATGTAAATGTAAGGTAATTATGGAGGGAAGCTCTCTGAAGTAAATTGAAAAGAAATCTGTTTTGAAGATTTTAAAATGGTATTTCAAAATATAATTTGTTCACATATAAGAAAGAAAATAATAAATATATTTAACATATATTTAACTTAGTCAAATCACTTGATACCTATCAAAACCTACAGTCTATTACCCTACAATAAAGCAGTATAACCTCACTCCATGCGGCTGCATCTGGGAGGCTACTGGAGTATGTTGGCCCCGTTTGAGGAGAGCAGTGGGGTGGTTCCATGCGGGATGCCATGGGGCCAGTGGTCCCAGACCTTGGAGGTGTTCACTGAAGTTCAGGTGCCACGAGGCACTCGCACCCAAGACAGCCAGTATGGCCTGCAGAGGCGGCACGTGGCACTCGCCCTGCGTGGTCGCGAGATCATTAAGGGCAAGCTCTTCGATTCTACAACAGCTGATGAGGGAGCATGGACTTACTTTGGAGGACAGAAAATGGTCCATATTGTTCTTACAAAGACAAAAAAAGATGCAGCAAATTGTTGGACTTCTCTTCTAGAATCTGAATATGCAACTGATCCTTGGGTGTAAGACCAAATGCAGAGAAAACTTACATTAGAGAGATTCCAGAAAGAAAATCCTGGTTTTGACTTCAGTGGAGCAGAAATCTCAGGAAACTATACTAAAGGTGGAACAGATTTCTCAGATCTTGAGAAATAACCACTATTTTTTTTTTGCTGCATTCTGTGATCCCAGCAGATGTTGCCAACTTAATCAAAGGAACAGATTATGTGATGGAAGGAAAATGTGGATACCTGCAGTTAACAAATTGCAAAATATCTTTAACTATGGTTCTAAAAATTGCATTCAAATATGACGTACGTAGGAAACATCTTAAATACTGCGGAAACTATTCTACTGATAGAGAGTAACATTTTTTGGACTTGTGTTTTTGCTCAGCATGAAGTTTCATATGCTGTATTTTACTAATTTCATATTTAACCTATATTTTTAATACAAAAAAAATGAGGGCATAGATCATGCAAAATGACTGGGTACCTTCAGGGACAATTAAATTTTTCTTTCAGTAAGTGTAATGCAGTAATGTTCAATAAACTTTCCTAAATAGGAAAAAAAAAAAAAAGGCAGTATATAGTAATTTTCAAAAAGAAGTTTGTTAACTATTCCCACAAGCTATATCTAATTTATGTACTCAGTCACTGATTTAATCAATAAAACATAAATGTAAGGAAGATTTATCTTCTCCTACTAGATTGGAAAAATCCTAGCAATTTTGATTAAATGTAGTAAATCAGATAGATGCATGCATTTCCATTTCCTTTCCCAAACTTGACTAAAATGATAGGAAATGAATTTAAAAATGTATACTACTATAAGGATAAAGAGGAGAAATGGCCTCCAATTTTTGAACACTGGAAAGTTAATGGAGACTTGGCAGCTGACTTAGTGAAAGGGATGCTGAAAGTTTAGGGCTGTCTGCAGAGAGCTATGTCAATGTAAAGCTATTCACACTGAAGAAAGGCAGAGCGATGCAGCTCTTGGGGCTACTACGCGCTTTCCAAGGTGGGGCTGGGAGTAGTGACACAAACAGCACTATCGGCTATAAACTCTTCCCTACACACCACAAAACCAGAAAGCCCTCTCTCCCCAGTACGTGCAAGAAAAGAAGGATTTATTCTGAAAAGAAACTGGACTAGAAAGCTTATGAACTTAGAAACACCAGACATAGCAAAAGGCAAAAATAAAACATTCTAAAAAGGGGGGTGCCTGGGTGGCTCAGTCATTAAGCGTCTGCCTTCGGCTCAAGTCATGATCCTAGGGTCCTGGGATCGAGCCCCGCATCAGGCTCCCTGCTCCGCGGGAAGCCTGCTTCTCCCTCTCCCACTCCCCCTGCTTGTGTTCCCTCTCTCGCTGTGTCTCTCTCTGTCAAATAAATAAATAAAAATCTTTAAAAAAAAAACCCATTCTAAAAAGGAATTAAGTTAAAGTCTGCGGTTTGAACAGTGGATGAGACGCTCTCCTCATTACCTTTCTTAACTCCTAAATGCTGTCTCCCAGGCATATCACTCACAAGAAACCAGAGGACTGTTCCCCAGAGAAACTTGCCCTCAAAGAAGACTTCTTGATACTAAGTTATTCAAAAAATGAGAAAAGGGAGAAGAAAAAGAAATGGAAGAAGAAGAAGGAGGAGGAGAGAGAGAAGGAAGGAAGGAAAGAAGAAGCTTCACTCCTGCTGTATGAATAGAGCTTCCAATCAGTGCTGACCCTCAAATATAAATGAACTCTTCAGTAAAATCTCTATCACTAAAAAAAAAAAAAGTGGGGAGAAAACAGAGACAAGGCATAAAGAACAATACCTCAGAAAAAAAACAGAATTAATAGTTTCAGAAAGATGCCATAGAGAAGAGAATGTTCTTTAGAAAAAGAAAAAAATTAACCAGAGAACATAGGAAAACTCTTCAAAATTAAAAATTAAGTTAAATAATCCGAAATTAAAATTTTGCATTAAGTTTAGAAGACATAGCTGAGTAAGTTTCCCAGTAGGCAAAAGAAAAAGGCAAAACTAAAAAGAAAATGTTTAAAAAAAAAAAAAGGAAGAAGGAAAGGAAAGGAAAGAGGAAAGAAGAAAGGAAAGGGAAAGGGAAAGGGGAGGTGAGGGGAGGGGAGGGAAGGGGAGGAAGGGAAGGGAAAAGGGAAGGGAAAAGGGAAGGGAAAAGGAAAAGGAAAAGGAAAAGAAAGAAAAAGAAAAAGAAATAGTGTGGACTCTAAAGGACCCACTGAGTACCCAGACAATGAGTTCAAACATATTCTCCCTAAGACACATCATTTTAAAAAAATTTTTTAATTTGAGTATAGTTGCCATACAACGTCACATTAGTTTCAAGTGAACAACATAGTGATTCGACTATATGTTATGCCCTGCTCCGCACAAGTGTAGCTCCCATCTGTTACACAACACTGTTACAATCTCATCAGCTCTATTCCCTATGCTGTGCCTTTTATTCCATGACTTACTCACTCCATAACTGGAAGCCTGTGTCTCCCACTCCCCTTCACCACTCACCCCACTACACCCCTCCCCTCTGGAAGCTATAAGTTGGTTCTCTGTATTTATGGGTCTGTTTCTGCTTTTTATTTGTTTGACATTTGTTTTGTTTTTTAGATTCCACATATAAGTGAAGTCATATGTTTGTCTTTCTCTGTCTGACTTATTTCACTAAGCATAACACCCTCAAGGTCCATCCATGTTTCCACAAATGGCAGGTCTCATCCTTTTTATATTGTGTAATAGTCCTCTGTGTGTGTGTGTGTGTGTGTGTGTGTGTGTGTGTGAGAATGATATCTCCTTTATCCATTCTAAGACACATTCTAATGCAATTTGAGAGCACTGGAGAAAATGAAAGAAGAGAGAGGAAAAGAGGAAAAGTCAGATAGAAAGGACATAGAATCAGAGCAGCAGTTGAATTTCTCAACAACAGCGGAGAAAAGCCTTTTAAATTTTTGAGAGGAAACAATTAGCAAACTATAATTCTACATCTGGACAAACTATAAAGTAAATGTGAGATCAGATTAAAAACTATTTAAGAGGGATGCCTGGGTGGTTCAGTCAGTTAAGCGTCTGCCTTCGGCTCAGGTCGTGATCCCAGGGTCCTGAGATCGAGTCCCACATCGGGCTCCCTGCTCCGTGGGAGTCTGCATCTCCTTATGCCTGCCGCTCCCCCTGCTTGTGCTCTGTATCTCTCTCTCTCTGACAAATAAAATCTTAAAAAAAAAAAAAACTATTTAAGAGGGGTGCCTCAGTTGGTTGAGTATCTGGGTGCCTCAGTCGGTTGAGTAGCTGCCTTCAGCTCAGGTCATGATCTCAGGGTCCTGGGATCGAGCCCCGCATCTGGCTCCCTGCTCTGCGGGGAGCCTGCTTCTCCCTCTCACCCTGTTTGTGCTCTCTCGCTCTTTCTCTCAAATAAATAAATAAATAAAATCTTTAAAAATAAAAATAAAAACTATTTAAGAAGTAAAACTCTGTCAAATTTATTTCCTTCCATCTTTTCTCAGAAAGCTAAGAAAGGATGTGCTACACCAAAATGAAGGAATAAACCAAAAACTATGAGGATGACACAAGATCCAAAACAGGAAAAGGAAAAAGGATTTCCTAGGATAATGATGAAGGGAAATCCCATGATG
Source organism: Phoca vitulina (assembly GCF_004348235.1). Taxonomy (NCBI): domain Eukaryota; kingdom Metazoa; phylum Chordata; class Mammalia; order Carnivora; family Phocidae; genus Phoca; species Phoca vitulina. Next base: position 38,088,495 of record NW_022589728.1, read on the forward strand.
GCAGCTGTGTAGCAGGAAACCTCAGTAATAGATTCCCTGATGTGTCTGACTATATTGATAGTAATTTTATAGTTCTTTAAGAGAGTATGGGAAGAACTAATGATTTGTACATAGACAAACAAATTCAAAAGGAGGAGAGACAATTATTCTTTTTTTTAAGTAATCTCTATTTTCAATGTGGGGTTCAAACTCATGACCCAGAAATCAGGATTTGGGTGCTCTACTGACTGGGTAGACCACCAGCCAAGCACCCCAAAAGGAGAACAGACAATTAACAAATTCAAAAAATTTTGAAAGACCATACAGTACTGAAATATAGTATCCTACTTGGCTCAACTGTGAACATAATTTACCTAATCATAAAAAAGGTAAACACTAAGTATTAATTGAATTAAAATATTAAAATTCTACTTGGATCATGGAGTCGAGAGAAGGACAATGATTGGGGGAAAGGGTGTTATGAGTGCTAAATCCTCAACCTGCATTGTACAGAGTAATAGGTAATATCTAAAACTGCCTAATCAAAAAGAAAAAAGGATAAGCAAACAATTTAAACACATGTAGGTAAATCCCAGGAGGGCAGCTGAAAGAGTACGGGGGATGGTATTTACGGATGACCACTATTTTCCCCATAAGCTTTATAATCCTATTTGACATTGAAATTATGTACATGAATTACTCTACTAAAAATAAAAATTAGAAGGAAAAAAAGCAAATCATCTACACTTTCTTAAATGGGTTCATCTCTTAGTTTATCCCAAGACAGCAGATCTTGCAGTGGAAGACCATTGTGACCTCAGCCCTGCCCATTCTCACACTCTGGAGGTTTTCATTAATACTTAGGTTCTAAGGAAAATTTGTTGTCTCCTATGATGGCTGAATAACAAAAGAAAATCTTCCTGACAGAGTAAAGCATTATGAAATCAACTTTTAAAAATCAAACTTAGGGTTAAAGTTAAAAGCAGTAAAGCAAGAACTCCTGTAGCTTTTGCTTATATCTAACTACTTACACCTTCTTATTTTTTTTTCCAAGTAGTTTATCTAATTATAGACACCAGAGTTAATTCCCTTTACTCCAAGTTTAATTTTTTAAAAATCAGAAAAAAATTGGTAAATTATAATAAGAATTTGTCTTGAATCTAGAAACCACAAAGCAGGGCCACCACATGAGACTATGCACTTTGTTTTCTGCTGAGGAGGTGACAGTAAAGCTTAGATTCACCCACTCACCAAGCCAAGACACCCATGTTGCTAAGTTCAGAAGGAAAGGGCACTGTTTCCCATTAGTCTACCCAGAGAGGCCCCTTTTTGCAAATGAACCAATCAGAGGATCCACCTCTTATCTAATTCACAAAAGATGCAGGGCATCCTAGCTGAACCTGTGATTAACTGTCTTTCTTAAAAAGGCTTTCTTTTAATCGTCTGATTAATTTGCACTTGGATAAAACTAGAAGAGCATGAGCAGTGGTCAAATCTATGTGATCATGACCTACATTTACAGACTGATGCCACTATGACAAATATGTGGTTACTTACCAGGAATGTGTTTCCGCAATGCCCACACACGACCCTTGTACCTTCTGGCTGGACTGGCAGTGCAGGCTGAGCTGGCTGTTCTTCAGAAATAAGCATTACTGGGCTAAGGTTAATTATGCGTCTACTGTGGAGAGAGAAAGCAAACAACTTCATCATCCCACAAATGCACTGAGGGCAAAACCTGTAATATATGGCATAGCATTGAAAATAGATTATACTTGTTTTATAAATTGTCAGGTTTGAAGCCAAATTCACAGAAAGTAGCAGCAATTTTGAAAGCAAAAAAAAAAATGACAGTTTTTTAATATTTGTGATGGAAACCATATATTATGGTGTTGGTTCTAATCAATGGCCTTGGGAACCATTTAACTGCTATTTCCAAGTTCCTACAAGTTCAAATTAGAAATTTTTTACCATTCCCTATCTAGGAAGACAAGTTGAGTTTGGTGGAGGACTACACAAGTTAAAATATTCTGCATCAGCAAATATGTGTGTGCCATGAAGGTACCAAAGTGCTGAGTCACAGCCAAATTTCTCTGGGTAGGCTGGTATTCTTTGATGTCTATTTAACCAGAGTTGGACAAAAAGGAAAATGGGAGGTTTCTTTTCTGCTTATTCCATCAGATGGGGTTTCAAATGATTCATTTAATGGTCAAAAAGCCAGAAATCACAGAAAAAACACAGTGAAAGTCTAGATATACTTCTATCTAGGCGCATCTATAATGGCATTTATCAAATAGTTCCAGAATTTATTGCATAGATTATGTTCAGCAAAGACTCATATAGCACACAGTGAGGTACACAGTGATGACTAAAACATTTGCAGGTTAAGATGAATTAAATCAAAAGTAAACTAGGTGCTTACTTTTGGGTTTTTATTTCTTTTTCTTTGAAACATATTTATTTGAATTGATCTTAATCACTATGTGTGTGTGTGTGTGTGTGTGTATTACAGTTGGGTGTCACCTCCCTTCACTGATAGAACAGATGTCTGAAATGGCTTGCAAATAGTGTTCTTGGAAACACCTTTACTGCAACTGTTTAAACACCTGACTGCACGAATTACAGAATGGGTTTATTCTATTCACTCAGATAACACTTGTCTGCAGGTTGCAACTAGAGATCTTATAAATACCCTTATTACAAGTGTTCTTAATAACTTCACTGGATATATAACAATGGGGATAAGTGGTTACTTTTAAATAAGTTTAAGGAGTCACAATTTATTAGAGTGCATTAAATACTTATATAACATCAAGAAAACTTTCACTGCTCATTCAAGAATATTATATCTTATGAATACTTGTGACCATTAATTTCAAACTAATCACATCATTCCGTTTAACAAAGAAAAAATAATAATCTAGGTCCTGTAATTGAGGACAAAGTTTATTTAGAACAAAGCCTGGCACATAATGAGCCTTTAATAAGTACTTGTTGGATGAACAAATGAATGAATAAATGAATGATGAATCTTTATCTCTTACCAGTTAGGTCTCGGACATCCTATTCGCCGAGATGTGTCCTTACAAATGAGGAGACAATTACAAGGGCATCTAACATATTTCTTCCCTGTTGGGGGGTTTTTGATTGGCTAGATAAGGGAAGAAAATGCAAACACAGCAAATTAACCAAAGGACAGATTGCCAAAGCTTATTTGTATATAAAAAGGAAATGATTCCTTAAAAACTTCGGCTCCCCATAGTGGTACCAAGGTACAGGTTAAGGAAAAGTGCATCATAAGTGGTTTTAAATAGCTCAAATGTTGGCAAGCACTCTATGAAATTTGGGGCTGCCGAGATGTAATTGTGAAGGGCATATTTCAAAATTAGTTTGCAGTGCCCTTTTAATATGAGAAGAAAATTTAAGTTCACAACAAGAATTGTTTTCCTTTAAAGTTTTAAGACCAAAGCCAACTATCTGTCCTACCAGGTGCAAATATTCACTAAAGGTTCTTACACCTGTTTGGGAAGAGCAAACACATTAGGAATAGTGGACAAAGAGGAGTATATAACAAATTTGAACTTTTCTTTACTGCCTAGAATATAAGAAGGGATTAATTTTATTACATCTTTTAACTTAAAAAATAAACACTTGCAATAACTCTTAATGTTACCATTTTTTAAACTTTACAGTAAATTTAAAAGCAAGAATAAACACCAAAAAAAACAAAACAAAAAAACACTCCTTTAAATAAGGACTTAGCAGGGCGCCTGGGTGGCTCAGTTGGTTAAGCGTCTACCTTCGGCTCAGGTTATGATCCCAGAGTCCTGGGATCGAGCCCCACATCAGGCTCCCTGCTCGCAGGAAGCCTGCTTCTCCCTCTCCCTCTGCTGCTCCCCCTGCTTGTGCTCTCGCTCTCTCTCTCTGTCAAATAAATAAAAAATCTTTAAAAAAATAAAATAAATAAATAAGGACTTAGGCTTATTAGAGTAAATAACCCATGAAGCAATGAGAGGACTAGATCATCATTCCTGGGCATGCCTACCAAAAATGTATAGCTTGAATCCAATTATTAGGGAATATCAGACAAACCCAAAATGAGGAACATTGCACAAAACACCTTGCCTGTACTCTTGGAAAATGTCAAGGCAATCAAAGACAAAGAAAGACTACATTTCAGATTAAGGGATATTAAAGAGACATACTGATATCCAAATACAACATGGAACTCTGGATTGACTCCTGGACCATATTGTTGTTTTTTTGTGTTGTTTTTTTTTTAATGGAACCATTGAGCAAATATGAATTAGGTCCAAAGATCAGATAATAGCCATTGTATTAATGTTAATTTCCTGCATTTGATCATTGTACTGTGATTATATAAGTGAATGTCTTTTTTTTCTTTTTTTTTAAGGAAATTCACACTAAAATGTTTAGGGGTAGAAGAGACCCAGGTCTGCAGTTACTTTAAAGGGTTCTTAAAAAAAAAAAAAAAAAGATTATTTATTTATTTAGAGAGAGAAAGCCAATGTGACAAAATATTAATGCATTTGGGGAATGTGAGTACAGGGTCTGTGGGAATTCTCTGTACATAATATGTACTATTATTTTTGTAACTTTTCTGTGAATCTGTAACACATTTCAAAAAAAAGATTAAAAAATTTAAGTAAACAATCTTGTTAGAAATATATAAAAGTTAGCAATAAGTCATCAACAATTTATTAAACTATATAACAGATAAAATCTGAATATCTAAGATTTATAAACATCCAAAATGTGTTACTATCCAATCTAAAATATCAAGAAAACCAGAAATTGGGTTAATTCCTGTATATCCAAATTTTCCCATTAAGTAAATGCGTACTTGGCAAATGACAAACTTTTTTAAATTTTATTCCCACCTTACTTCTAGACCTCAGTTCCCTCATTTATAAAGCAAGGCATTTGAACTAGAAGAACTGGTCTTTATTGCCCGCCCATGCCTTGTCATGTCTGATCTGCAGGGAAATGGGGATGAAAATGGCACTGTCCTTATGCATAAGTTTTAATATTCTTACTTAGTAAAATGAACTTGTATGTGAGTGGTGCTGTGCTGGGCACTTTACCCCTGTAATCCCAAGGGCAACTCTATTAGGTAGATATTATTATTATACCACTCTACTTGAGAAAACCACAGTGTGGAGAAGCTAAGTCCCAAGGATATAGCTACCAAGTGGTAGAGCTAGGATTCAAACCCCAGTCCATCAGCCTCCAGATCTCAGACTCATAATCAGTCATGCAGCCAATTAGCTCCACTCTTCCTCCAGGACTTCTCAACTTTTCCATTAACTTGCCCTAGAAATTGCTTCTCGCTTAACCTTAAATTCTGTATTCTCTAAGCCTTGCTAAAATTTGTCCATCTTTTCTCTCCCCCAACTTCTCGCTTTTCTTTCCCAATTCCATCTACTGAAATAAGAAGGACTTTCATTAGCCTAGTTTTTTTTGCTTTGCTATGTTTCGTTTTTTTAATCTCCTCAGGAATATCAGGTTCCTATCAAAGGTGGCTGCCGAGGAGAACAGACACACTGATCTCTTGTTTTAGGTGACATGAGGAGAATGAACCACAGTGAAACTGAACAGGGAACGGTGACAGTGAACAGAAGCTGCTTTGTTGGATCCTGGTCCATTTACCTGTTCTTTTCAACCCAGAATTTCTCCAGAGAAGCTGCTAGTTGCCTAACACCTCTTCACTCATAAATTCAAGATCAAATTATATTGCAAACATTGGCAAGTCATCTGTTAAAGCACTCCTCACACACATTTCCCCCTCTTCTCCTTCCCTGTAATATAACTGATTCCACACAAGGCAATCTAATTAATTAGGTACTATTCATTTTCTCTAGAATATTGAGAAATACTTATATTTCCTTACTTAACAGGAGTTATAATGATATAAAAATGTCAGCACAATTTTCTTTATGTCCAGAAGTAGTTTATTTGTACCCAAATCCTCTTGTTCTGGAAAAATGAACTCATCACCAGACTGAGGCCGTTGGCTAAATCCATAGCCTGTTCTGTGTATTTCCAAGGGTAAATATAAAGCTTTAAGAGTTTTTTTATACTCACTAAAGAACAAAAGTTTGTAGGGATGGTGGAACAGGAGAAAAAAATGAAACCTTTCAGGTACTGGGTGTTTGTTGTTGTTTTAATAGCCATCTACGTCTGACAACTCTTATTTGGTTGTTAACTCTAAAATGAGCGCTACGGAGGTTAATGTTAAGTTTGCTAGTGAGTGTTCAACCTAAAAAGAAAATAGCTGGCTCTGTAGGCATCGCCTCTATTTACACTGTAAAGTTCATCTCCAAATGACGTCCCTTATAAAAAATCCATACTTGCAATGAAATATATTGCTTCATGACTTAAGGTTTTAGTTTATGACTTTTCTATAAAACATATAAAGCCCAGTATACATGTTTCATGGTTCTTAGAGACACAATAATCTTTGGCTGACTTTTTTTGAGGAAAGGAAAAATATACAAATACCAACAATTGATATTTAATTGCAGATTTTGAGAGAGATTGAAATTTTAAAAATAAAAATAAAGCCTAACCATAAAAGTAGAAATATATTTAATCTAACTAGTATACACTTTCCAGTTCATTACTTGAAACTAAAAATTTTACTTAAAATGTAGTTGTTCTTCACCAGGTTCAGTTAAAAAAAAAAAAATGTGCCCTTCAAATTTTTTGAACACTTCTCTAAATTACTATCAAGCAAATAGAATAAAATACCAAGCTATTTGTAAATACTTTGGCACAGACATCAATAATAAATGCATAATCTTAAGTCCAGAAAAACCATACAGACATCCTACAGATGTAAAGCAGGTTTGAATAATTTTCGACATAGTAAGTACAAAGTCCACATTTGAAGTGAAATTTGGCATATCTTCATTTTTGTGAAAATCAAAATGGATTTAGTTGTGATGTGGATAGACACTAAAGATAATTATAAATACGTGACTAGGGTCAGTCTCATGTTAAAAAGTAAAGAGCCGGGGCACCTGGGTGGCTCAGTCGTTAAGCGTCTGCCTTCGGCTCAGGTCATGATCCCGGGGTCCTGGGATCGAGCCCCACATCGGGCTCACTGCTCAGCGGGGAGTCTGCTTCTCCCTCTCCCTCTGCTGCTCCCCCTGCTTGTGCTCTCTCTCTCTGACAAATAAATAAATAAAAATCTTAAAAAAAAAAAAGAGCCAAATGGCATTATATTTAAATTAACCATGAAATTTTCATAATGGAATTAGCCTTAAACACCTGGAGACATCTTTGAATGATAAAAGAGAACTAGAGAGAAGAAAGAAAGGATGAGAAAATACGGCCATATCTATATCCAGCCCACATCTACCTTTAAGTAACATTACCGGAGTATTTCCTTTGGAGACAAGATGTCAGATAACAATTTATGCTTTATTAAGGGAAATCCCCACTTACCGTAGCTTCATTGCAAACCGTGCACTTAACCACATGCTGGTGAAGCTTGCCATCCAAGTTGATGAGAGACTGGCACACACGGCAGCTGATCACTGGAATACCGCTGGCATCCGGGCTGACGATGGCTGTGTACGGAGGTGGGAGTTCCGCTGAAAAGGTTATCAGTCACTGAATCAGAGCCAGCCGTATCACAGAGAACAGAGGTAAAGCAGAAACTGTCACAAATGACCTCATTCTTGTATTTATGTTTTCAAAACTAGCCAACTTATCCTAGTTTCAGAGCACAAACACACATGGGACTACATTGTGGAGTAGAATAATTCTTCCTCTGATAAAATCTAAATCATGTTTGCCTCGGTCTACCCAAATGATCCGGTTTCCTTTTACTAACCTATACACAACGTATCCACTCTGTTCCTGCAGAAATTCGGAGAGCTTGTAATGGGAAAGTGATGATTCATGCCTAAAGAATCTGACACTAATGATCTGGTTACCAAGAGAAACAGTCAGTGAGAGCAAAGTTTCTAAATCACTTATATATACCCATACATTGTGCAGCCGTCATGGCTGTGTTTATAAAGGGACCAGCATGTAACTGCTGGCCGTGTCAACAACAAAACAGTTTTGGTGGCAGCTAAGGAGAGACAAAAGTGAATGTAGGAAAACTAAACGTATCAACATGGAACAAAGCTAATTGGAATAGAACAATGCTAATTTCAGACACAAAACAAAAATAAACTTAACATTTTTTTTATCTCAAATTTGTAACTTTAACATTAAAAATCCAGGAAATGCACTTAAGTATTTGTGGGTAAAAAATATGATGTCTGGGATTTGGTTTAAATACTCTAAGGCAAAAATGGTCTAAGAGATGAAACAAGATTAGCAAAATGTTGATAATGAATAAATATGATGATATAGATAGTCATTTTGTTCTTACTACTTTTGTGTGTGTTTGGAAATTGCCAGAATAGGGGCACGTGAGTGGCTCAGTCGGTTGAGCGTCTGACTCTTGGTTTTGGCTTGGGTCATGATCTCGGGGTCCTGGGACTGAGCCCCGTGTGTCAGGATCTGTGCTCAGCAGGGAGTCTGCTTGGGATTCTCTCTCTCCCTGTCCCTTTCCCTCTGCCCCTTCCCACTCCGTGCTCGCTCTCTCTCTAAAATAAATAAACCTTAAAAAAGAAACACACACACACACACACAGTTTTTTGAGTCCTAAGTTTGCCTGATTGGGTAAAGGGTAGAAGCCCCGTTTCAGAATCATGTTCATCTACCAGAAGTATATATTTGTTGTGGAAGTCTGAGAAAGAGAATCTAGATGTACTACTCTGGAATGGGATTTCTAAAGGGGACAGTCTAACCCCATTGTGTAGCTACCTCCATTACAGGCATAAGAGGCCCTTTTCAGGAAAGGTACTGTCTTAGGACTTCTAGAACGGGCCACACCTCAACACACGATTCATGATTGAAGCCCCACTAAAGAGAACTGGTATTTCGAAGGGTTTCTGTGATACTCTAAGATACAATCACAATAGCTAATTATGAAAAGAGTTATTTTTGAAACAGAGATTTTCTATCCAGTGAATTAGATTCTAAACTCTGTGGTATTTTTTAAAGCATAGTACACCATGGTATGTTTAAAATTTGCATATTACCACCTGGCATCCTCGAGGTTTATCATATAGATTTTTTTAGACTAGCAAAGGATTAGCAATAAGTGCTACTCATTTAAATGATTCATAATAAGGGGCGCCTGGGTGGCTCAGTCGGTTGAGGCTCTGACTCCGTTTCAGCTCAGGTCATGATCTTGGGGTTGAGCCCCCAGTCAGGCGCCGCGCCCAGCAAGGGGGTGGTGTCTGCTTGAGATTCTCTCCCTCTGCCCCTCCCCTTACTTGCACACGCATGCTCTCTCTCTAAAATAAATAAATCTTTAAAAAATAATCATAAATGATTCATGATAAGCTAAATTTCCACAGCAGTCAGGCTCTGAAAGAGACCACTTTGAAATGACAATACACATACATTTCTGGGAGGCTTCTACCAGAACACTGCCAAATACTGAATTGGAAAAGAAGCCATAGATGTCTTAAATTATAAAAATAGCTTTAAATCCTTGAAAGAATTTGAGGTTGATCCAGAGTGACTTGCAATATATTAATCAAGAAGGAAAAACAGGTTAAAGAAACAATGAGTCAACAGTACATTGGAGCCCTTGCAATTTGCAGATTACTTTATCAGATCTCAATAAAGAAGATATTGTTCTTAGAAAACAAATACATACCTCACTAGAAATTCTAGACACACTGCCTGGCATTTAATAATAAATATTACTTTAATAATTATTAGCATTATTAATAAAAGTAGTTTCATCTCTTGCCTTTTCTTGAGTTATGAAGTAACATGAAGTAGATTCTCCCATAATTCCAGGTCTCCGTCTTACATAGTATGACAGAAAAGAAATTTAAAGACGAGAATTTCACAAAGAAAACAAATGCATTGAGGATGAGGGGCAAGGGGAGGCCACACACTGCAGCATACATAAAGGCCAGTAAAGCCCATCTACTCCAAAAGGCAAAAGCTTTGCTCAGAGGAATCTAAAACTCCCAATGAGGGATTAAAAAAGCATTTAAAGTGCATCACAGCCAACAAAACCCTGTGAATTTATTCTCTAAGATTTGTACCACATAATTTTTAACCTGTCAAAAAAAGCTTTTGATTATGACAAAAATATGCTTGAATCTTTTGGAGGCTTGAGAAGAGGAGGGAGGGGAAAAGAAAAACAAGTGAGGATCAGAAATTTACGATGGGAGAGGCTGTAGGTTCCATGAGACCAGAGTCGTGTCTGGCTTGTTCAGGACTGACTCACCAGCACTTGTCATAGTGCCTGGTCTATGGTAGATGTTCAGTGACTATTCATTGAATGGATGGATGGATGGATGGACGGGCGAATCACTGCAATATTTCAGACACATCTATTTCTCTTGGGAAAATAACACTAAGTATATTACTGCTGCTCTCACTGAAGAGGAGCTTGGGTCCTACCTAGCATGCGAGTAAGCCTCCCTGAAAAAAAGGTCTCTACTATATAGAAGAATAGCCTCCAAATCATGCACTTACAGAGGTGAGGTAGTCAAGAGACACTGGCCTGGCCCCCCATATAAATGGAATCAATCTAAGAGATCAATAGAATGACAGATGCTGCAGCCTAATTGCTCCACTAAGCAGTGCTTCCAGGCCTATTGTCTCAATTCTCTGTCCATTACTTCAGCCTTAAGCCGATATAGAGATATGTCTTGAACTTAACCCCCCAAAAACCCTTCATCTATAACTCCACCTCCTTTTGTGAGGGACTTTTAATTTCAGAGATATCTTCCACAGTTAGTAAACCCGTAATAATTGGCAATTTAGATTGTTCTTTCTGTCTCTTTTCACTTTAAAAGTCAACAGATCACAACTATCATACCTATTTCAAATTTCTGCCCTGGATAAAAGGTCCACTGTCATCTCAGAACTCAGGATCATTAGATATTGAGAGCCACAAAAAGTCTTCATTTTGGAAGAGTCTTATTATTTAAACAATGTTCATTTTCTCTATGGGGTTTGCCTAAGTGAAAAATCTTTTTTTCCTCCATGTGAGCAGTATTTGTTAGACCAGTAGTCCCCAATCCTGAAAAACTCCTTCAAAGTTGCAGAGTTATAGCATGTTAGAAATTAAAGCAATATTAGGAATAACATAGTCTAACTTCTTCCACTTATGGAAGAGAAAACTGAGGCCTAGAAGTTCTAACTTTTGAATAGATTTGTATACAGCCTTCAGCAAAGTCAAGAGCTGACTACACTCCCAGAGATTTCTCCACAGTAACAGTTTTCTCTCTTGGTGAATAATTTAATACAGGCAAAAACTTAAGGACTAGTTAGAATTCTGTAGAAACACTTAGACAAGAATCAGATCTGAGCTAAAAGGGAAGAGGGGAAGGAAGACAGGGAAAATTAAAAAAAAAAAAAAAACCTAATAGAAAAACTGAGACTCGTAAAGAGACGATATGAAAGAATATGGATCACAAGGCATACATAATGGTCTTCCTGAAACACTCCAAAGGAACCATTATTATTCTGTAAACCCACAGGTGATCAAATTACATTTTCCCATCATAAACACAGACCTAATTTATCTATTTTATGCCAAACAGCCCCTTGTCCTACTAATTCATCCTAGTGTATTAATCCATACTTCATTTTTTTTTTTTTTTTTTACCATATATCCTTCAGCATTTTAAAGGTTGAAATTGTTTTTGCTGCACTGCTCTGGCCTTTCTTAGCTCAGTTATTCCTTTATAAGCCTCTTCAATGGCAATCTTTTCCAGTTTAATTCACTTACTTCATTAATGCACTCTTTATACTCACCCCTTCAGGCCCTTGACAAAGATGTGGTATCAAAATTGAAACATGACATCCAATTAAAATGAGAGATATTTTAGGACACTAAGAGTACAGGATGAGCGAGCAAAGTGTAAAGGGCCAGCCTGTGAGGAAAGCCCTGGCTGGCTTTTTCTCCTCCTTAGGATCTTTGTGGAGAATATGGATTAGGGACAGAGTGAGCCTGGCTAGTATGGGTTTTCTACTTCCAGGGTGAAACCTCTCCAGTCCAGCTGTGCACTGAGAAGGGGAAGACCATCTTCTGTTCCTCTCCTCTGTGAAACCAAAGAAATAAAACTATTCTGGGAGACTCTTGGGTTCTTCTAGAACCATGAAACCCTCAGAAGCTTCCATCAGGCTGAAGTCAGCATGGAAGGGTAAATATGCTACTTATTACCTTACTGACCCGTAGCTCCCAATCTACCCTTCTCTGCTTTGTCATGCTGGAGCTGAAACTCCGCAGACCACACTGTAGCTTTGCCAGCTGGCTGCAGGCTACATCTGTGAGCAGGAGGTGATAAAGGGAGCCTGCAAGGTTGGGGGAGGGAGAAGGGACTCACAGCCCTTTCCCCAGGTGCACTGTCTTTCTCCCCAGCTCAGGGACATCAGCACCAGCTGGCCAGTGCCTCTTAGAAGTCATGCCTCAGTTCTGTAGGACCCCACCTCTAAATTATTACATCTTAATGACTCTAATCCCTTCCCTCTGTTCTCTCAGCCCTAGTCCTCATGGTAGCTGCTTCCTACATCTGGTACCTACTTGATACCTCAGGATAGTATTTTTACCTTTTAAGTACCTAGTGAACAACTTCATACCTAATTAACAATTTTATTATATTCCATTGTATGGTTTCTATCTTCAGGTCTTAACTGATACAAAAACTCATGCCAAGAGTAATCCCAGGAAATTGACCCTCAAAAATGGGATTGGAGGGGGCGCCTGGGTGGCTCAGTTGGTTGGGCATCCAACTCTTGATTTGGGCTCAGGTCTGATCTCAGGGTCGTGGGATCAAGCTCCACATCGGCTCCGGGATCAGTGAGGAGTCTGCTTGAGATTCTCTCTCACACTCTCCCTCTGCCCCTCCCCCTGCGCTCTGTCTCTCTCTCTCTCTCTCTCAAATAAATAAATCTTTACAAAAAATGGGACTGAAGAAATGGTCTGATCATGCCTTGGGCTCAAATGCAGTGCTGAGCTCCTTTACCAGTGGGACACAGTATGGTAGAAATTGATGGCTTGCGGTGGCATCCTGATGAATCAGATTATCCCCTATAGATGACTGTGATAGTTGTGGCTCCTTCACTAGACCATATGGCAGTAATAATTACTACAGATTGTGATATGGGGTGGATTCCCATGAATACACTGGAGCATTTACAGAAAGGAAATGAGAAGCTCAGGTCTTTAAACTCTCAGCTCAAGTCATGCTCAGAGAACCAGAGAACTTCTATTGCAGCCCTAAAAGTATCTTTTATATCCAATTGTCACAGGGCTTATCCTGCTATAAATCAAACACAAATTCAATTGTGTAGATTTCAAAATTATAATGTCAGGTAAATCCACAGGCTTACCAAGCTCTCTGTGAAAGTTGGAACACTGATTGTGAAGGGGTGGACCCCTGAAACATATAACAGAGACATCTAGCTGTAGCCAAACAGAAGTGAGAAACTCTGAGTCACTCTGAGCCTCCCTTATGAGTAGAAAGCAGCTTTTCTCCTTGTGTTTGAAGAGACAAGCCTTCCCTCACAGGAAAACTGTCTCGCTAGTGGACAGCCATTCTCCTTAAGACTCATCCTCACCTCTGTTTGCCTCAAAACACAGAACTAAGCTCAGATCTCAACACGTTCCAGGAGGACAAGTAGAAAGCATGACTAGGAAGCAGCAGCTTATACATCAAGAGAATTGCAAGGTTTTGAAAATATATATTGTCAGAAACTTGGAGAATATGTGTGGGGGTAGATCCTGAGAGTGTCAAACCAAAGAGGATGGAACATAACACTGAGTTGAGCCAAGTTTAATCATATGGGTGCATTTACCAGATGCTCTGGATTCGACGTTTGTTTTAAAGGTGGAAGTAGCTCTCTGTCAGTTTGCTTGTCTGTTGGTGAGACTCGGCCTTATGTTTAATGGACTTGTGATGTCAGAACATCGTTAGCATAGCGTGGAAGAAGAATCAAAGGCTTAGGGAGTTAGAATGTCGGCGTGGATTTATGAGATGAAATGGACATGCCCACACCCTACTACATCGATTTGCTTATTTTCTACATTGGACCGCTGCTCCCGGGCACTCCTAGTTGTGTAACTGAGGATGGGATACAAGGCCCTGCTCTACGCTCTGATGCCAGAGAAAGTCCAGAGGCCTGCAGCTCCGTTCAGGAGGAAAGCAGCAGCCAGCCAGACACACCGTGGCGGGTTCCCAGGAGGTAGTGAGCACGCGCTGGGTCACAAGCATCTACTCTGCGCCAGGCGCAGCGCTAGAGGAACGTCAGGAATGCCATGGGTAACGGGACAGGCTCCAGGGCTTCAAGGGCTCATGTTCTTAACATGGAGAAAGACAGGAAAAGTGCCAGTACAACTGGGTGTGCTAAGGACGTGCACGGGCGCTTTGCGAGCACAGAAGACTGCATCTAATTCTGCCTAAGGCGGAGTGTGTGTCCGGGGTGCGGGCTGGTGGCACGGGCAGAGGAGGCGGGTGGCAGAGTCAGTCTAGCACAGTTCAGCTTTCCTCCAATACCGCAACCTTTCTCCACATTGTTCCTTTAGCTCCTTTCTACAAATAGTAGCTCTAGAGAAACAGCCTAACCTTATTGAGTGTGGTTGTAATATCAGCTTGGAACCAATATCAATCTACATCCGAATGCCCCCAGTACTGCTTGTAAGAGCTTATGTGTGCCCAAGGCAACAGCAAACCAGGCGTTTTCTCTACCAGGTAATAATGGGGACTGAATTCCACTCTGAGCTATTAATCTCTTTCTTTCCCTCCCTCCGTGGTCTCAGGCATTTGGGCCGTATCAAAACACTGCCACATAACTGGGGACGCCGGCAAGGACGCCCACTGACCTGCCAATGGCCAATTCCTGGATGACAAACTTGTGCTCCGCCCTCTCTGTTTCTCATAAGGCAGTATTTCTGCCTCATTCTAATAATGCATTTCATCTGTGGCACTAGCACTTTCTTCAAGTATTGACAGTGAATAAGTTATGTTTTCTTTTTTTTTTTAAGATTTTATTTATTTATTTGACAGAGAGAGAGAGCACAAGCAGGGGGAGCAGAAGAGGGAGAAGCAGGCTCCCCGCTAGGCAGGGAGCCTGACGTGGGGCTCGATCCCAGGACCCTGAGATCATGACCTAAGCTGATGGCAGATGCTTAACTGACTGAGCCACCCAAGGGCCCCAAATTATGTATTCTTTCACTTTATCAACAACTGTGTTTATTTCTATTTCAAAAGATGAAATTTTTTTGACATGACTTATGGGCAATCATATTGTTTACATGCATGGCCACATTCATAATTTGTTATTTGCAATATTGCTTCCAAGAAAGCATGTGTTTCCAGAAAAATAGAGAGACATTTACTTTCAGTACAGAAAAAGAAATTGTTGGGGCGCCTGGGTGGCTCGTCTGCCTTCGGCTCAGGTCATGATCCCAGGGTCCTGGGATCGAGCCCCGCATTGAGCCCCGCATCGGGCTCCCTGCTCAGCGGGAAACCTGCTTCTCCCTCTCCCACTCCCCCTGCTTGTGTTCCTGCTCTCGCTGTGTCTCTCTGTCAAATAAATAAATAAAATCTTAAAAAAAAAAAAAGAAATTGTTGTTCCCAGGGCAAAAAATGGACTTGCCTAGAAATTAAGAAACTCCTCCTATAGCCTAAGGAGATAAAGAATTCCTATTCTGTCATTCTTCCTAGACAGCTCATTTTCACTATGTATCTACATTTCTAAAGGCTGCATTTCTAAAAGAAAGGAAGACACTCCTTTACATATAACTAAGTATGCACACTAAATGATAACTTACAGGTTACAAGTATTCATAAATCAGTTCTAAAATATCCTCAAATATAATTGAGCCCCAAATCTGTTACAAGACATTTTAGATAAGAGAGAATATAGGAGGGAAAATGACCTCAGTATGTGAGGAAGGGAAAAAAGTTCAACCAGATGCGTAATTTTATTTGCTTCAATATATGAAACAGCATGGCAGAATGTTAAATTCCAACATAATCAGGGCACCTGGCTGGCTCAGTGGGTAGAGCATTTGATTCTTGATCTCAGGGCTGTGAGTTCAAACCCCACTTTGGGCATAGAGATTACTTAAAAACAAAACAAACAAAATAAAACCCAGGTGCCTGGGTGGCTCGGTTGGTTAAGTGTCTGCCTTCAGCCCAGGTCCTGATCCCTGTTCGGCGGGGAGCATGCTTCTCCCTCTGCCTGCTGCTCGCCCATTTGTGCTTTCTCTCTCTCTCTCTCTCTCTGTCAAATAAATAAATAAGTAAAATCTTAAAAAAAAAAAGAAACCCAAGGTCCAGCATAATTAGATGGTAGGATATATGAATGATAATATAATACTCAGTATTTTCCTATCTTAAATATTTCACCCATTTAAAAAATGACCTAGGGGGCGCCTGGGTGGCTCAGTTGGTTAAGCGACTGCCTTCGGCTCAGGTCATGATCCTGGAGTCCCTGGATCGAGTCCCGCATCGGGCTCCCTGCTCGGCGGGGAGCCTGCTTCTCCCTATGACCCTCACCCCTCTCATGTGCTCTCTCTCTCTCTCTCATTCTCTCTGTCTCAAATAAATAAATAAAATCTTTAAAAAAAATAAAAATAAAAAAAAATAAAAAATGACCTAGGGATTAAAAGATTCTAGACACAAAAATGGAGTGAAATGAACTTCTTAAAACCAGTATTTATTTTTTAAGCATACAGTAAGTATATAAAGATATTTAGTTAATAAGTCCCTTAAATTCTTTTTTTTTTTTTTGAAAATTTTATTTATTTATTTATTTATTTGACAGAGAGGAAGCACAAGCAGGGGGAACAGGGAGGGAGAGGGAGAAGCAGGCTCCCCACTGAACAGAGAGCCTGACCAGATGTGGGGCTTGACCTCAGGACCCTGAAATCGTGACCTGAGCCGAAGGTAGACACTTAACCAACTGAGCCACCCAGGCGCCCCAAGTCCCTTAAATTCTAGTGCTTAGATATTTTTACCTCATGGGTTAAATTTCATTTCAAAATACAGAGATTGCTAAAGAAATCCAGAAGTTAATCCAGGAGAGTAAGTTCCCCATTACAGCCAGCAGACGGGATAGCCCTGGAGCTCCTTCCTTTGCCATGCGGGCACTTCTAACGTGCAAGGAGATCTGGCTGTCTGCTCTGCCAGCTCACTTTGTTTTTGCTCTGTTACTCGAGCTGCAAAACCTTCACTCCCTGAGTGACTTCAAAATCCCCGTCATGCCATCCTTTCTTGCTTTCTCAGTCTATCATTCATTCATTCCACATTTGTTGAGTGCCTAGATGTATATGATCGTTTGCAAGCGGCTATGAAAGGGACTCAGTGATGAAAGATACAGGAACCCTATCTCCTTCCTTGTCTCCCTTAACAGGCTCATATACACAAATAAATATTAAGATATAGAATGGAGGGGCACCTGGGTGGTTCAGTTGGTTAAGCGTCCAACTCTTGATTTCTGCTCAGGTCATGATCTCCAGATCGTGGGATCATGCCCTGTGAGGGGCTCCACGCTGAGCATGAAGCCTGCTTGGGATTCTCCCTCTCCCTCTGCCCCTCACCCCCTTTTCACGCTCCCTCTCTCAAAAAAAAAAAAAAAAAAAAAGAAAAAAAGATACACAATGGAAATGTTGAGAGATATTGCTTTGGGAATATAGATCTTCCAGTAATATACATTAGAAAGAATTATATGAAAGAAAATGGCTTTGATGAATGCATAGAATTTGAATGTTTTAGATTCCAAAATCCCTTTCCTACTCATTTACTCATAGGAAGTAAATAGTATATCCTTATCTAGAAAAGACTAGAAGTGGCTAATAAGTGATACCAGTATGAGGCAATGAGTATGGTCTTAAGGAAAAAGCATGTACACACAGTGATGTGTTTTCCATTTCAGAACTGGATCCCTCCCATTAAGACCTTGACAGGCTGGAGTAATGGACCGAATCAAACACAACACACTGAAATGCAAAGTGCCAGGGCAAGGACCCATACAGAGATGTGAGGCATGCTCTAAAACATGGCACTTAGGTCATCTTGTATTCAGGTATGTCTAATAGTTTAATAATAACCTGTGTCTTCATTTAGGGCTGGTAACAAATGCAAATACTCTTTTGTTGAGCACGGCAAAGTATTCTGTATGGAGAATCACCAGAACAGGATCCCTGAATTCTGTAAATTTGAAAAATCATTTTCCTATAAATTTTAAAAATATTTTTGTATTAATTGGTAGAATCCATTCAGCTCAGTAGAAATCTATGTGTTTTTTGGGAAACATCCTACAGCCTAAGATTAATAACGACTCAGGTGTTTGTGAAAGTCTTCTCACTTTAAGTCTACTCACTACCATCCCCATGTGTTGCTTTTCGTCTGGATTGTGAAATCTTCGTATTTAATCTCTGAAACTATAAAATTTCATCTTGTCACATACCTTCCCCTAAATTCTCCTCTGTAGAAATCACATGGTCAAATGTTGAACAATTAGAAGCTTTCTTGTACACGGTTTTAAAATCCCTATTATGAGTCTACCAAGCTTAAATATCTCAACTTGACAAAGTATGGGAGGAAGCAGGATTTTGCCATAACCTTTAGAAATACATGCTTTGATAGAACGCCCTAACCAGTCAGGTGACACATACAAATACATTCTACAGAATAAAATACTGCATGCTGGTTGGGCTTCCAATGCTTAAAAAAGCCATGTAATACCCTTTAATGTTCAATATAGAATCTTTCCAATTTTCAAAGGATAATGGAATAGAAATTTAAGTGAATGAGAGACACTGGAAGTAAAAGAGGTAAGATAACAACCACCTGTACTTTAAAGTTATAGATACATTCTCCTAGATGTATCCAGATTCCCTACCAAGAACAACTGTGTCATAGTATATAGAAGCAAAAAGGAACACACTAAATCACTCCTTGTCAGGTAGGAAACTGAGGCACAAAGATGTAAAGTAACTATTCTAAGGTCAACAGCTGATCACTGGCAGAGAGAACTCAAGTGTCAGGTCCCTCAGGCTAAACCATACCTGGTGGCAAGATCACCTCTGAGACTATAAAGGGATGCAGTTATGCAATGCTTGACAAACTTACCTGAAGGCCAGGAAGAGGAGCCATGCTTTCCATTTCTTTTTCACTTTTTTTTTATTCTTACAGAGAAAAAGAAATTCACTTTACAACAGCAATCAGGGAAAGGAAAGAATCTTGAAATGTGCCAAAGCAACACAAACTCCAATGTATCTCCCCACCCCACCCCCCAAAAAAAGTAGAGAAATTCTCTCAAAAGAACAGAAAACAGCCGGTAGAAGGTATTCCTCTTAAGAGCTATTAAAGGGATGTCATTCCCAGTGTATGCAACATCTCTTCATCCTTACAAAAGTAAAACACAAAACAGCTGAGCTCAAAGCTGTATCCAGTGTTGTCTGCTTTTCCCTGTTTGGATCACTTTCCAGATAGTTGCTTATTGCCCTCAAAGACAGTTAGGAACATCCATCTGGCTAACTCGCCTCTTGAACATTTGTATTCATCTGGCTAACATCTGTATCCATCTGGCAATCTTGCAAGACTTTAACGGAATGCTCTACCCTAAAAGTTTGACTCTCCTGAAAACAACATGCAGAGCCCTTGGAAATAAGTGGGAAATGGAGAACATCACCTCTCACCACAGTGAAGTGTTCTCACAGCGATGGTAAATAATTGTTGAATAAAATTTACTCTCCAGCCCTGATGTCTCCTCACACTCCAGACTTCTGCATCCAACTGCCTACTTGACACCTCCAACTAAGTGAGGACTAAAGGCACTTCAAACTCAACATGTCTAAAACAGAATATTGATTTCCACTGTCCTTCTTCCCCCCCACCCCACATACCTAACTCCTTCTCCTGTTTGTCTACCTTAGAAAAAAGCACAGTTTTTTCCTAGTTGCTTGGGTCATTTCTGGAGATTTGTGATTTCTTTCCATCCATCTTTAATCCAACAGCAAGTCCTGCTGCTCTATGTTTAATATGTCCTGAATCCAGCCACATCCCACTGTCTCCATCACCTCCACCCTGGTTCAGACCACCATCACCTCTTGCCTATGCCACATTAACAGCCTCCTGATTAGTCTCATGTCTTCTTAGTGTCTTGTTTTTCCCCCAATAGTCCATTCTCCACATACCAACCAGGATGACTTTCCTTCTTTTTTTTTAAGGGAGGGAGGGGCAGAGGGAGTGGGAGAGAGAGAATTGTAAGCAGGTTCCACCCCCAACGTGGAGGCTGACAGGGGCTTAATCTCACAACCCTGAGATCATGACCTGAGCTCAAATTAAGAGTTGGATACTTAACCGACTGAACCACCCAGGTACCCCCAGGATGATTTTCTTAAAAACTAAGTATTTCATGTCTCCCCTTTGCTCCAAACCCCCCATGGTTTCCCATTACCCTCAGAACACAACAGCTCTGACAGTGACCTATAAAATCTCCTTTGTCTTCCCTAGTCCAGTCCCCCAGTCCCTTCTGCCACACTTAGCCCCTAAGTCATCACGCTCTAGCCTACTGCCCTCCGTGTTTTGCAACAGTGTCGTGTTTTATCCCTGCTGTTCCGGTGGCCTGGCACATTCCTCCTCTGTCTTCCAATGGTTAAGTCCAACGAATTTTTCAGGTCTCTGAGCAATTGTCATCTCTGAGGTCTCGTCTCTTTCCCGAAGCAATCTGAAACATTCCCCACGCAGCCAGTTACTCTCCATCCTCATGCCCTGCTTTATTTTCTTCACTCTCGGAAACTATAGCGCTCACTAGATGTAACTCTAGCGGGAATATAAGCTCCCAGGCATCTGGAACAGTATAATAGGCACTCAGATATTGAAAGGATGACTGACTGAATGAAACACATCTTGATTAATGCATTAAAGATGCTGGGTAGAGCCAGGAGGAAATGTGGGCATTATAAAATAGAATAAAAAAAATCACGGAGACTGATGCCTGCCAAATAATAGGAAAGGATGAGAATAGGAAATGGGCTTGCCACAATATTGGAAAACTGGAAGCAGATACCCTTCACCAATGCTTGGGCTCTATGTGGCCCAAGTGAAGCAGATTTGGATTCAAGAACCGATTTGAAAAAAACTCTCCTAAAGGTGGCATTAGCTTCAGCATATCACAAAATCAAGCTTCAGCAAGACCCTCCACGCTTGGTATCACAGCTGGTGCACACCCCTACGGAGGCCTTCAGGGAGGGGCACCCCTACTGAGGCCTTCAGGGAGGGGCACCCTTACTGAGGCCTTCAGGGAGGGGCAGCCCTATCGAGGCCTTCAGGGAGGGGCACCCCTATCGAGGCCTTCAGGGAGGGGCAGGGAGCTGCTCTCAAATATGCCTGCCGCCTCTATCTCTGCTCATTGGGACAACCTGGCTTCCAGTGGGTTTCAGAATCCTTGGCAAATAAAATGAAAAGTTAATCTAATCTTACAGTGGGTTATGCATGTGGTGTAGGGCCCCGGGTCTGCATCATCTTTTCCTGCCAACCCTAAACTCTGCAAGGATGCAAGGAGGTTTGGAAATTTAATAGACGGCCCAAATATATTCAAGAACTCTAACTCAGTGCAATGGACTGAACGTTTATGTCCCCTCAAAATTCAGGTTGAACCTCTAAACCCCAAGGTGATGGTAGCAGGAGGTGGGGCCTTGGGGAGGTAACTGGGTCATGAGAGTGGAGCCCTCATGCATGAGTTTAGTGCTGTTAGGAAAGGAATGGGAGAGCGCTCTCGGGCTCTCTCTCCACCAAGTGAGGGGGATACAGGAAGTCAGCCCTCTGCAACCTGACTCCAGCTCTCACCAGACACGGAATCTGTTGGCACTTTGATCTTAGACCTCCCAACCTCCAGAATTGTGAGAAATAAATGTTTGGTGTTTAAGCCACCCCGTGTATGGTATTCTGTGACAGCAACCTAAACTAAGATACTCAATAGAACTCTAGTCTAGTACAGAACATAGTTCCAAGTGAGATGAGACTTTGCCCCACTTCAAACTAAGGCACCATTTCTAACTTTAGATTTCTCCAGGTAGAGGACAGAAGAGGATCACTATAAATACACCTTATTTACTATCCAGTTTCTAAGTGAGTACAGGAGTACATAGTAAATAACTTATCTCTTAAACCAGAAGCCAAATTAGTTTCTAGCCACTGAAAACATTTTCTTAAGCAATTTCAAATTTACACATTTTTAAAAAGTGAAACAAAGGTGAAAAGAAAAGGACAAGGCCTTTCTAATTATGTTTCATAGGAAACCTAAGTGTTTCAGAATAAAGGAATATTAGCCTCTTCCTGATAGTGAAGTGGCTTTGAAGTGATTTTACAATTAAAGTAAATCGACATTAGACGGAAATGAAGAAGTTTTCAGTTCTTTACAAAGGATTTGAATATAAACACATAGAAACAATTCTCACTGAGGTCACTAATTCAAAAGACATTTCTGAATCCTTATCTATTTGCTCTTCTTTGCAGCTTTTGACATGTTTGACCGCTTCTTTCTTGAAGTGTTCTCTTCTCCTTGTCTCTGTGATATTAAGAGTCTTTTGGTTTTCCTCCGACGTGCCTGGAAGCTACTTATCAGTCTTCTTGGAGACTCATCTTTCTCTAACTAGTCATTGAATGTGGGAGTTTCTCAAAGCTTTGTCCTAGGCTCTCTTCTTTTTATTTTTTCTCCCTAAGTAGTCTCATACATAGCTTCCCAAACTTTTTTACATCTCAGTACCCAGAGAAAGTGACAATAGGTTTATAGCTATGCAGAGCTGGAGGCCTCTGGCCTAAAGGTTTCTGCTGTTCTAAGGACTGGGGAGAACCAATATCTTAACCCCTGTATGTTCTATCTCAGCACCTTGCTTGGCACACTGGTGGGGCCTTGGGAAGCTCTGAACCAACATCCATCTATTTAGCTGTTACCAATATGCAAATAACACAATTTTATATTTTTCAGCCCAGGCCTCATTTCTCTGGTCTACACCTGTGGATGCAATTGCCTATCCGCCACCTCTACTTGGATATTTGAAAGCATCTTAAATGTATCATAGCTAAAACTAAGCTCATGATCTGTGTTCCCCAAAATCTGCTGCTCTTCTGGTGTTCTGTCTCAGCGAGGCAATCACACCGTCAGCCTGTGGACACCAGAACTCTGGGAGATTTCCTTGCCACTTCCCTCTCACTCTCACAGCCCATCTATCATCAAGCCGTCTGTACTTCCTTAACGTCATCTTGTCTCTCCTCCTCCACCCCCCTGGGTCCCTGCTATCATCACAGTTATTCAAATCTGCCTGAATCATACTGTAGCCACTGGAGTCATCTATCCTCACTGACTCCCGCTCCCCTCTCATTCACGCTCTAATCCAGAAATAGAATGATTTAAAAAATAATAAAAATAGACATTCTTCTGGGGTGCCTGTGTGGCTCAGTTGGTTAAGTGTCTGCTTTCGGCTCAGGTCATGATCCCAGGGTCCTGGGATCGAGCCCGGCGTCGGGCTCCCTGCTTGGTGGGGAACCTGCTTCTCCCTCTCCCGCCACCACTCCCCCTCTTTGTGCTCTCTCTCTCTCTGTTAAATAAATAAAACCTTTAAAAAAATAGACATTTTTCCAAAGAAGACATACAGATGGCCAACAGACACATGAAAAGATGCTCAACATCATTAGTCATCAGGGAAATGCAAATCAAAACCACAATGAGCTATCACCTTACACCTGTGTATCTAAAACACAAGAAACAACAAGTGTTAGTGAGGATGTGGAGAAAAAGGAACCCTTGTGCATTGTTGGTGGGAATGTAAGTTGGTGCAACCACTGTGGAAAACAATATGGTTTCTCAAAAAATTAAAAACAGAAATAGCATATGATCCAGTAATTCCATCCACTACTGGGTATTTACCAAAAGAAAATGAAAACACTAATTCAAAAAGATATATGCACTCCCATGTTTACTACAGCATTATTTACAATAGCTAAGATACAGAAGCAACCTAAGTGTCCATCAACATAGGAATGGATAAAGAAGATGTGGTATACACACACACACACACACACACACACACACAAATATTATTCAGCCATAAAAAAATAAGATGTTGCCATGTATGACAACATGGATGGACCAAGAGGGTATTATGCTAAGTGAAATAAGACAAAGACAAATACTGTATGACCTCACTTACATATGGAATCTAAAAAACAAAACAAATAGCAGAAACAGATCCGTAGGGGCGCCTGGGTGGCTCAGTCGTTAAGTGCCTGCCTTCGGCTCAGGTCATGATCCCAGGGTCCTGGGATCGAGCCCTGCATCAGGCTCCCTGCTCAATGGAGAGTCTGCTTCTCCCTCTCACACTCCCCCTGCTTGTGTTCCCTCTCTCGCTGTCTCTCTCTCTGTCAAATAAATAAATAAAATCTCTAAAAAAAAAGAAACAGATCCGTAAATACAGAGAACAAACTGATGGTGGCCAGAGTGGGGGGAGGGTGGGCAAAATGGAGAAAGGGGAGTGGGAGATATAGGCTTCCAATTATGGAGTGAATAAGTCACATGGCTAAGAGGTACAGCACAGGGAATATAATCAATGGTACTGTAATAGTGTTGAATGGTGACAGATGGTAGCCGCACGTGGCGAGATAGCATATCATAAATACAAATCACTGTGTTCTTCACCTAAAATGAATGTAACGTTGTGTGCCAACTATATTTCAATTTAAATAATGATAATAATAATAATAATAATAAAGATCTAACCAGATCATCCCTTTGCTGAAGGCAAATTTCTCAACATGACCAATAATACCCTGCCTGGACTGAGCAATACTTATTGTTCTGGTCATCTGTTGCTACAGAACAAATAACCCCAAAACTTAGTGACTTAAAACAACAGTTTAATACTACCTTTCATGATTCTGTGGATTGTTCTGCCTGAGCTGAATGGTAATCATCTAGAATCTATCATGCAGGTACAATAAAAATTTGGCTTGGGTTGGAACCATCTGAAGGCCCAACTGGGCTGGGCATCCAAGATGGCTTCTTCACTCACATGTCTGAGAGCTGGTCAGGCATCCCTCTCTCCATGTAGTCTCCCCACGTGTCTAGCTAGGGATTCCTCAAAGCAAGGTAGTTTCAGTGCATTCAAATTCTTACAAGACAAGTTAACTTTCTTCAGGTGCACTTTATAAGAGACTAAGGTGAAAGCTGCAAGACCTCTAATGACCTAGTCTCCAAAGTCATTCAGCTCTCTTTTACTTTATTCTGTAAGTCAAAATTGAATCACAGGGTCAGTCCAGATTCAAGGAGGGGACCTATCCAAGGACTTGAATATCAAAAAGCATGGCTCTTTGGAGTGAGAGGTGGGTCTTTAGAGAATATCAACCACACCCACTTCCCCAATCACATTTTGCAATATATTCCGTTGGGGCTTTCACTTTAGCCACACTGGCCTTGTTTCGGTTCCTTGTACTTACCATACTCTATCCTCCTAAAGGCTTTTGTTCATACTGTTTTCTTAGTCTAGAATGTTCTTCCAGTCCCCCCGTTGCCAAGTTCAACTTTTAAAAATCTCAATGAAGTCTCAGGAAAGCTTTTCCTGTCTTCCCTAACCAGGCTAAATCTTTTTACTACATACTTTCATGGCTCTGGATACATTTCTGGCACTGTCCTCATCGCCACTGCACTTTGCATTTGTTTAAATGATTATGTAATTTGTGTCTCAATATCCCTCATTAGACTGGAAGAGGGGTCATATCTGTTTTTCCCATCCTACCACACAGAGCTTGGCTAGTACTCAAATATTTATTTGCTGAATGAATGAACTAAACTAAGTAAATGAAACTGTCTCTGTATAACAATTCCTCTAAAATTATAGTGAAGTAATCACATTCCCAAGGTAAATATATAGATAATTAGACAACCCCAAATAT
Organism: Phoca vitulina; assembly: GCF_004348235.1. Lineage (NCBI taxonomy): Eukaryota > Metazoa > Chordata > Mammalia > Carnivora > Phocidae > Phoca > Phoca vitulina. The sequence goes on from NW_022589728.1 coordinate 38,114,495, forward strand.
AAACCATTTTCACAGAGGAAGTCTCATAAATATAAAGGGTCATATTCTTTTGCCATATCCTACCTGTCAAATCAGCAGACAGTAAAGAAATCAATTAAATATAGCCAAATTGTGTAAGTTCTGTCGTATTTCTTCCAATCTTTTTTTTAAATGAGCCTAAAACTGTCTTTGATTGTAATTTCTATGCCTTAACAAAAGCTGACACATGTACCAAACGGAGCATTTTAATCACAGGAAAGGTGATCTCCTACTCTTTGCAGGAATCGAATATTGACAATAAAGACCACGAGAAGCATTCCACTTAGAAACCCAGGCGGACTGTTACACAGACCACACATGATTCTCATTGTGCTAAAACCAAATGCAAAAAACTGCTTTCCACTACATTATCAATAACTTGTCTATAAATAAACACTTCACCAACTTTCAACTTAAAATGGAATATTTCATCTCAGAGTAAGAGCTAACATTCCTGTCCTTAGATGGTGACACAAATAGCAAAGGGTTTGATTGGAGAAAATATTCACTAAGTTATGGCTCTTAACTACTTTAAAAAAAAAAAGTCTGTAATTATGAATGGTATCATAAACCAAAGTTCATTATCAAAAAGTACATTCTATTCTGGTCTTTTAAATCCCAACCTTCAACTCTAATTCTTGTAAACTACTGAAAACATCTGGTCTAACGACGGAGTGTTTCCTACAATAATAATTCAGCCCTGTGTTTCTTTATTCTTTTTTCCCACTTCAACATGGGCTCCAAGAAGGGATGGGTTTGGTCGGTTTTGTTGACCTAGAACAGTCTCTGGAGCATCATGCTGCCCATTAAATCAACCAATAAGTAAATAACATTGGTCTCCTAGAATCAGATCTTACATATTACTCAAAATATTTATGAAGATGCTTATTTGTTATTTAAGAAAAGATATTCTGACAAAAACGCCAATACATAAAATGTCTTTACTTCTCATTTATGCTTCTTGCTTCCTAGGTATTATGCCACATGAAATTAGTGTTTCTAATTATCTAACCTGTCTTATTCACCAGTTTAAAAACAAACAAACAAAACTATATTCTACCATAAGGCAGAAACGGCTTTTTGCTAAATCATTTGTTAAAAACAAGAGAACAGGCTCAAAATGGAGGCACTCATGCTAAGCTCCACATCACCAAACAGAGACTTCATTACACTTTTGGCTTCTTCCAGGAATGGAATCTTAAAGTCAGTCAGGAACTGCCTTATTAGCACTAGTGAGGTCATCTGCCTGATAGACCACTGCCATGCCCTAAAGGAAAGTGATCTATCTTGCCACAACCACTCCACTTTTTGCCAGGATAACTTCCTTTCCCCCACTCCCTTCTGCCTACGGAAGTCTTTCATTTAGTACACCTTTTTGAAGCTCCTTTCTATCTGTTAGATCGGATGCTATAGAGTCATGAATCATTAAATAAAGCCCATAAGATCTTTAAAATTTACTCATTGAATTTTGTTTTTTAATACATTGAATTTCTTCAGTTATTTAAGCTATCTGGAATGAAACTTCTTTTTCTCAGTGGCTGAACTGCAATTTGTACCTTACTGTGTAGTTTGAGGGGGTCTTATCAGATTAGACAAATATACAGCAAATGATAAATAAATCTATAAGCAGGTCCATGAGCATGAATATTTTGGGGGAATAATTTAGCCACTATGACTAAAAATACAAAAACAAAGATAGAAGATAGAGGGCATGAAAATCTGTTATAGGACAGTTGCTTAAATCCAAACTTTGTCTTTTAATAAATGGCAAACATTTTGCCTAAAACGGTGATTTGATGAAGTTGAAACATTCATTTATAAGTATTTAAACTCATTCTAGACCATCCAATTTAGATAACAGTAAAATATTAATATCAAATCTGTGCATTAAAGGAAATCCCCCCAACTGATGTCCTCTAACACAAGTTTAATACAAACATGACTTGTGGGTTTTCTGTAGGTGAGTCTCTGTTCCATTTTGCACCTTATTTCTCAACTCATTGATCACACTGAATTATTCACAGCTAAACATCTTTTTCCTTAGTCCTGCTTCTTGTTAGGTGTTGATTAAGACCTAGATTGTTCCTTTTCAAGTTGTAATGCATGAAGTGGAAATTTTAAATACTAAACAAGTTCAACCTGCTCTACAACTGCTCCAATTCCAGACTTGAACTTAGAAAAAGTTGTGTTACAAGAAACATGATCTGCCTATATTTTCAAAAGCATTAACATTTGTCTCCTTGGGTTTTTAACTCCTCTCATATTCAGCCAAAAAGAGAGAGAGATGCACTTAAGCTACATTTGCAAGTGCCATATTTGACCATTCTTTTCATAACTGAGTGGTTTTTTCAAGTCTTGCCTTCCCTTTTCTATAAATCCTGACTCCACCTTCTTTCTACTATAGAAAGCCACTAAAAGGCTTGGAACAAAGATAAATCTTTGAATAGTTTGCTAAATAACCCTCCCTTCCCCCCCACACACACACACTTCTTCAGATCCCACAGCTATCAAATCTTTCTTGATTCCATCTTGAGAAGTGAAATAAATAGAAATCCATGCAGGATTAACTTGGGTTACTTTTAGAAGTAAGTTCATTTCCATCTTACCCAGATACGAATCAAAAATATTACATCTTCCTTTCTATTCTTCTTCATTCACCACTAAAGCTAACACTCCTAAAAAAGGGGAGTAATAAGGAAGGGCAGGAATTTCGGACATATTAGGAATATTGATTAATTCTATTCCTTTTGGTAAGACAATTCCCTGATTGAACAGAGCACTGGTGGGGGGGATAGCAGGATATGCATATTTTTCAAGCTAAGCCCTTTCAAGGACAGATCCCAAGGTGAGCAGTACTAGGGGTTTCTCTGCAACCTGAAAGGATTTATGAATGATTGTGAAAGATTGCCCCTCCTCCAGCTGCACTGAGGGGCTGCTCTAAAACGGTAAAGCCCAGCCTGGGAAATTCATGTCACATCCTGTACCCCTGGGTAAGAAGTGGTGAAATACACACACAGACACACACACCCCAGAGGGTGAGAAGGGGTGAAATACACGCACTCGCACACACTCACGCTCACACCTCACCCTACCCCACCAAAAGCCCTGCGGGGAAGCTCTCAGGAAAGCAGGCTCTGGCTCGGGAAGGCGCAGTCAGCATCCCTGTCTCCCAGCCCAAGTGAGAGGCTCGCCTCCTCCACCTCGGAGCTAGAGCTCCCGGGTCTTTAACATTCTAGGCTTTTCCTTACAAAAGTAGAAAGGTCCATGCTGGCCTTACCTCTGGGGCTGCTTTCCTGTAAGTACGGCGGGGCCGTGGGGGTGACATTTCCCGAATGGGATGCTGACAGCAGAGGCGAGCGCTCGTCCACCCCATCAGCAGCCATGACTGCTGCAGCAGCCGCGGGGTCGGGGGGGAGGCTGAGCCGGGGCTTGCGGCTCCCGCGGAGGTGGAGGCTAGCGCTGTTCCGCCGCTGCTGCCGCCTCGGGGAGGACCCGGGATGTGTCACAAGGCCGGAGGCTGGGGGAGGGGAGGGTGCGGGATCGGCAGGCGGGGGAAGGGCGGCGCGCTGGGAAGCCTGTCTGGGGGAGGGGAGGGGAGAGAGAGAAGCCGGAGCCCGGGAGAGGGGAGGCTGGGAGAAGGCGAGGAGGAGGAGCCGGGGAACACAGTAGGGCTGCTCAGGAAAGGCGGGGAACGGAAGGTGCGGAGTAACAGAAAGGGGGGCGGAGGAGGCGAGAGGAAGGGGTTGCAACTCTCCCCCTCTTTGTACTTTACATTTCCTTAACTAAGGAGAAAAGGGGGAAGAACGGTAAAGAGCAACCTGAAAGGAGGTAAGAGAAACCGCCTGTGACTTGATTACAGAAAAACTACAGCAAACACAGATCTCAAGTTTAGCTCCTGGAGAGGGGGAGGAGGCGGGATTCTGTGCTGTCCAACTTTGCAGCAATTATCGAAGAAAGCTGATTCCCAGGTTAGCAATTCCTTCTTGGGGGCTGCTTCTTTTGTTAGAAAATCACTTCTCAACATCTGTTGTCTGAGAGGAAATACATTTCTGCAAGAGCGGTGCCATTCCTTGCTTGTCCTTGTTTTTTAGTAGGTGTTTGGCATGCTGGTAACAGTACCTTATTGAAACGATGCAGAGCTTGTTGGCTTTTACAAGGTTAATTTGACAAAATTTTAGTTTTGTTTTGGACTTTATTGTCCCTGACACCTTATACAAAAATGAAGTTTATGAATGATGTAAGTCAATTAAAAAAATATTTTCTTTAGCTAGTGTTTTAAAATAATATTTCGCATGTAAAAGAGTAAAAAACAAAAAAGCTAGTTACCGGCATGTTTTCATGTTTATGTTTTTCTTTTCTTATTTTGGTGGTTTGCTAAAACGGTTTAGAAATCAAAGTTTTGAATATGCCTGACAAAAAAGGCAATAGGAAAACAGTGAAGGTCTCAAAAGATCATTCTTCTTCAATGATTTTTGAGTCATTCAACAAACACGTATGGTGTGCTTACTGGGTATACAAAGATGAACCAGTAGAGCAGTGGTCTTGATCCTCCAGATGTCTGTGGTAGCACGGTCAAAAGCAAACAAAAAATGAGGCTGATAGTCCCAGCTGTAGATTTTAAAGGGTCATGAGGAAAGCTGACTTTAGACATTTGAAACCACTTCTCGTATTACATTAAGGGTCTTCATTTTGCTTTCTGAAGATACTCTTTCTTCCAAAAAAAAAAAAAAAAAAACCATTTAGGCATCAGCTGGAAATCCTAAGAGAAAATCAAAGAATAATGTTTTCTATTATGCAGCATCTTTTATGGGTCAGTAGTATCAAGACCCAACACCATATAAGGATCCCCATATGATATAATCCAAGGGCATTTATAGATCTCCAGAAACCTGAAAAGTGAGGGGTCAAGATATAGCACTCCCTGCAAAAAATGAACAATTTACAAAATGAATAGCAGGTTTTTGGTTTTGTTTTGTTTTTGATTTTTACATTTGCAGCCTGGAAGCTATTGAGTTAAAGAAACTTGAGAAGAATCAGCAAAATCCTATGACTATGGTGTCCTGTCCTGTCACCTATCACACTATCTTAACAGTGCATTTACATTTCCATTATCCACCTGCCCTTTATTCCCAACTGACTTTGTGAGTCAGAAACTGTAACTAACTCATTCACTATTGTGTCTCCAGTATCTAATGCAATGCCTGGCTCATTAAGAAGGATTGGATAAATATTTGCCAAATAAATAAGCAAAGGAGTGTATGAGGAAATCCTACACAGTACCAGAATCTTACTAAAGCAAATTGTTAGCAGGAAAAGCGTTGAGCGTGTCTTGATTTTTTTATGAAGATGACAGTTTTGCCATCTGACCAGTGTTTTTATTGTTCCATTATTTCTCTACAACTAGGGTTTCTTTATTGCCCAGGTATAAAGGATTTTTTTTTTCTTTCTTTAGTTCTTTATATGGCTTCTCTATCCATTTCATTACTCATTAGAGGGTGACACAGCTAATGGAAATTACTCACACTATGAAAGGTAGAAGGTATATTGAGATTATATTTGCAGCAATCCTAAATTTCACAAAAAGGAAAAACTTCTACTAGGTGAGTATCACTTCATTCTAGTTTTAAAATAATACAATAGTTTATGGTTACTCAATAAACATTAAATAATACTCATCTCGATCCAAGGCATTTTATGATTATGATATGTTTCCATCTCTACTCAGGGGATGAGGTAATGTGTCTTCTGGAATAATAGTACAATATAAACAGATGATGTGTGAGCTAGTAAAAGCTACATCTTACTACTTGAGCTACTTAAGCTACAGTTCTAGCTATCTACTACTGAGCCATACCACAACCCAGTGGCTTAACACAACATGATTTATTATTTTTCATGATTCTATAGATTAGTTGTGTGGCTATTCTATCTTTCTTGCCTGGGCTTATATTCAGGAAGCTTCTTTCAGCTGGCAGATTGGCTAGGGGCTCGCTCAGCAGGGACGGCTTGGAAAGGGAGGGGAGGCGGGGAGGAAGGCGGGAGGGTTCTCTCTCCATCTCTCCATATAGTCTTCCATTCCAGGCTTCTTCACATGCCTGGTAGTCTCTGAGCAGTGTTTGAAGAGGGTGAGAGGGTGATTGTGGAAGCTATGGTACCTTTTCAGATCTAGGCTCCAGGTCTCAAGCAATGTCCCTCCCATATTCTTCTCCTTCAGCCTGCCTCCTGCTTTCTGCCCAAAGAAAGTTAGGTTCAGAGGCCTCTTTTCATGGTCGACTTCCATTGTGATACTCAATCATTGTAAAGATTAAGCAACGTCCTTATTTCCACCTCATAAGCCATCTAATAACATCATGCCTCTGAGCTTCATCTCAGTGTTGGATTTGAAGACTCCCAGTCGTGAACTATTCTTTTTCTTTAAAGATTTATTTATTTATTTGGGGCTGGGAAGCAGAGGAAGAGGGAGAGAAATCCTCAAGCGGACTCCCTGCGTAGCGCGGAGCCTGCCCCGGGCTGGATCCCAGGACCCTAAGATCAAGACCTGAGCCAAAACCAAGACTTGGGCGCTTAACAGACTGAGCCACCCAGGAACCCCATTCATGAACTATTCTTTTGTGTACAATAAACTCTAAATACTATTCTACTGATCTGGTTTTAATTTTTACTGTCTCAGGGTTTTGACAGAACTATAAAATAATACATTTATGCTGTTTAAACTGCTGAGTTTGTTATAATTTTTTATGGCAGCAATAGAAAAATGCCACCTCCCATCAAAGACAGCTAAAAGAAGCTAATTGTTACTTCCTATATTCTACAAGGAAATTATGTTAGTGAGATCAACAGGTTCATTATGTACATTCACTACCTTCCAAGGTACCACAGACAACAGTTAATTGGTCCGCCTCTGTCCTCTGGTCTCCAGGAGCAATTTCCCATCCTGCTTTCCTAGCTTGCACCAACAGTCTCCTCTCTACCCTTTCCAGCATTCACCTGCTGCCTGGCCCTGAAGACTGCCATGTGCTTTGGGTTTTGTTAGAACAATACTAATTTCTGTTACGTTCATCTCTTGCTTTATACATTACCAATTTCTGTCAGATTAATCTATTATTTTGTACTTCTGGTCCCACTTTGTCTGGTTTATCTATTGCTTTGGAAGAACCACCATCCTAAGACTTAGGGATTAAAATAACAATATTTTTCAGAAAGATGCATTCATCTGGTGGCTCAGCTGTGGACTGAGCTCAGCTGAGAAAGCTGGGTTGCCTGAACCTCTCTCTCCAAACTCACTTTCATCCTGGGCTTCTTTATGGCCTGGCAGTCTCAGAATAGCGTTCCCCAGAGGGCAAAGGTAGATGCTGCCAAGGCCTCAGGAGTCCCAAGTTTTGGAACAGGTACAGGGTTACTTCTACCACTTTCTATTGGTCAGAGCAAGTTATAAGGCCAGACATTCAAGTGAGCAGAGGGATAAATTGAGTCTCTTGATGGAAAGTGTGGTGGTATCACATACAGGGGGACATGAGTGCAGGGAGATGTCACTATATAGAGACCTATCACAGCTAAAACAATTATTTGATGTAAGAAAAGCACTGAGAAGGACAAAGGAGAGTTCTTCAAGAAACACCATGCTTTGGGGAAGAAGTTCAAATTGGAATTTGAAAGTCCTTCTAAGAAGTATATTTTATGAATATCTATGTGATGTAAAGTATGTTCATATTAAATATTTATTGTAAGGGTTATAACTGCTTTCCTCAGTGCATACCAGAATGCTTCCTCCACTCTGTCCCCCTTGATCTCTCAGTCTTTCTCCTCTGTGCTGGGGTAGCCCACACTTGGAAATCAATTATATTTGAATATTATTCTATATAATTTGAATTCAGTACCTCTAAGTGGTAATCTTGGTTAAGTTAGCTTAACTTCTCTATACCTCATTTGTCTAATTAGTCTGTAGAACAAAGAAAATAATACCTACCTTGTGGGGTATTTATGATAATTAAAAGAGAAGATGTATGGAATATAATTATCAGTGCCTGGCAGCTATAAATATAAGCTTTTTTACCACTCTCCCTTTTTAACTCTAGAAGGGAAACCAGGGGATAAGCATGACTGGACTAAGCTAAAAGTACAATGGTCTGGAGTATGTTTGTGTGTGTGTGTGTGTGTGTGTGTGTGTGTGTGTATTTTTTTAAGGAAGCTCTAAGCCCAATGTGGGTCTTGAACTCATGACCCCAAGATCAAGAGTCACACACTCTACTGCCTGAACCAGCCAGGCACCCCTGGAGTATGTTTATATTTTTAATTCACTAATTCATTTACCTTACCTTGCAATTATATAGGGTAGCATCTCTGTGTGTAGTCTGCATGCTTAATGCAAGAATTTTGGAGCATCTTAGCAGGCCTGAGGAGGTTGTATTTAAGCATAAATTTTCCCAGGTCTTTTGGAAATGCCTATTAAAAAACTTTGAGGAACACCGTCAGGTCCAAGGGAACAGGGATTTAGATTTCACATACAGAATGTAACATGAATGCTCCTTAATTATTGCATGCCTTGGGAAAGCAAGAAACTGGTTGTCAGGTGAGGGAAGCTTGCAGGATGGGTACTCTGCTATGCCTAGGGTAAAGAGCTTTACCTTCAGCTCCAAGGGTTTTTGTTTACTTCTCCAGCAGACAAAGTTATAACTGAAAGAACAAGGCCATGTTCTGGAGTTGTAAAAGGTGCAACATTTTGCAAAAACAATTGAGAAGGGTTACAGGCTTGACTGCAGTTACAGAAGAATTTGTTTTCAATTAATTAGTCCTAGATTGCCTGTCACTGTCTCAGTTTCATCAGCAAGATGGGGGATAGCTGTCCTACATCTCATAGGATGCTAGTAAGTGTAAAGTAAGACATAAGCTCTAGAAGCGCCCTCCGAAAGAGAAGAGTTAAATGCAAAGTTCTGTAGAGGATATGTGATGTGAACTTGGGTCAAACTTTCCCTGTTGACCCAAAACTGATAGCCAGGGTCCAGGCTGAGGACAAAGAAGCAGTCAGTACTTGCAGATGCTAAATCAGCCACACCGGTCCCTCAATAACCACAATGACCCAGAATCCATATAAGCCAGAGAAGGAAGAGGAAAATGGGAATTACTGGAGTCATAAATTGTTGGCCTAAGAAGTTCTGCTGTGGCTTTTTCCTAACCTTTTCCAAAATGCCAAGTGAGAAGGGCTCCAAGAGAATTACTTGCAAAGTCTGGGGGTACCTGCATGAAAGGAAAACCAGCACCTCATTTTCTAGCTGTACATCAAATTAGGACACAGGCTAGCCCATCTTCCTAAAGTCTATATGAACAGGAAAAAAGAATTGGTGAATGAAGGCAAGACAAACAGGCTTATGGTGTAGCTCAACAATCACCTCTGCTTTGATGAGAACATGAGTTTCTGGTGGGCCAAGTGAGCACCACAGAACTAGCTGGGCTTGTGCCAGCATGCTGGCACCAACACACAAAAAATAACTACAGGGCAAAAAAACCCCCCAGTGACAAGAGCCCATGGGTCTACCACTGAGTGCAAGAGCTGAGGAGAGTCGGAAGAATTTAAACAGGACACTGTGGACCAGGAAGGTCCCTAAAGAACTCACACGAGGGGCGCCTGGCTGGCTCAGTCAGTGGAGCATGAAACTCTTGATCTTGGGGTTGTGAGTTCGAACCCCATGTTGGGTGTAGAAATTACTTTAAAAATAAAGTCTTCTTAAAAAAAAAGAACTCACATCTGTGCCTCCTCTGGAAATCCAGTATCTGAAAACCTGCCATGGTGAGACTACTGTCAATGGCCAGGTAGTGTGGGTCCAACAGTTAGTGCTAAACAGCCCAAGGAAGACTACAGTGATGGCCCCTTGAATCCCTCTAACTCCTCCCTATGTCCACTCCCTGGAGAAGCTTGCAACCGAAAAGGAAGGAAGGACCTGAAGCCCAGAGGTAAACTGCTTTCTTTCACCTAAGGTAGAAAAATGAGAACGAAGAGAAGCCCATATTCCCTCCCCATTTTAGGTCCTTCAAACCACAATGCTAGGGGCTCCTGGGTGGCTCAGTCGGTTAAGCGTCTGCCTTCGGCTCAGGTCATGGGCCCAGGTCATCGAGCCCCGCATCGGGCTCCCTGCTTCGCGGGAAGCCTGCTTCTCCCTCTCCCACTCCCCCTGCTTGTGTTCCCTCTCGCTGTGTCTCTCTCTGTCAAATAAATAAATAAATAAATAATCTTAAAAAAAAAAACACAATGCTAGCAGATGACAGAAAAAAGGAAATCTTTTATTTGGATATGAAATTAGAGTTATAGACTGAATGGATTTTTAATCACTGAAATTGACCAGGAAGTTACAGAATCTACCCAAGAGGTGATAAGATATGTTATGGGAGGCAAGGGGGAATTTTAAATGGCCATGTTAGGGACAGCATTTAGAGGAAACTATAACTATTTCTTAATTTGTACCTCATTGAGTTAAGTTGGTTTAATAACTTGGATGGATGGAAAGATTAGATAGATAGATAGATGATAGATAGATAGATAGATAGATAGATAGATAGATAGATAGATAGATAGAATGGAAAAATATATGACTGCTGCCCCAACTTCAAGCTTTCCTTGATTAAAACATTTTTGACTAAGAAATACAAGTATCTGGTACTAAATGCTGGGGCTACAAAGACAAGATAGGGCATTTAAGGGGTAATTAAGGTTAAATAAGGTCATAACAATGGTGCCTTAATCCAATAGGATTGATGTCTATAGAAAAGGAGACACCAGAGAGCTTGGGCTCACTCGCATATGCATGCTCTCTCTCAGCCTCTCTCTTGCCGATGAATCTGCACTGAGGAAAGCCCAGCTGAGGACACAGCAAGGAGGCAGCCATCTGCAAGCCCGAAAGAGTCCTCACCAGAAATTGAGCCCTGTTGGACCTTGACCTTGGACTTCCATCTTTCAGAACTGTGAGAAAATTAATTTCTGCTGTTTAAACCAAGCAGTCTGTGTCATTTTCTTATGGCTACTCCAGCAGACAAATACAGTCTGCAAAGAATAGATGGCTTTTTAAAAATCCTTTTAGCCCTTGGAGACACCCATGTTCACAGAAAAACCTCTTCGAGACCAGAGAAGCAGTTGATAAATGTAAAACACATTTTATGATGAGAAACTTCCCATTCCTATGGTTTCAGAAACCAGTTGGGTAAGAAAAATAACTTACCTCTTTAGAAATTGGTATTCCCAGAGTTTCCTCCTATGAAATACAAAACCACATTCTAGTTTTATTTTCTGCACATCTAGGCTTTTGATTCTGTCTTACCTGTCTGACCCTTCACTGCATCATCCCAGTTTACGTAACCAGTCCTCTATTTTTTTGATGTTTCAGGATTTTTGTAGTATTTTATTCATTCATTCAACAAATATTTATTGAATGCCTTTATGTGTCAGGCACTGTTCTAGGGGTTACAAAACCCCTTACCTCATTACAATAGAAGACAGGTAACACTCAGTCGAGTGAGGACATATAATGCATCAGATGGTGATAAATGTTATGGGGAGAAATCAAGCAGGGTAAGGAGAAATAGGAGAGAAAGGTGGAGAGGGCGCGTTGCCTTTTCGCATGGAGGAACTAGGTAGGCTTCACTGATACCTGAGCAGAGATGTGGACAGTGAATGGCAGGGAAGCCTGCGCAGCCTGAGCAAAGTGAGCTGGGGAGTGGGGGTGGGGAGGAGGAGTGAAAGATGAGGTCAGAGAAGTTTGCCATCGACCTGGGTGGGGCAGATCATAGGCAGCCCATCTGGCTTTTACTCTGAGACAAAACTGGAGCTCTTGGAGGCCTAGGATAGAGGAGGACTTGATACGACATAGGTTTTAAAAGGATCACAATGGCTACTTGTGTTAAAATTAGACTATAGGTGGGGCGCCTGGGTGGCTCAGTCGGTTAAGCGGCTGCCTTCGGCTCAGGTCATGATCCCAGGGTCCTGGGATCGAGCCCCGCATCGGGCTCCCTGCTCGGCGGGAAGCCTGCTTCTCCCTCTCCCACTCCCCCTACTTGTGTTCCCTCTCTCCTGTCTCTCTCTCTCTGTCAGATAAATAAATAAAATCTTTAAAATAAATAAATAAAAATAAAAAATAAAATTAGACTATAGGTAAGAAAGAAGGAGTAAAGGTGGAAAGAAGGGGTCAGATTCTGGATATATTGTGAAAGTCAATCTGAAGGATTTCCTGATGGATTTCATGCAGTGTATGAAAGACAGAAGTCGAGGATGACTTCAGTCAATCTTTGAACACTTTTCTGATATTTATTCCTGATAAATTTTTTGAATGGGAAAGCTAGATCAGAAACCATGCACATGTAAAAATCTTGGGGTGTGTATTGTCAGTTGCCTTCTAGGACTTGAGAATCATTTTTTACCCCCGCTTATGGTGACTGGGACGCTCCATTTTTCAGCAGCTTAGGAAAATAAATGGACTATTATTTTTAATATGGATAGTTTAATATGACAGGTAGATTTTTTTTGTAACTTATTTAACTTTATGCTTAATGATTATTGAATATTTTTATTAATCCTTGGTATTGGCCATTTTTCCACTGGGGAGTTCATCTTTTTTATTACCACTTAAAAATTTCATTTATGAGTTTAATTTAAAATTTTATTGATTGATCAAACCCATTCTGTTTTCCTCCTAAAAACCGAGCTAAGTTACATTTCCCAGCCATCCTTGCACTTAAGGAGAGTTGTATGTCCAAATTCTGGCCAATGGAAGGTTCATAGAAGTGATACAGACTACTTTTAGCCTGGCCCATAAAAACCTCTCTTTCATGATCCTCCAAAGCTCTTTTCCTCTCTAAGATAGATGGCAGGAAATGACCCCCAAGGAGACCGTGGGAGTCACATGTTGAAAATGGTACAAGAAGGAAGTATCTTGAGACACTAAATCACTTACATACAGGAGAGCTGCCCAAGAACAATGGTTTTTGAAGTGTTTTGTGAGAAAGAAAGATGCTTTATTGTGTTAAAAGCCACTGAAATTTCAGAGTTTATTTATTACAGCAGGAGGTGTTCTCCCTTACAAAGAAATATATAGAAAGAGTTATAAAGAATTTATTTATCTTCATATAGCAAATATACTTATCTTTTGCCTGTGTGGAGAAATGTAAAACTTTATTTTCTGAATGTACACTGACCCTGATGCTCCCTGGTACTAAGAGACTAATCCATTCCTTTCAATTCCTTTTTTGAGTTACAGTTCTAAGAACAGGATGTAATGAACTAAAACAGGCCAAATCTCTCTCCCTCTCTCTCTCTCCCCATCTCCCCATTCCTTTCTCTCTCCCCACTCTTCCCAATCTGTCTCTCTCTCTCCACCCCCCCACCCCTACAGTTTTGGAAAGAAAGGGTCAGATTCTGGATATATTGTGAAGGTCAACCAATTCCTGATGGATTTCATGCAGTGTATGAAAGACAAAAGTCGAGGATGACTTCAGTCAATCTTTGAACACTTTTCTGATATTTATTCCTGAAAAATTTTTTGAATGGGAAGGCTAGATCAGAGACCATGCACATGGAAAAATCTTGCGGTGTGTATTGTCAGTTGCCCTCTAGGACCTGAGAACCATTTTTTACCCCCACTTGTGGTGACTGGGACTCTCCCTTTCTCAGCAGCTTCGCATTGCAGCACCTGCCTGATTAGTCACCAAACTTTTAATTGACACTCTGCCACTTTTGTATCTTTGCTATATACAATTCCTCTTGTTTCCCATTTTCCAGGAAACACTCCCTTTGGATATTCTCTCTATTGCAACAGCTTGAATAAAGTACCTATCCCCTTGATCGTCAGTCAGCTTTTGAAAGTTCAACACATATAATAAATAAGGCAAATGTTTTTCTTAGTTTATTGTCTATCGATTTTGTCTGTGTTGAAAATATTTTTTAAAGATTTTATTCATTTATCTGACAGAGAGAGAGCACAAGCAGAGGGAGCAGCAGAGGGAGAGGGAGAAACAGGCTCCCCACTGAGCAGAGAGCCCGACATGGGGCCCGATCCCAGGGTCCCAGGATTATGACCAGAGCCGAAGGCAGACCCCCAACCAACTGAGCCACCCAGGCACCCCTGTATTGAAAGTATTTTTAATGATTGCCTATTTTTCAATATATGCTGTTTCTGTATATGATCTTCCTTTATATGCTCTGTAATTTATAGCCCATGAAATATCAAACTGTATTCTTTTGCTGATAGAACCCCATCCTCATTCTTTCTCATTTCGTGTTAAACCTAGAATACATGATACATGAGTTAACAGAGTACCATTTCCTGCCTTGTCCTTCTCATGTCTTCTTGGGCATTTACTCTCAAGGCTACTCTGGGTCATTTGATGCTTAAGGTTATGCCTCAAGTCACTCAGTCTTTCCAAGGCATCCTGTTCTGTCTGCCTGAGTCAGTTTGTCACTGACTCAGTGACATATTGTCATATATTGTCATATTCTCGCTGGTCTCGCTGGTCACCAATCACCCTGGCCACACTGACTAACACTAACTGGTCAGACTATCTAAACTGGTCCCATGCAGCTGTCTCTGGCCTGCATGACGGGAGGAGCTTTTTACTTACCAATAGTATCGCATTTGTAGAATAACGTAAGGAAAGTGTATCAGTTTGCTTTGCTGCTGTAACAAATTACCACCAATTTAGTGGCTTAAAACAATGAAATAGGATAGTGTAGGATTTTGTTCATTAGTTGTGAGTGTGTAAAGCTCTATTTTTATGGATGGCGAGCAATACATTCCTTTCAAATAAAAAAAAAATGCAAAACTATTATTATCTTACAGTTCTGGAGGTCAGAAGTCCAAAGTGGTTCTCACTAGGCTAAAACTGAGCTGTCAGCAATGCTTCATTCCTCCGTGGAGGCCTCCGAAGAGAATCTATTTTCTCACCTTTTATAGCCTTAAGAGACCACCCACGTGCCTTCACTCTTCACTCACGTCCCCTTCCTCCCTCTTCCAAACCAGCAGTGCAGCATCTTCAAATCTCTGACTCTGCCTCTCCTGCCTTCTTTCACGTATAAGGACTCTTGTGAGTCCTTATTCATATGGAAATTTTTTCCATCTCAATATTCTTAACTTAATCGTATTTGCAAAGTCCCATTTGTCATGTAAGGTAACACATTCGCAGGGATTTCAGATATGGTGAGCCACTGTTCTACCTTCCACAGAAGGACTTCCCCACACCATAACACAAAGGCAAATCCTCTTAGTGGTCCTTAGTTGACTCTTAAATTGTGTCTGGTAATGAACAACTCAGTGCAGGCAAAAATCTCAATTCTTAATTAAATTCCTAACTACTTTGTATTAGTAACACAAAACAAACAAACAAAAACTAGAAGAAAGTAAAGTACATGAAAACAGAAGTAATACTCTTTATTGTACACAAAATACATAATCCCTTGGTAGAAATACCATTAACTTAAACTCAGAGTAATAATCAGAGATAAATAGGTAACTTTTAGTTGGGCCAATACAAGAAAGATCTGCATTTTTATGTGACTTACTTTTTGTTTCTAAAAGTTGAAAATAGAGGTGCCTGGATGGCTCAGTCATTAAGCGTCTGCCTTCAGCTCAGGTCATGATCCCAGGGTCCTGGGATCGAGCCCCGCATTGAGCTCCCTGCTCAGCGGGAAGCCTGCTTCTCCCTCTCCCCACTCCAACTGCTTTGTTCCCTCTCTCACTGTGTCTCTCTCTTTCTGTCAAATAAATAAATAAATAAAAAATCTTGGGGCACCTTGGTGGCTCAGTCGTTAAGCGTCTGAATTCGGTTCAGGTCATGATCCCAGAGTCCTGGGATCTAGCCCCGCATCAGGCTCCCTGCTCCGCGGGAAGCCTGCTTCTCCTTCTCCCACTCCCCTGCTTGTGTTCCCTCTCTTGCTGTCTTTCTCTGTCAAATAAATAAATAAAATCTTAAAAAAAAAAAAAAAGATTTAAAAAAAAATCTTTAAAAAAAAGTTGAAAATATCTCTTGAAGATATTAATATGTATTTCCATTTAGGAAAAATTTATTAAAATAAAACATATAAGCTCTAAACAAATGTTTCTGTCTTTAAGTTTTCGCCTATTTCTAGTGAGCCAGAGGATTAGAAACATAAATCTATACAAAAATGCTTCCCAGGATTAGTCAGTAAGATAACATAAAAGTTTTAAATATTTGAAATTCTTTCATTACAATAATATTAGAGTTTCAGATTCAACCACTGCTCGATTTGTTTTCTCTGAGCAGTTATTCTTACCATCTGCCCTTTTCTTCAATCATAAAAATCACTTATTGATTGCTTACTTTGTACCAAGCACTATCCTAAGTGTGGGGACATAAAAAGAATAAAGCATGACTTCTGGGGGCACCTGGTGGCTCAGTTGGTTAATCATCCAATTCTTGATTTCAGCTCAGGTCATGATCTCAGGGTTGTGAGATGGAGCCTGCATGGGGCTGCATGCTCAGCAGGGAGTCTGCTTGAGGATTCTCTCTCTCCCTTCCCTTCTGTCCCTCCTCACCCCTATTCTCTCTCTCTCTCAAATGAATAAATAAATATTTTTTAAAAAATGAATAAAGCATGATTTCTAATTTTGAGGGGTTTACAGTTGAGTGTGACATACACTTAGAAAATCAAAGCATTTCTTCACTAATGGATAGATATATGAGGAAAACACCATGAAAACACAGTTAAGGGAGCAACAGACACCAGGCTCCACCTAATGACCCGAGATCATGATCTGAGCTGAAATCAAGAGTCGGTTGCTGGGGCGCCTGGGTGACTCAGTCGTGAAGCGTCTGCCTTCGGCTCAGGTCATGATCCCAGAGTCCTGGGATCGAGCCCCGCATCGGGCTCCCTGCTCCGCGGGAAGCCTGCTTCTCCCTCTCCCACTCCCCCTGCTTATGTTCCCTCTCTTGCTGTGTCTCTCTCTGTCAAATAAATAAATAAAATCTTTAAAAAAAAAGTTGGTTGCTGACTCTGAGCCACCCAGGTGCCCCAGGGAGCATCTAATTCTTAAGCACTTACACCTTAGAAGATAATGTACTTAGTCTCTGCTAAAAAGATGAAAGAACAATGAATAGAATGACATCTAGATGTATTAGCAAGTAATGGAATAAAGGAATATTTAGGAATGGAAAATGATTATGAGCACAGATTGCACTAAAATCATTGTTATTGATACCAATATTTTGATTACTAATCTTATCTCTTTTGGGAAAATAAAATTGCTTCTTTGAGCAACAGATTTCTTTTCCAAATGGTTTTTACTAATACCAATCTGGACGAGTGGAAGAATTCATCTTCCAGGACTGAATTTAACTTCCATGTTTAATTTGAACAAATATGAACTACTTATTGGAAAATGAATTTCTTAGTGTAGGTAGTTGCATGCTTGTCTTTACAAATTTGCTGTGGGAATTCTAAGCTAAATGTGCTTTATAATGCGTCATTACTCAAAAGCATACAAGAGTGGTCCTACATTTAAACAAAATACAGCATGAAGCAGTTTACACTTGGAGAGGTAAGGAATTATGATAATGATACTCTTATTATTGGAAAAATTATATGTGCCTTCTCTACAAAGAACATACCAAGTCTACTCAACAAGACTGGCAGCAGTCATTTATAACCGTAAGAGCTATTAACTAAATAAGAGAAAACACAAAACCCAGAACAAACTTGTTTAGAAAGCTCAGCTGAGGAAAGTAAATAGAGATGATGGATGGATAGGCAGGCAGTTGTAGATGATAGATATGCAGATGGTAGGTAGTAGGTAGGCAGGTGGGTAGATAGATAGACAGAGTTATATAAATGTAGAAACCAGCCATGAGGTAAAAAAAAAAGAAGGGCAAAATTTCCTGTTCTAAAAAACCACACTCAATTGAGCCCACTAATTTTTCAAAAAATGAATTATTTTATTGTATTATTTTAATAACATTTTCTACTTTCTCTATTATTATAGAAGAATTTTAACATTGGAAAATGGAGAGAGGACAGAGAAGACAATAGAAACCCCCTTAACTTCGGGGCGCCTGGGTGACTCAGTCAGTTAAGCGTCTGCCTTCGGCTCAGGTCATGATCCCAGGGTCCTGGGATCAAGCCCAGCATCGGCCTCCCTGGTGGGCGGAGAGCCTGCTTCTCCCTCTCCCTGTGCTGCTGCCCCTGCTTGTGCTCTCCCACTCTCTCTGTCAAATAAATAGATAAAAATCTTAAAAAAAAAAAAAAGAAACCCCCTTAACCTCATTACCCAGTTATGTCCACTCAAAACATTTACCTGTATTTCCTTCATTGTCTATGCAAATGTAAATTACACATAAACAAAATTAAAATCCTTCTGTAAACTTCATTTTGTAAATTTCTGTTTTTGTTTTAAAATGTGTTATTATATTTCCCACGTCTTTAAGTAGATTTCAAAAATATAACTTTAATAACTGTACTTCTTGTGGATATTCTGTGAGTTATTTACCTAATTTCTTAATATTGGACACTAGTATTATTTCCATTTTTTGCTATTAAAAATGTTGCAATAAGTAAATTGCAGTAATTATACAAAATTTATTTCTTCAGTATAAAATGTCTATTAATAAGAGTGGAATTGCTGGGTCAAAATACCTAGACGTTTTCAAAAGGCTCTAAAAAGGTGTCAGTTTGTTTATTCTAGTCTTCCTCACAACAAATGTAATACATAAGAACTTGTGTATCTTTTTTATTTACATAACTTGAATAATTCTATATGCATTTTTCTATATCTTGTTTTTAACCTAATCATTTTTGGAGATCTTTCCATATCAACACATAAAGTTCAGTTTCACTCTTTTTAGATTAGCATTTATTTTCATTGTATGAATTTCCAAACCTTGACTTATCCCATTCCATCATGAGCAAGTACTTCTGGGAGGGCACAGAAGTTCATCATCAGGTAGAAGATGGGAACTCGTGTGAAAACCAGTGTCAGAGAAGCACTGACCTCCCAGAGAGAAATCGGAGTCTATTGGATGAAAAAAGTATAGGGAAATGGTGGTGGGGTGGGGGGCGTGTGTGGAGGGAGCAGAAGATAAGTAAGAATAAGGAAAAGGGAATAAAAAAGTGAGAGAGAAGACATACAATGAGGTAGCTATGTCAAGGAAGCAAAGACATGACCAGAAAGGCAAAGGAAAGGAGAGCTGGCAATGAAAGAGGAACGTCTGTCTATTATCATTATAATTTTACAATTTATAGTTTAAAATATGCTTTGTGTACAGACTCTCATTTCACAGTAAACTTGTGCAACAAATAAGTAGGACAGTTAATACTGTTGAGCCATATGATATCGAAGCCTCAATTTCTTATGAAATATCTGTATCCTTCATTTTTTTTTAAGTTTATTTATTTGTAGTAATCAAATCAGGTACACCCAACGTGGGGTTATCATGACCCGGGATCAAGAGCTGCATGCGCTTCCAACTAAGACAGCCAGGTGCCCCATCCATGCTTTCTATACAGCAACTCAGACTCGCTTGGCTTTGAGGCATCCTGGGAAATACTAATTAGTTGGAAAGGGAAAGGTGGGGTGTCAGGTACAAGAATGAATAGAATTGATAGGTGCATAGGGCAGGCTGTAGGAGCAGGTTAGCTCCATCCCAATGGTCGGGGAAAACTGAAGCATGTTCCAGATCAAATTAGTACTCAAGGGCTTCTGATCTAGCTGTTGAGGCATAGCAGCAAGGGAATCTAGGAGGAACTGATAATCAACGTTAGGAGAGCAGTGATCCAGCCGATGAAGAGTTAGAAACTAGTAATTGGAGGCACAGGTCTAACCTCTGTGGAAAAGGGTTGGTTAGCACAGGCTCCACAAGTTGACGGGCATCAATGCAATAGGCTTACATGCAAGGAGAGGTTGCCACGTTAGCAGCAGAAATCAGAAGCTGGGGGCAAGTGGGGGCATCACCCACTCATAGGGATGGACAAATATAGGGAAAGGCTGCAGCCTTTATAAGCTCAGAGGTCAGAAGCAGAGACCAGATGGTATCTTTTTTTTTTTAAGATTTTATTTTTAAGAAATCTCGACACCCAATGTGGGGCTCAGACTTAACAACCCTGAGATCAAGAGTCATATGCTCTACTAACTGAGCCAGCCAGGTGCCCCCCCGATGATATCTTTACCATGCCCTGGTGAATGTGGAGATTTTGATCTATTTCTAGTCCTCATCAGGATTAGCAGAGTTACAAAACTGAGCCAACTGGGGAAGCCAGGGGTTGGCATAAACTTTATTTCTACCTCGAGTGACAACATTTCTTAACAATAAAGTGGGTTATCTTTGATTACAATAGTAGCTAATATTGTTTACTGAGGGCTTACTACTTAAGTGAATTGTCCCAATGTTATTCTCAAAGCCACCCTTGAGTGGGTATTGCCTTAGATACATTTTACTGAGGCAGACGCTGAAACTCTAAGAGATCATGTTGCTCACTCATCCTATTTATTACTAGCCTTAAGCATTAGAATTGGAGTCTCAACCCAAGTCATCTAATCCCAAACCCTTTGCTTTTAAACATAACTGCCTCCCTTATAGAGAGATTGCATATGTCAAGAAATATGAAGCCATATCCAGATGGAAGTATCTATTACAATCCTTTAACCTAATTATTTTCAGCCATAGTCTGCCAAAGTCTACCTTTTTCCATTCTGTTAGGATGATCTGCTCTTGAACCTGAAAATTAGTTGTTCACTTCGACCATCTATCTCGGTTTTACATTCCCACTCCTCCTTCATTCACCCCAAGGTTAGCTGCATGTGGTCACTCATCTTAGCTGCTTTCCCTTTCTTTGTCCTCTTCTCCCAAAGGTCTTTACCTATTATTTGAATCATTTATTTCAGTCTCTCCCTATGGAGCATTAACATAATAAAGATTCTTATCACTAAACACAACTTTGAAAATAGCTCTTAGAATTAAATTGGATTATGTTTAATACAATTACCTTCTTTTTTCCCTCTAGGTTTAGTTACAGATTTTTTTTTTTTAAGATTTTTATTTATTTATTTGAGAGAGAGAATGAGAGACAGAGAGCACGAGAGGGAAGAGGGTCAGAGGGAGAAGCAGACCCCCTGCTGAGCAGGGAGCCCGATGTGGGACTTGATCCCGGGACTCCAGGATCATGACCTGAGCCGAAGGCAGTCGCTTAACCAACTGAGCCACCCAGGCGCCCAATTACAGATCTTTTTTGTATTTTAGAAGTGTATATTACAATCTCTTATTATTTTTAAGCAATGCAGAATTTCACCGCTGAATTTCAAGTTTTAAAAGTAAGATAATCCTTCAGTTCTAAGAACTTCCTGAACTACCAAAATAGTTGCTATTTCAGCCACTGCAGCCTCCCAGGAGCTTTTATGTAGTATTAATTATGTTTCATGTTTTTTCTTTAATTATTAAAGTTTCTGTTCCAATAACTGTAAATTTTCTGGGGTAGTTTTTTAGGCAAAACTTTTTCTTAAACATTTTTTGAAATAAGGAGAGAGTTTCTGTCAGGCAGAAATCAATCTGGGAATTTACTTTGTTGAGCCCACTAATGGTGGGTGAGGCTTTACATGAATACTATTTGGAGATGGAAAGCATCAGAAGAAATCAGAGAGCTGCTCTTCATGAATAAAGGAAAGGCATGTTTTTCCCTCTGTCAAGGAGATGGGAAGAAAGTAAAAAAAAAAAAATAGTTGAATAGATAGAAGCTAAAAAGAGAGAAAGGATCTAGAAAGACTGTAATTTTGCATGAACTGGCAGTAACAAGATAGGAAACAATAAACAAACAAACATACTTTTACACTATCAACCAAGCAAAAAGTATACAAAAATTAATCTCACAAAGCAGTACCTAAGAGCCTAAGAGCCTTAATAACAAAATATTAAAACTGTATTAAAGAGGGGTGCCTGGCTGGCTCAGTAGAGCCTGCAACTCTTGATCTTGGGGTTGTAGGTTCAAGCCCCACGTTGGGTATAGAGATTACTTTAAAATCTTTAGGGTCACCTGGGTGGCTAGATGGTTAAGCATCTGACTCTTGATTTTGGCTCAGGTCACCGTCTCAGGGTTGTGAGATCGAGCCCCCAGTAAGGCTCCATGCTGGGTGTGGAGCCTGCTTAAGATTCTCTCTCCCTCTGCCCCTCCCCCACTCTCAAAAAAAAAAAAAAATCTTAAAAAAAAAAAACTGTATTAAGGGCATTTAAAAGGGCCAAAACAACTGTGTAGAAAAAGAAATACAACATGTTTAAGGATGAGACATTTGATAGGAGTTAAGGTAAAAGTGTGTGACTAGGAAGGGGCAGTGCAAGGACTTTTCTGAGGTGATGGAACAATTCTGTGCCCTGATTATGGTAGTGGTCACATGAATCTATACATGTAGCAAATTTCCTAGAACTACACCACAAACACACAAAAAGAATACTTGTAAGACTGGTGAAATCCAAATAAGATCTATTGTTAATGGTATATTATCAATGGCACTTTCCTGCTTTTGATAAAATACTGTAAAGCTGGCTGAAAGGTACACAGGAACTCTGTTATTCCTGCAACTTCTGGGTCTAAAATTAAATCAGAATATAAAGTTTTTTAAAAGTCACATTCTAAGAGACTCATAAGTCAAAGAACTCAAAGGAGAAATTAGAAAGTAGTTTGAACTGAAAAAAAATGATACGATACATAGTATGGTGACTATAGTTAGTAATACTGTGTTGTATGATTGAAATTTGCTGAGTGCATTTTAAGCCTTCTCAATACACACAGACACACTCACACGAAATTTAACTATGTGAGGTGATGTATGTGTTAATTAACCTGATTATGGTAATCATTTCACAGTGTATACATATATCAAATCATTATGCTGTACACTTTAAATACGTACAATTTTAGGGGCACCTGGGTGGCTTAGTTGGTTGAATGTCCACCTCTTGATTTCTGCTCAGGTCATGATCTGAGGGTGATGGGATGGAGCCCTGTGTCCGGCTCCCCGCTCAGGAGGGAGTCTGTTTGAGCTTCTGTCTCTCCCTCTGCCCCTACCCTCCTGCATGTGCACGTGTATGCTCTCTCTCTCTCAAATAAATAAATCTTAAAAAAATATGTACAATTCTGTCTGTCAATGATAAGTCAATAAAGCTGATAAAAAATCATAACTGTTGTTTTTAAAATAAAAACAAATAAATATTAAAAATAAATACTATAAATACTACACTATAAAATACTTTCA
This sequence comes from Phoca vitulina, assembly GCF_004348235.1. NCBI lineage: Eukaryota > Metazoa > Chordata > Mammalia > Carnivora > Phocidae > Phoca > Phoca vitulina. The sequence goes on from NW_022589728.1 coordinate 38,137,738, forward strand.
TGTAATATTTTAAGGATGAAATATTAAAATTTAAGTTAAATGTTGAATGTTGAAAAATTAAAGTAACCATTATAAAAGGATAAGAGTGGAATTGTCTGAGGAAATATGTAAATAGTAACCAGTACTAACCAGACAAATAGTTATAGCTGAAATTTTAATACTGTTAAAAAAGAATATAATCTTCTGTTTATTTTACTTGATAATTTATAGCTTTTGTTTAAGTGGTAAATTATTGTAATTTGTAGCTGTTTACAAAATAAATTTAATTTTTCTTTAAAATCTAAGAGAGTGAAGTGTTGGAAATCTTTGATGTGTTTTGGTTTTTCTTTCCCAGAGCTTTTCATTCTTAATTCTACTTGCCATGCTACTCAGAACAGGCACCACTGATTACCTAATTTCAGTATAATCAAAATGCTAGAAAGAAAGTACCTTACTGACATGTCTTAAGGCTTCCTTGATATAAACATCACAATGACAAAATCTGATCTTTTTCCCATCATGATAGATAATGCTGATTTAAGTTAAAATCTAATTTTTTTTAAACAAAATTAAGGGCATTACATGAATGCCTGCATAGACAATAACAGTCCTGCCAAGAAAATTACATTACCCAGTGCGCTATGCTAATCATTGTAATTGGTTGGGGGGAGTGGGTAATTACCACAACAAACAATGGAGTTGATTTTCAACAGCAATTCCCTGTCTGTTTCATATTTGAACTCTGGCTACTTCTTGTGCTGAAAATTTTGTATTATCTTCTGAAGCATTCTGCCTCAATACTTAGATTCCCAAACTCTCATGGTTCCTTTAGAATCTAACTTCCTTTTCACCTTTTATTCCATGTCTATTCTCTGTTAACCTACTAAGTGCTTTGATAGTAACAACCCAGTCAAGTGTCTCTGATCACAATTCCTGGTACACTAGTGGGAAACGTTTAAAAAAATGGAAGAAACTTCAGGAGAAAACCCCACATTTAGAAAAATGAAGCCAAATCTATTTTCTAAAGGAGTTAAGTAAAGAAGCAAATCTTGAGATCTAGCAAATAACATTTTCAGTTGGCCCAAAATACACTTAACCCAGAACAGGTTAAGTGTGCTCTCTCTCTCTCAAATAAATAAATCTTTAAAAAAAATGTTTGAGGGCCAATTAAAAGAAATATGTGGCAACACTGGGCAGGTCAAACAACTATGTTAGACCAGATTCAACCCTCTTGATATCTGTTTCCTTCATCCTAATGAATATTTCTCATTTTAAATTGATAGAATCTTTGCCCGTTAACACTTAGGATATTTAAAGGCAGATGACTGTCTATTTGGTTCCTTGCACAGTACATAACAGGTACTTAAAAAATATTAGTTGAGTAGACTGACTGAATGAAACCATCCACACTTCATTATATGGTTCAAAGTCAGTTATTTAATTTCTATGAAGAGACAAAAATTGAATAATGATTTATTTATGTATTTGGTAACCATAACAGTGAGCAATTTTGAGCACTTTCTATGTACTAGACATTTTGTAGGTATCCCCCTACCAAATCATTACAATGATTCTATGTAGAAGACTATCCTTGTCCCCTAACTTCTCCAAAGGGGAGTAAGCTACAGAAGTAATAAAGAGAAGAGATATAAAATAACCTAATTCTGACTCCAAGTCCCATCTATTAATCATTATATTATTATTCTATATAAATTTGTATTAAAGAACAACAAAACCACAATAAAGACCTAAGAAACAGATAGTGTTTTGTTTTGGAAACTGACACTGGTTTTGGACCAGCTGGGTAACATAAAAGAATAGAGGTATAATGAAAGGTAAGAATTTGGTGAAATCCAAGGACCTCTGGAAAAGTTGTAGGTTGAGAAAGAAAACTCAAGGCCCCAGAATGAGAGGAGAGATTTGCCTTATTGAAAAGCAATGGGAAACACTGAGGGTAGCTGGAGGGAAAAGGGGTGGAGAGATGGGGTAACTGGGTGATGGACATTAACGAGAGCATGTGATGTAATGAGTACTGGGTATTATATAAGACTGATGAATCACAAGCCTGTACCTCTGAAACCAATAATATATTATACATTAATTAATTGAATTTAAATTAAAAAATGTTAAAAAATAAAAAATAAAGCCCCAAAATAAAAAAAAATAGTATGATGTTGGAGGAACAGTTTTCATAGATATTCTTTTGTAGTTGGAGGAAATTCTATGCTATTCCTAGTTTGCCAGATTTTTCATGAATCAGTGTTGATTTTTTCCAAAAGCTTTTTATGTCTCTATTGAATTAATCATGTTGTTTTTTCTTTTTTTTTAGTATGTTGAATTTCACTAAATGATTTTTTTTTTTTAATATTAAGTCAACTCTACTTTCCTGGGATAAACCCTATTTGAACATATTATGGTATCCATTTTGTGTATAGTTGAATTTGATTTTCTAATACTTTGTAAAGGATTAATCATGAGAGATATTGCTTTGAAATTTCCCTTTTTGTAATATCTTTGCTGGGGTTGGTATTATGTTTATGTAGGCCTCATAAAATGAGATGGGGAATGATTCCTCCTGCAATTTTCTAAAAAACAGATTGCGTAGCACTGATGTTATTTACTCCTTTAGTGTTTGATAGAATTCACCAGAGAAAACTTACAGACTTGGTATTTTCTTTTTTTGAGAAGTTTTTTAATAATAAATTCGTTTAAAAATACATATAAGACAAAAAAAAAAGAAGAAAAAGAAAAGCAGTGAAAAGCTGAGTGCTCAGAATCAGAAAAAAAGCTATCTGGAGAAGTTATTTCCAATCCTGGCTGCATATTAGAGTGATCTGGGGAGATTTAAAAAAAAATACACCTGCTTGGTCCCAATAGCAGACTTTTTGGAAAAGAGACCAGGACAACAGCATTAGAAACAAAACTAATCATCTCTTCAGATGATTCCAAAATACAGGCAGATTGGGAATTTCTGCTTCAGATTATCCAGTGATATTCAAATTAACTCTTTGAGGCTCATCAGAGTAGGTAGGATTCCACGCCACTCATTCCGTTCAGTCTCACTGGCTCTGTTCTTATCTGTTTCATATACTGGGCTTCTGCATAAGATTTCGTTTGAAAAAGTAGTTTTATGGTAAAAAACAAAGAGATGGCTTTTCATCTTTCTGTCCCCCTCAGTTTAAATTGGAAACTGAGGCATAGAGAGGCTAATACAGAGGCTGCCACAAGACACTTTGACTTCGAGAACACATCTCCATGGCTTTGCCCAGAGACAGAAAGGTACCTAGGTATGAGGTAGAAGGCACTGGACACTGGAATGCTGCTGTGGTGCTACCCGAGGGCTCCACAAGAGTCCTAATCAGTCATAACAGAAATAAGAAATAAGAAAAAAACAGCCCAACTCAATTAATCTTGGGCAAGTCCCTCTAATTGATGGAAATTAATTTGAATCCAGAATCCTATAAGAGATAGAAGAAATAAAGTGCTTATCTTTCCAGTCCTTGAAATTTCTTTCACTTTTAGGAAGAAGTTGGAATGGATGCTGAATACCAATTGCCATTCCCACTACACCAGGTCCCATCATGTTAGGATTCTTAGCTAATGCCACATGACTGTTTAGTGATAGGCAAAGGAAAAAGGAGAGAAAACTTATAAGGGAAGAAGAAAGATAATTTAGTGAGAAGGATTTAGAAACGGGTAAGAAAACAAAAATGAGACTTGAAAACATTGCAACTGAAAATACTTGAAAAAGTTGAAATACAATATAAATTAAGACACAAAGCAGAAAGTTAAAAGGCCAAAAGAAAAAGCACTATAAGGTGTTTCTCTTCACTTACTGGTATTCTCTTAGTTGCCATTGGGTAAAATCTCATTGTGAGGACAAGATCTGATCTTTTGTCTTCTAATTAACACTGAGGACTGATTTGAGTCTGAGAATATTGATAATAAAATATGGGACAATGTTTCCATAACTGTATGAAGATGAAAGGGACCTTAAATGTTCTTTTATTCATCTTTATTATTGCTAAATGATCATCCAGTCCATGTTTGATTTATTAAAATGTTTACTAAATGACTTCTGTGTGCGCAGCACTACATTAGGTAATGAGGACAAAAATGTGAAGAAGGTGAATCTAGTTAGTCTGTGCTTCGTGAAAGTATATTCAAATACACACACACACACAAAAAGAAGAAAAGTAGAAGTATTATAAGGGGGAATAATTAGGGTACTTACAATAGGGAATGAGTGGATAAATATTGTGTATTACTTTAGATAGTGTGGTCAGGGAGTGATGGCAGATCAATATTTCCAGTGGTGAGAAAGCACTATTTCCAAAGGTACTCCATTCCCGAAGAGATAGTGTGAGAGTTCAAGATACCAAAGGCCAGAATGGCTTAAATAGATTATAACGCGGCATGTGATGAGACTGGAGATGGCCTTGAGAATCATGTTAAGAAACATACACTTTATTGAAAAACTACTTACGAGTTGAAACTCTTAAATTTGGTTTCAATTTTACAAAGATCACTCATATTGTATATAAGGAGTAAACTTGAGAGAGGCATACTTTCATAATACAAGTGAGAAACGATTCAGGCTTGGACCTAAAGTGGTGCCAGGAACTGGAGGTAGGTTAATTGATTTGCGATACATCTAGAAGGTGGGGTTTGATGCTAATGGTATCCTCAATGTCTCTGCTGTGGATAATAGCACAGGAAAATAGCACATGATCCTGGAGTCCTGGGATTGAGCCCCATGTCAGGCTTCTTGCTCAGCGGAGAGCCTGCTTCTCCCTCTCCCTCTTTTGCTCTCCCAACCCCACTGCTGTCAAATAAATAAATAAAATCTTTTAAAAATAGCACTAACAACAAGGACCGCTTGAGCAAGGAAGACATTGAGCGCATGGTCCAGGAAGCTGAGAAGTACAAAGCTGAATTCTGAGAAACAGCGGGACAAGGTGTCTTCCAAGAATTCACTTGAGTCTTATGCATTCAACATGAAAGCAACTGTTGAAGATGAAAAACTTCAGGGCAAGATCAATGATGAGGACAAACAGAAGATTCTTGACAAGTGCAATGAAATCATCAATTGGCTTGATAAGAATCAGACTGCAGAGAAGGAAGGATCTGAACACCAGCAGAAAAAGCTGGAGAAGGTCTGCAATCCCATCATTACCAAACTGTACCAGAGTGCAGGGGGCATGCCGGGAGGAATGCCTGGAGGCTTCCCTGGTGGTGGAGCTGCTCCCTCTGGTGGTGCCTCCTCTGGACCCACCATCGAAGAGGTTGATTAAGCCAACCTGAGAATAGGTCTAGCATTGTTCCACATAAAATATTCGAAGGACCCAAATTTGTAGCAAATTCCATGGCAGTTTTAATGTTGAGCTGCTATAGTAAATAAACTGGACATTCTTGATACTTGAATATGGAATATGTGCACAGGGAAAGGAAATAAACATTGCACTTTATAAGCGCTGTATTGTTAAGTGGAAAATGCAAAGTCTTAAATAAAACTGTATTTAAAATTGGCAAAAAAAAAAGAAGGTGGGGTTTAATGATCTGTTCAAAGTAAAGGGTAAGGGAAAACAACAGTCAAGAATGATACCCAGGTTTTGTTTTGTTGTTTAATAAAGATTTTATTTATTTATTTGACAGAGAGAGAGACAGCGAGAGAGGGAACACAGGCAGGGAGAGTAGGAGAGGGAGAAGCAGGCTCTCCGCTGAGCAGGGAGCCCGATGCGGGGCTTGATCCCAGGATCCTGGGATCATGACCTGAGCCAAAGGCAGACGCTTAACGACTGAGCCACCCAGGCGCCCCAATACCCAGGTTTCTGATGTGAGCAACTGAGACAACAATGGTGCCGCTTACCGGTTAATTGGTTGCAGTTTATCTTATATCAATTATACCTCAATAAATAAAACTGTAAAAGAAAAAAGGCAAGAAAAAGATGCTATTAGAGGGTAATCAGGGCTCTGACAGTGCTACAGAAGGTGAAGTCATTGACAGTTCCTTGAGATAAGTGATATATACTTATCATGAGATTCCCCCCCCAATTGTCAGGGGTCTCAGGTAGCTTGTTGGTTAGGTGCTGCATCTCTGATAAATCAAACATACAAATTTTGACCTGAATGATAATAAAAAGTCCGTTTTAGAAAATTTGGGGAATATTTTTCCCAAGGAAGCACATAGTGAAAAACTTAAAACTTTTAGGTAGGAAAAAGCTTGATTTTTCTAAAAACACACACAAAAAGACCAATATGGCTAAAGTTCTGGGATTGGGCATAGATGGAATCAGAGATCAATGCAGGAACAAAAACATATGGGGACTTCTACGATGTGGACTGGTGCCATTTACTGAGATTAAAAAAAGAAAAAGAAAAATCCTTGGGCGCCTGGGTGGCTCAGTCGGTTAAACATCTGCCTTCAGCTCAGGTCATGATCCTGGGGTCCTGGGATTGAGCCCCATGTTGGGCTTCTTGTTCAGTGGAGAGCCTGCTTCTCCCTCTCCCTCTTTTGCTCCCCCAACCCCACCGCTGTCAAATAAATAAATAAAATCTTTAAAAAAAAATCCTGGAAATACAGAAATGTTATTCAAAAAAGAACAAAAACCCAAACAAATTTAGAGAAGAGCCATTTAGCATGTTAAATCCAGAGTACCTGCAGGACGATCCAAGTGAAGCCACCCAGGAGACTGTATTTGTATGTATGACTCCGGGACTTGGGAGAAAGGTCCAGTTGGCACATAGATGTAGTAATTGAAGCCATGGGAGTTGAAGTTGGGAGAAAAATGGGCCTGGGACAGAGCCCTAAGTGAACCAGCAAATTTTAGTGAGAGACAGAGAAGGAGCAGTCAGAACCAAAGGAAAAAAAAGCAGGAGAGGGTATGTCATGGAAGCGAAGAGAGGAGATACACAATACTCAATTTAACAAGGGTATATATATCAGTTGGTGGTTAACTGTTACGGAGAGAAGTCGGGCAAGTTCAACAGGGAAATAGGAAAGGTGGGTGGGAAGAGCACATTTCTTCTTTCTTTTTTACGTGGTGGGACAAGGACAGGTTTCACTGACATTTGGGTAGAAATGTGAACAGAAGAGATAGTCATTAGTGTCTGATATTGCTGAGAAGCAAACTACAAGCTTAAAAGTGATTTTTGGCAGCTGTTTTATATGATGGGAAAATATACAGCAGTTAAAAATGTTTTTGAGGAATAAATGACTTGGAGAAATGTCTGTATTATAATTGAAGTGAACAAAAAGCAGAAATTTAAATATAGTATTAGCCTAAATTTGAAAAGTAATTTAAAAGTAATTTCCAGAAGGAAATATCCCATTCTCAGGGCATCTATGCATGGTGGGATAATGGGTAACACTTATCATCTCTATGTTGTTGAAGATTTCTGCAGAAATGTTTTTAATTTTAAAAAGTAATATGCCTTTCTTTTGCTGTGAACATGACACATGCTAAAGAAAGATAAATAAGGAATTTTTTTAAAAAAGCTACCATCCAGATGTATAGTAAGTACTGTTAATTTTGGCAATATCCAAATAGTTCACTACAGATTTTCTAGACAGGAAAAGACATGCAAATACACACACACAAACATGTACAATAAGTATTACAATATTTGCTGTTAACTGGCTTTTTTTTCTTACTACATGTCATTAGGTGTTTTCCATATCAGTTAATACAGAGCTTACTCTTTCCTAGTGGTTACCTGTTAATGTATTTAACTAAGCCCTTATATCTGAACATACACATCATTCCCTATTTTTTTCAATATTATAAATTTTGCATACTTTTCTATTGTATTTCCAGGATAAACTTCTAGAAGTGAAGTTGATGGGTTTGCTATGAATTATTAAGCCATGTTCAAAAAATGTTAGTAAGTTAATCACACTGAAATACATTTATTGATCATTTCTTTACTATTATACTGTTTGCTCCATTTCAAACCTCTCGGACCTTACTTTGTCTCTAATAGACACTTGATAATGGTAATAGTTTTTTTTCCCTATCTTATTGAATTGCTTGAGGTTTAAACAAGAGAGTAATATACAAAAGGACTTTATAAAAACCCCAGTATCCATTTTAGCAATCATAGCAGCCATATTATGAAAATAAATTTAATACTTGCAATTCTTGAGAGAAAACAATATAGAAGTCCAGTTAAAATTTTTTTTCAGAAACCAAAAAACTCTTACACTCAAAATTTCAAGTTTTCATTCCACATTTTTATAATTATAAAACATTTAGCACATAACAACTAAGACAGGCTGCTGCCTAAAAGCTCAGTGTCGGTAAACTAGCAGTTATTTTAGGCTGCATTAAATTGTATTGCCTTCCCATATTACTAAAGACGGAATTGTGCCCCCCCAACACACAAAAATTCATATGTTGGGGGGGCTGTATTTGGAATAAAGAAGTGATTAAGGTTAAACGAGGTCATATGGGTAGAACCCTAACCCAATACAATTAGTGTCCTTATAAGACACGAGAGAGCATGCTCTCTCTGCCTCCCTCTCTCCCTCCCTCTCTTTCTGCCAAGTGGAGGGATGGTGAGAAGGCAGGTATCTACAGGCCAGGAAGATCTCTCATCAGAAATGGAGTTGGCTGGCACCTGGATCTTGGACTTCACAGTCTTGAGAACTCTGAGAAATAAATCTGTTAAGACACCCAGCCTGTGGTATTTTATGGCCACCTAAGACTAAGACATATACTGTTTTTTTTATTATTATTATTACTATGAGCTTTTAGGATGAGAGGCTTAAAATTGCCGATTAATTAAAACTAACCCAGGGGAGCCTGGGTGGCTCAGTCAGTTGAGCGTCTAACTCTTGGTTTTGGCTCAGGTCATGATCTCGGGGTTGTGGGATTGAGCCCTGCGTTGGGCTGTGCGCTCTATGGGGAGTCTGCTTGAGATTCTCTCTCCCTCTGCCCCTCCCCCTGCTCCTGCTTTCTCTCACTAAAATGAATCTTAAAAAACAAAACAAAACAAACCAAGGCCCAATTTCCTTCAGCAGTGTACTAACCCTTATGAGCTTTGCAGCTGGGTGTGTGACCCTTGAATATCAATCTCATTTCATAATTGGTTGCATGATATCACTTAATTATGCAGTCTGGTCAAACAAAAAACACAAACCCTCAATTTTTCTGTACTTTTTTGGCATATAGATTTATACCACCATTTAGTCTTGTTGAGAGTTCTTTGAAATTAATATTTGGGACAGATAGTCTAGATCTCAACCTGGCTCTGTTCCATATTGGGAACATTCTCCTCTTGCTGTACCAGACAAAACAGCAAAATAACAGCTGCTAGGAATCCAGACTTGCTGGCTCAGTGTCAACAGAAAGGAAAGAAGCAAAAACCATTGTGTTCATGGTGATCATGTACAAGTCTTTCAGGACCATTGCAGTGATCCTTAATTCTGTGGGAGTCATCAGTGTTGTACCCCCTCAAAGCTGCATTCTTTGGCTTTTAGTGTAAATACGGCTTCCCAATTCCAGTTGGAAATACTTAACATAAACGTTGAACTATAGTCCATATTCATTTTTTGCAGGTTACGTGTGTTAATTTGTTTTGTTAATTTGTAAAATTTATTAGTAAACCCCCGAATCAATACTTACGGTGCTTTCATGGGCATGTACATGTGCAGACAAATTTGTCATCTGACATGTATGGACTCAGATGAAGTGAGACAAGGTGACAGTCTTGTCTCAGCTCTCATGCTGCAAACAAGTGCCCTTTTCATTATATATTTAGTGTGTTTTTAGCATTTTTCTGCTTTTTCTTGGTGATTTTGCTGTTAAAATGATCCAAGAATACGGCTGGGTAGTGCTTGTTCCTAAGTACAAGAAGGCTCTGATGTGCCTTACAGAGAAAATATGTTAGGTAAGATTTGTTCAGGCCATGTATTACAGTGCTGTTGGCTATGAGTTTAATGTTGGTGAACCAACAACAGATATTAAAGTATCTTAAAACAAGGCTATGTATTGATCAGTTGATGAAAATAATGTGACCAGAGGTTCACAGGAACCTAATCCTATCCTTCCCCCAGATGCAATGATACAGTATTTGCTAATTCAGTGACTTTATAGAAATAACTACTAGTAACAAAAATCAACTACATTGCAGTGAACTACAAATTAGAATATTTAGAACAATGGGTGTGCCATTATATTTTAAAAGTTTTAAAATTACAAATTAAAAACAATTTTGGTACAAAGATAAAAGCCCCATACTCCATATTACCCATCGCCAAGTATAGGGCTGACAATAGTGTGCATTGTTTTTGATGTTAAATTCAACTGGAACTATAAATCTCAAATCTTCTATTCCTCTGTAATACCTACCCATCAAATACAGGTGTCCCTTATGGTTTAATCTCCTTTCCTTTTCCCTTCTATTTCTTATCATCCTTTCCAGGGTGACTTCTCATGGCCTCAAATACCATCTTCAAATAAAAAAACTCAAACCTAAATTTCCAATCTTGACATCTCTTCTGGCTCTAGACCTGAATTTCCAAATACCTGTCTGACTTATCCACAAATTTTCCTGTCACAAATCATGATCAGTATGTTACAAACAAAACTCATTTTTTCCCTCCATAAGCCATTCTTTTCTGCGTATGTACCTTAACTGAAGTAATGAGCTTTCTTCCTTATCATATAAACCAGAAGTTTATCCTCACAACAATCTTCTAAGTAGGTGCTGTAGTGTGGATGAGGTAGGATTACATAGATGACAAAATTACAGCCTTGAAATCAGATTTGGTTCTGATATTTACTATGCGGCCTTAAGCCAATTACTTTTTGAGCCTCACTTTCATGGTTAATAGACACAGTGAAGATTTTATTTTTCTACTTTAAAGTGTGTTATGTATCCAGACTGGCAGCATCAACACATGGGCGCTTTTAAGAAATACAGAATCTCAGCTTTACCCCAAATGTTGTATTATTATCTGCATCTTAATATATCTTCAGGCAACTGGTTTGCAAATTCTAGCCCATCCTTACTAATACAAGAATGTTATCACCTTCAAGGGAGTACAACATTGGAGAATCCAAGTAAGTCCTGTCTGTAATTTACTAGAGCTGCTGTTCCAATTATTCCTAATATTCCTATTTATCATTTGTCACCAATTCTAGTTAATGAAGGCCTTTTACAGCTTTTATAATCTTTGATTTCCTCCAAAAACCTTGAACTCTCTGCACATGACTTGAATTTAAATCCACCGCAAGGTTATCTTATTCACTAGAGAGACCTCTTATTATTTGAGAGGCTCATTCTTTATTTACTATTTTAAGTTGTACTCCTTCAACATTTCTTAATTTGGATTGTTCAACTTGAAATTTTCCTTGTGTCCTAACTTTATAAATTTTCAAGACAGAAGGAAAACAGAAGTACCAATCTTGCCCTGAAATATTTGGAAAATGTGACTTACAATTCAAATGCAGAAACTTTTATACAATAACACTGCTTCGGCAAAACTGTTTCTAGATTCTAATACTATTTAACATTTATTAAGCATTCATAATGTACAATGCATTATGTTCAGTGAGAAAGTTTATAGAGGGGCTTAATATATTTTATTATCTAATCCCATGATGCTATTAACCTGAGTACATTTCTAACAAGTTCCCAGGCAATGCTGATATTGCTTTTCTGATGACCATAATTTCAATATAAAAACCATACCGCAAGAAATTTTATATGAGGTCTAAGAAAGAGACGAAACCTGTGTATGTGAATGTGGGGGTTGTGGTGCTGAGAAAAGACTTTGGCTTCTCCTTCTTTGAAAATGAGCTTTTAGAACTTAAGTTAAAACTCATTTGGGAGAAATCTGTCACCAAGATGTTAATTGTGGCACTTAAATAGCTTATATTGGAGAATATCCACTACTTAGGATTGGAAGGTAACAAAATTTACAAACTCCAGTTACTAAGTCTATCTTAGGTGCATATTCCATTCTTCACCTGTTTTCATTCCCTGTTCCTTGCCTTTTGTACACCCATTCCATAACATATAATGTATAACATCCTTATTGTAGCATTTCCTAAATTATAAGTGTTCGTTACAATTTTCTCTTTGACCCAAGTTGAGAACATTCCAAAATTCCAAGAATATGATTTTTCAGCTTTTAAACTTAGTTTCTAGGCTTTCTTGCAATGTAGTCATTTGTGCAATGTGCTCATAGATTAAAATTCTCACTGTATCCTAGCACAAGATCATTTAGAAATGTTTCAGGATAGTTTGAAAAGAATGCAAATGAAGTAGCAAAGTAATACACATTCACACCCCTCCTAATTAGTTTATCCCTTTTCATTTACTTTACTAAAGACTGTAAGTGAAGTCAGTCTCCAATATATGTACTGCCACATGTATTTGAATTAAGAATTACTTTATTAAGTACTTAGAATGCATTTAAAAACTATATATACAGCAGTAAAACTACCACTCACATCAAGATATTGAACATTTTACAGATGAATGCCATGTTATTTACCACATAAAGCTTCTTAAATGTTACATCCTACAGTTTTATACTTTGCTATAGCTTAAATTCTGATCAAAAAAAATGGGTGTGGAGGTACCATGGGGGAAAAAAAATTCTCATAAAAATGTTGCTCCCTATTTCAATTTCTATGCCTTAACAGTTTTCATTATCTTTAAACTCCTTTATCCTTTGTTTTATACAAATGTGAACCTCCAGGTTCAGAGACTGATTTTTGACCCAATTTGAATCTTTTTAACAGGGATATTTAGCCTGTTCATGAGTGTGATCTGTTAATCTATTTTATGCTAATTTTAATGTTTCCTTGCTGTTTTTGTTTTTTCACCATTTCCTCTCCAATTTTATCTGTAACACTTATCTCAATGTCAAATTTACTTAGAACGAACTACTACATGAAGCGGTTACTACTGATTTTCGCTAGGCAAGATGTACATAAAACAAGGTTTTCATCTACCACCTCCCCAGTCAGGGATTTGGAAATTTTCTTTACACTGTCAGCATTAACATTATAAACAAACTTGTTACTTTCCCCACCCTCTACAATTAAAAATAAAGGACACAAAACTGTACCAATTTCCCATTTTATCAGATTAACACTTGGAATGCCTTTACTCTAGGTGTCCTGTCCACCACAGTAACAAAGCCCTTTTATTTGTTCAGCTGAAGAGCATGCATATCTTTATCCACATTACATACTAAAAACAGTACTTACTTATTGTCTACATTGAACATTTAGCACACCTTTTCGGTTTAAAACAAGACAAACTGAAATTTTAGACCCAACTCAAGAATTTATCTTTGCATTTCGTTTTATAACCCTACATATAACAATTTAATCTTTAATGATATTTAACTAGCTTTAATGCTTACCCGCCATTTTTTTTTAATACAATTGCCTCACTACTCTTGTTTTTGTGCGCTGCAGTAACAGCATTTTGCAAATTTTTCAAGAATGGTATTTGGCTGATATACTTTCTTAACCCCTGCATATCTAGGAATGTCTTCCAGTTGCCTTCATTTAGAAACGATAACTTGGCAGGATATGTAACTTTTAGTTCAAAATCATTTTCCCTTAAAACTGTAGATACTGCCCCCTTGCCTTTCGGCATTTACAGTTGCAAGAAAGAGAAAAATCGCGTCAGTCTGACTTTTACCCCTTTACAGGTAACCTGCTTTCTCTGAATGCTTGGGAGAATTTTTTCCTTTATCCTTCCAGTTTAAAAACGTCACTAGGATATGTCTAGGTGTTGCTTTCTTTTCGTTGTTTTACTGGTACTCTATGAACTTTTTCTATTTGCAGATTTAGTTCGTTTTTCGAATTTGGAATATTTTCTTCAATTAGGTCCTTATTGTTTCAGCTTCATTTGCTTTCCCGTTTCAGGTATTCCTATTATGTGTAGATTGTATCTCCTGGACCGATCCTGTAGATTTCTCTTCTTCTCTTTTATTTATTTTTCCTTTTTTTCTGCAGGTTTCTCTTGTTTTGCATTTACTTCGGGAATTCGATTTTGTGACCGATCAAGCTTGCACATTTCTGTTAGCTCTCTCCCCTTGATACTTTCCAAGCGCTCTGACATTAGCCTCTTTATCAGTGAGCATAGATCTTTAAGCTCCTGTATTGTATGATGATCAAACCTTACTCTCTCTTCGGTTTCCACTGCTATATCCGTTTCAAGAGGCGGCATTTTCTCGATTATAAGCTGTTTCTTCCGAACTCAGGTATTACGACCTTTAAAACAATAAACAAAACTTAATTCTCTACCGCTTGACCGAGTCAGCCCAAAGATTCCCATTGGTAATTATTAACAGGTTTACTGAAATGTTCTCTTCTTGCTTACCTTTCGAACAACTCTTCTTGGCAATGGGACCAAAAGTAAAGATTAAAAGCAGCCTTCCGAAGCCCCTTACAAAAGAAAACGAACGTCCAAAATGGTTCCCGCACGTCGTCACTGCACGCCTCACGTCAGAGCCAATAGCCTGATGCTTAGCTTTATTGCTGGGGAGCTATAGCGCGCTAGCCAATCGGGAGGCAGCAAACTCCAGCGACCCAAGCCACACCCCCACGCATTGTCGCGCTCCTCCCCCGCCGCCCCGCCTCATCAGAGCGGGGTCATGGGAGTGCGCATGCGTCCATCCCATCTTCTGTCCCTTGGGTCCAATGACTCGGCTTAGATCCGGTACCGCCTCGAAGGCGGGACTGGGTCCCAGCCACGGCCAATGGAACCCCAGGTGAAGGTTGAGGGGTGGAAAGTGCCTGGTAGTCGGTGATGCAGGTTTCTGCCAGCGCATGTGCAGGGCTACCTGGTCGTCATGGAGGCAATCTTGGCGGAGGAGCTTGATGAGGAGGAGCAGCTGGTGAGAAGGCATCGCAAAGAGAAGAAAGAGTTGCAAGGTGACGAGGGGATGGGAACCTAGAAATCTCTCGGATCCAGGAAAGGGCGCGTGGCGGGTCGGTTCTAGGGAATCTCGAGAGGCTTCTGATCTGGATCCTCCTAGACTTTCCCAAAGTAGCCAGTGGCCTCACCCCTCCTAATCCCCTGCCCCGGTGGTCCCTTAATCCGCCAGATTTTTAGAAGCTTCCTTTTCTCAGGTCCACCGCGTCCCCACTACCCCACGCCACAGCCGGTGCTGGTGTCTGAGAATTTCGTGTTGGGCCCAGATTGTTCTCCCCCTCCCGTCTCCCTTTCCTGTTCCTAATCAGTTACTGATACTGGGCGCTAATGGACGCGTTTTGAAATACCTCAGTTTTGAGGACTCAGAAGGGATGCTTGAGAGATTTAAAACTCAGTCATTTTTTTCCCCTCCTCCTATCACACCAAACAGACGTACGTTTTTGTTAATGAGGTTTTTTTGTTTGTTTTGTCTCTCCATCTGGGTTCTTCTCTGTAAATGTCTGATTGTTATGTAATTACTCTTCTTGGCTTACATCATTACTTGTCTACACACTTCTCCTCTTATCATCCCCTTATTGCCCCTATTTGTCATTTCCTCTTAATCTCTGGGTTGTTGACTTAATGATTTTTGGTGGATTTTCAGCCAAAATTCAGGGTATGAAGAATGCTGTTCCCAAGAATGACAAAAAGAGGAGGAAGCAACTCACTGAAGATGTTGCTAAGTTGGAAGCAGAAATGGAACAGAAACATAAAGAAGAACTGGAGCAACTGAAGCTGAATTCTAAGGAAAGTAAAGTATGTGAAGTGTTGTTTCTTTTTGCCTACAGCTTTTGAAAGCAACTGTCCACCTCTAATAAACTGTTCACTATATGAAATCATAAAATTAGAGGGAAAGGAAGTCACAAAATCATGCTCATGTATCACCTTTCATTAATATTTCTGTGACCAGGTTTACTTGGTAATGTGTAAGGGAGGTCAGCAAAAAAAGTACACTTCAACTATGTACTTGTCCCCAAAATGAACATAATGATAAAGTGGACCAGAGGAAGCTTCACCAAGTGGAAGTTGGAAGATCAGACTTCTAGCCCCAGAATTGCCATTAAATAGTATTGTAACTTTGGCAAAGTTACTTACACATCCTGAGCATAAAATTCTCCACATATAATATGATACAAATACTTCTGCTGTTTAAGCACAAGATTCTGTAAGAATCAAGTGGGACAGCAAATATGAAATCATGTTCAGGTTATAAAATGTGCTTTATGAACAAGTTGTAATGAATGAAAATTTACTTTTGTTTCCTGGGTAAATTAGAGCATACTGTCATCGTTTTAACTAATACTTATTTTATCATTGTAGCTAATAGATATTGTGTGTGCCAAACACTTTAACATATGTGCATTATTCTCATGTAATTTTCATAGTAACACACTATGAGGTATTACCCATGAAGTAAATGTAGATAATTCCATTTTTCAAGAGAGAAATAGACTCAGGGATTAAGAATTTCCTTCTGAATTCATACCAGCTATTAAATGCCAAAGCCAGAATTCAAAATCAGGACTGTCTTACTCCAAGATGTGAATCTGAATTCTGTTATGACTTAGTGTGGTATGGTAGTTTATCGCATGAGTTTGGATATCAAGGATCACAGACTCCATAATCTTACTCCATTTTTGATAGAAAGTTCTTATGGCTGTACAAAATTTTATCTACCATAACTTACTTTTACTTGGTTTATTTTTGGTCTGCTGTTGACAAGAAAACAACTTGTCTGTACTGATTTACAGTGGTCTTTATATGAAACATAATCTCATGTTCTTTAGCCTTATTAGCTAGTCGTTAAGATCCTGGCCTTCCATGACTTAACATTTTATTTACAAGTGGCAAGGCTTGATGCTCCAGTTGTTTGTGTTGTCACAATCATGGTATTCCTGATTATCTCCCCATCTTTTCTATTAGTGAGATAGTTTTATTTGCTCTCCAATTTTCAATTTTGAGATTTCTTTCCTAGGTTTCCAAGGACAAAAATGTTTGATTCTTAAGCTACATATTGTTCAACTGTGAAAATACAAACTCCCATTTTACTTTGACCTATTATCTTTTTCATTAACTTAAGCTTGTTTTCTTTGTGGACACTATCTGAATTCTCATGTCCTTTCTTTCCAGATGCTTCTCTGTATCTTGCCTCTTGTCAGTATGGCAGTTTGTAGATTTTAGCAGATTCCTCTGAAAAATATAAGGATACTAATTTTATTAAAGTTGATGTAACCACTCTCTGAAGTCTTAATTTGGTTTTGATATTTTGATAATTTGGTTATAGCCTTGGAGCCTGCTATCTGTTTTGTTGTGAGAGGCCTCTATATGCTTTATGCATGTGTCCTACTAAAAACTAGTTTAAGTTACATTTGCAGTAATAAAATACTAGTACTAACCCTGATCGTTAGTCTAGCATCTTTCTTCTTACTTCAGCAAACACATGATAGCCATTTGATGATTAAGATTTGTTGTGATATCTAAACAATACATTAACTTTTCTACCTGTAGTTATCAGTTTGTAGATGGGAGAGGATAGAGAAAGCTCAACAGTGTTCATCAGGTTCCGGCTCATTGAGATGGGAAAAGGCCTTTCCTGCCGCATTTGAGATTATGAAGGCGGTAATGAACTGATCCAGCACAAGACCTTATTTTTTCTTTTTTTAAGATTTTATTTATTTATTTAAGAAAGAGAGAGAGCACGAGCATGGGCATAGGCACACAGAGGGAGGAGCAGAGGGGGAGGGACAGGCAGACTCCCCACTGAGTGTGGAACCTGGTATCATGACCTGAGCCGAAATCAAGAGGCTGACAACTAACAGCCACTCAGGCACCTCAACACAGGAACTTATATATCCTCTAAGTACTCTCAGCATTTAGAGAAGGGAAGGGTGAACTGCTGAATGAGTTGACACTATAATTATAGGAAGTATTTAGATTAACGGAATAGGAATTTCAAGGAAGGAAAGCCCGCAGGGATGAGCATTATCTTTGGAGAGCTCTAAGGAAACTTTTTGGGAATCTGGTGAATTCTCCCTTAAAAATAGAAAAAGGAGACAAAGCCACTTCATGTAATATTGTACTGACTGCTGTTATTCAAATTTGAATTGTTGTGTTACACATACCTGTGATTTTCTTTTTTTGTGTGATTTTCAATAATTTAATAATCTAATACTTTGAATAATAACTTAAAAGTATTTTTCATTAACTTGGTAATGCTTTTGTTTCCTTCAGATAGATTCTGTTGCTGTTAACATTTCAAACTTGGTTCTTGAGAATCAGCCACCTCGGATATCAAAAGCACAAAAGAGACGGGTATGAATGTCATGTCACCAAGTAATTAAGTTAGTGCTATATGCTTATTACTATCTTAGGTGTTGTATACGTATACGAAGGGAATAGGAAAAAAAATGATGGAGTTTCTCGTCAAATACCTGAACTAACATTTATTAAACACTTAGTATGTGCCAGATACAATGCTAGGCTTATAGATTATATGAAATCTCATTTAGTCCTGATTATAATCCTGTGAAGTAGATTCTTATCCTCATTTTGAAGAGAAGAAAATAGGTCTAAACAGTATAAAATAACATGTACAGTTTCCAGGTCTCATAGAGAGTAGGGATAGGAAGGGAGTGTGCAAAGGATATTTACTTAATAATTCAGAATCGTCACATTGTGGGCCCAGGTGATTCTCTTTTGGTTAAAAACTGGTGTTAAGTGGTGAAACAAGGATTTGAATCTAGAAATTAAGCAAGATACACAGGTGTACAGAATTCTAAGGATTATGCCAGTATCTATGTAATGGTTAGTTGCAGTGAAAATTCAGAGAAGGAAAAGTTCATTTGTGCCAAGTATTATCTAATGAGTTGGAATTTTAAGAAAGTACAGTTAATTAGGTTATTTGAGTAGGAGAAACCGCATGCATAAAAATAAATGTGGGCATGAAATTTTGCATCATCAGAGAGCTCTAAGGAAACTGATTTGTTGGAAGTAGTGAGTTCATGAAATCAAAGTTATGGGAATGAAATTAGATAGGTAAGGGCTGTTCACTTGGAAAAAGAAAAAGGGGTTTAAATCTAGTATGTTTAGTCTCAAATACTGTTTTATTAACATTTGATATTTTATAGTATTTAGGTGTTTGTTTTTAAGCTAATTTAACATTTTGTAATTTAGTAGTACATAATTTAATAGGGCATGGTATTTGGTGTCAGACATGTGAAGGTTTTAATATCCCACTTACTATTGTAGCTTTGGGTAAGATTCTTAACTTTTTTAAACCTCAGTTTCATATGTACAAAATGGGGTAAATAATACCTACTTTATAGAGTTATTGTAAATATTAAATAATGTACCATTTCCAAAGCCCTAACACAAGGCCTGGAGAACCAGTGGGTCAGCACATGGTAGTATTGTTTACTGTGTTCAGTCCTGCATAGTGTGCCTCTTAGAAATTCAACCCAAGACCGTATCTTTTTTGTTGTTGTTTGAAAGTTGATTAAGTTGCAAGTTGTCAAACATTTCTCATACTTATGTAAGATTTTATTTTCTTGAGTAAATATTATGTTTGTGAATTCCATAGAATCATGAAACTTAGATTTTGTAGTATCTTGGAGGTTATCTATTTTAACTCCCTACTTATATGTGTTCTTTTTGTGAGAGCCTTATAGTTGTCATCTAGCTTCTATAGATCAAAAGCAAAGGTCAGAATTTTTGCTTGGCAGGAGCATAACAAAATACTTGTTGGAATTACCTCTACTTAGTAATTGATACATCTTAAGAGTAGCCTATTTAATTCTGGAAAACCTAGGTCCCAACCCCTTCCTGTCTTTATCAAATCTTATTCATCCCCAGCTGGACCCTTAGGCAACAAAACAAATAAAAAATTAAACTCCCTTACTTTTCTCAAACATCTTGTTACTTTTCTCCTAAAATTCTGCATAGCTGAAATGCATACCTTTTCAACTATACCCTCAAAAAATTTAGTATCCTTTATAGTCAGCTGCTTAAACACTTGGCAAGAAAACACCCTAGAAGTAATGCCTGAAATTTTTTATTGCTTTGTTATATTAATAGTATTAATAGGATTCTAGAACTGAAAACACTTGAAAGTTTATAGTATATACGAAAATGAAACCTAAACTTTTTTTTTCCGGCCAAAGACACCAAGGAATGAAAAGCCAATAAATTAATTGTGTTTATCTTTGGGAGAGATACAATTCTGTCTTAGAAAAAAACTGACAGAACTTTATGAAGATTTATTATTGGAATATTGTAGAGTAAATCTCTAATTTTAAATCTAGAAAAACACAGGGAATATTTTTTTAATTCAGCAGGCTTCAATGGAAGAAGCTCTTTGGTATGCTGGGAAGAGCCCAAAGTAGAACTTAGAAGAATTGGGTTCCAAAAATAGGAAATTTGGGAGCTGGAATGAGATCTAGTTCAATTTCTTTATTTTACAAATGAGAGAGCCCAGTTGTCTTAGTGGCAAACTGAGTTTGATACAAACCCAGGACTAGTACCCAGCTCTTAAGATTTCTCTTCAGAGATGATTTTGCTACATTACTATATTGAAATGACTCTAGTTTTACTGACAATATATTTATGAGTTAATTGCTGTTTTTATCTTAAATATATGTTTTCATTAGACTTAATTGTTGCCATTCTGTCTCTAGCACTAGGGCTATAGAAACCACAGTGCCTAGCGCCATTGGGAAACTATCCATGGCTGGGAAAAGAATCCAGTGAATTTTCCCCCTTGTGCCCTGGAAAGAAAACACAATTGCTGTGTAACATTGAAGCAGAGCTTGAGGGCAAAAGTGAAATGCTTGGATTAGTATTTTAGAGGGTTAAATGGTTTTGCAGACAGTGTAAAATTCCACTCATCTAGTAACTAGCATATAACATCATTAACTCCAGCTCCCATCTGCTCCAACTTTTATTCTGATTTAGGTGCCTGGATAGAAGGAGTGCTCTGTGTTGTCCTTGGTCCCAATCTGCTTCTAAACCAGCTGTATGGCCTTTGGAAATCTTTCTGCGTGCTGTTTCCTCAGAGGAAAATGAGGGGTTTTGGATTAGATGATATCCAAGGTGCTTATCCTCCCTCTCCCCTCTGAAAATGTTTTTTAGACTTTCAAAACGTAACAGTGCCATCTTGTGTTTTAAGGTTTTTATGCTGCTGTGATACATAGTTGTAGGTATGCAGTGAAATAAATTTGTTCATGTTACTTCTGGCATGGTTGGATTCGGGTGGAATAAACTTAAATAGGTGTATGTTTTATTAGGGAGATAATACTGTTTTTTATTCAGGTAATTTACAAATCACTTTAGGTTCCAGCATGGCAAGTAGTTCAAGTGTGTGACATTAAGTTGAAATTTGCCTTTCCATTAATTTCTTCTGCCCCAAGGAGGAATGAGAGCTAGGGACACGAAAATCTTTACTTTTTCCTTCTTTTTCTTGGTTTACCAAATCCTTCACTGTAATTTGCTACCAATATCAAGATTTGTGGAATTTAACTTAAGTATTTTTATTCTCTTAAATTGAAAAGGATTCATGACCTGTATATAAGTAAAACATATTCACGATCGAGAATTAGAAAGATGCAGAAAAGTGTGCATGTGTGCACACACAAAACAAAACTTACTTTGTAAACAAAAGCCAGACTTTTAAATACAGAGAACAAACTGGTGGTTGCTAGAGGGGAGTTGGATGGGGAGATAGGTGAAGGGGGGAAACAACTTATTTTGTAATCCTATGATCCAGAGAAAAGCACTGTATTTTGTGTATATCTCTCTAATTTTTAAACTATGTATGCATAGATTTAACGTATATTAACTATATACATACCTTTTTTGCCCCCAACCTCATTTCTTTACATGTTTCTATGGTACTCTAGCTATATGAACCGTGTTCAGCTATGAAACATATAGTGCTTCTGGCTTTGATACTTGCTGGTATAACTGTCAGGATTTTTTTTTTTTTTCTCATTTTCCCCAGCCTTCCCATTCTACTTGCTATCCATCCTTCATGTCACAGATCTCATTGCCCTATCCCTACACCATCCTTGCATATGTTGCCATAGGAAGAGCTCTTATGACATTTGAATAAGGAAAAGCATGTTGCAGAATGTAATGTGATACCATTTTTTGTCAAAATATTTTTTCCATACTTTTTTTTTTTTTTTTTTTAAAGATTTTATTTATTTATTTGAGAGAGAGAAACAGCATGAGAGGGGAGAGGGTCAGAGGGAGAAGCAGGCTCCCCGCTGAGCAGGGAGCCTGATGTGGGACTCGATCCCAGGACTCCGGGATCATGACCTGAGCTGAAGGCAGTTGCTTAACCAACTGAGCCACCCAGGCGCCCTTTCCATACTTTTTTATGAGTACATCTATATTTGTTAAAATGCTTAGAAAAAAAATCACCAGACCTCTAGAGCAGGCATTGAAATTGGCCGTGGTCCTTAGGGGAACTTCAGTCTATCTGTAATATTTTAATTTTTTATAAGAAGATTTTTTTTATCTGTGCTTTAGTAAATGTTGTGTGTGTGTGTGTACACACACAGTTTTTTTCTTTAGGCTAGATAAATAGAATTCCCGTACCCTTCTAAAGGCTTTGCCATATTGATGCCTCACTGGTGATTTAACATGTTAATGCCCCAGTAGTTGAGTGATAAGTTAAAAAGCTTGGATTAGCTTGGCATAAATATGATAATGATGTTGCTTTAAGGCCTAGGATAACTCAGTCTTAAGGCAGTACTTTGAAATCAGTAAGTAGAGTTTTTAGAAACTTGTCATGTCGTTTTTAAATAGACTTCAAAGAAAAATTTGAAGGCTTTTTTTGGTCCTAGTACAGAGCTTGGTGTTGGGTACATGTAGATCAGAAAGATAGTTGCCCTTAAAGGAGTTCATAGTATAGAACATTCTGTAAGTGATGAGATCATCAATATGATAATGCTTGTGGGAGAAGGAAGATGGCAGAAAGTTTTGAGAGTCTTACATTTCTATCCCCTAAATAAATGTGAAATAGTCCTAATTATTGTAAATTTAACTTTCCTGTATTCTCCTCATCCTAGGACAAAAAAGCTGCATTGGAAAAGGAGCGGGAAGAAAGGATAGCTGAAGCTGAAATTGAGAACTTATCTGGAGCTAGACACCTAGAAAGTGAAAAACTGGCTCAAATACTGGCAGCTAGACAGTTGGAAATTAAACAGATTCCATCTGATGGCCATTGTATGTATAGAGCCATTGAAGATCAGCTGGAAGAACGGAAATGCCCCTTGACTGTGGCAGCCTTGAGAAGTCAAACTGCTGAGTATATACAAGGCCATGTGGAAGACTTTCTGCCGTTTTTAACAAATCCTAATACAGGAGATATGTATACTCCAGGTAATTTATTTTTCTTCACTATGTCTTTTTTTTTTTTTCCTACTATGTCTTGTTGCTGCTGTTAAATAAAATGATTCCTGGGATTGAGAATAAGAAAAACCCGCGATAGTCTTTATGGAGGGGAAAAAAAAATCTCAAAATTTAGGCAGAATTGTTTTTTATAATTTTAATAGTTACTAGTTCATTTTGCTTTAAGATCTTTTAAGTACTTGACCATTTTGTGGTTTAATGTTTCATTTAAGATAAAAATGGGAATAGGATTATTATTATTGAAAAAAATTGTGGTTTATAAGTTCACATGTCACAAATTTGGGCATAGAGGGAGGTAAGCTTTGACTAGTCTATGGAAGTATAGGGCCCAAAGACCATAAGCAGAATGATTGGGAAAACTAAATCCTACTTTTATCCTGTACACTGGGAGATTTAATTTTTTCAATAAGCCATAATATTTAGGAAAAATTTGATTTTGCCAAACCAAAAACAAATAAGTTAATAACCTGCCTTATTATTCTTTATAATACCTTTGGTAATTAAGGTAAGATATTTATGGAGAGGTGTAAAAAAATGTACAACTAGCAAGTAAAGGAGAGAGCAGGTGAAAATCTGAGAGTTTTGGGGGGAGTCAGGGATAGAACAGAGGAAAGTTAGTCCTTAAGGGAAGATGCAGGTGTGGTAGTATCCTTTGGGAGCAAGTCATATGGCCAGGATGGGTCGGAGAAGAGAAGGTTAAGGTTGGCTTTCCTTTAATGGAGTCCCCAACTCTGCTAGTTGCAGGGCAGTGGAAAAGAGGTGGCAACTCAGCGTGCTGAATTTAAAAAAAGATAAAAGACTTAATTTCTTACTCCTTCCGCCAATATTTATTAAGGGCCACTATGTGCCAGGGACTATTCTAGGCACTGTTTTGAGCATTGGAGATATAGCAGTGAATGAGACAAACCCACAGGACATATTTTCTATAGATGCCCTTAATTCTTTTCCCTTCCTCTAAACAGGGAGGGTATTCGTTTCCCATTTTAACTTTCTATATAAAAGTGTGTATGCTCAAGATGTGCCATTAAACTGCAGTTAGGTCTTTGCCTACTCTCATGACTGATCCAGGAGGCCCTTTCTTTGGCTAGAACTGATACTGAAGCAAATAAGGCAAATGCCTTCGAGATAACAAGTGCAGGCACTCTGGTGCTATTGCTGGGAAAGGAATTTCAGGTCATTTCTACTTTTACCCTAATTCTCTTCTCACATTTCTTATGGGGTCTTAGAGTAGACCTGATTTTATAAAGGCTGCACTGTTTTAATTGTTCTGTGTATTTTTTCAGATGGAGGTCTGGGCTTTAAAATATGTGTCAAGGTAGTGAATATGGTGGTAATATGGGGGGTTGCCTGGGTAAACAGAAGAATAGCCTTGCTACATATGTAGTAAAGGTGCCTGGGCTTCAGGCTGAGGGAGAGAAGCAGAAATGAATTGCTTTGCTCTCAGATGGAGAGGTGGTAGAAAGTTGGAGCAAGTTAAGTTTGGATATGGGAAGTGGATTAAATTCTAGAGAGTGCAGGTAGAGGGAGAAGTAAGTTCACAACTTGAGTAATGATCAGGAATTGTGGGAGCTATAAAAGGGATCTTGTAACATGAGTTATGAAAATTATTAAGTGCTATCTTCTCATTTTTCTCTACAGAAGAGTTTAGAAAGTACTGTGATGATATTGTCAACACAGCTGCATGGGGAGGTCAGCTTGAGGTAAGTTTGTAATTATTCATGGTATTTGTGGCTTGTTAAATTTAATTTCTAAATCCCATATGTAGTATTCAGACATATTTTGCAGCTGATCCTAGTTTCTGAGTATCCCTTTTCTTAATGTATTTGCTATTTCTCTACTGATGAAGCATTGAAATAGGGAGTTAACATTCTTAGGCCTTTGATTTAAGTATGTATCTTTGGGAAGTAAAGCAGTATTTCATTTTATTTTTTTTTTAAGATTTTATTTATTTGACGGAGACAGCGAGAGAGGGAACACAAGCAGGGGGAGTGGGAAAGGGAGAAGCAGGCTTCCCGCGGAGCAGGGAGCCCAATGCGGGGCTCGATCCCAGGACTCTGGGATCATGACCTGAGCCGAAGGCAGACGCTTAGCGACTGAGCCACCCAGGCGCCCCAGCAGTATTTCATTTTCAATAGCCCAGTGTTTGATCTCTGGGTTGGTGAGGCTAATCTTGTACCTGTGTGTTTCCGTTTGTGATGCTGCTCCTGGCAATATATTTGATTTTCTGGACTTAGGAGGATTTTATTCAAGTACAGTAAAATTTACCCTAATAGCTCAGATGATGAAAATCACTATTGTAAAGTAACATGTCCATTACATTAGAAATAGAAAACAGTATTTTTATGTGAAATTACGGGCCAAATCCTACCACAATACATTACAGTTGGAAGTCTAGTTGATACTGACTGCAAAGCAGTATCTGCTGCATTAAAATTCACATGTAGGAAAACAGTATGTTCAGTCACTTGTAGGGAATTATCAGAATTTTTTTTAAAGCTTTAATTATCTTATTGTTAACTTTGTTTCATTAAACAAAATAAACCACCTAGTTGGTCCAAGTGGTGATGGGGCAGCCTGGGGTATTTGAAAGTCAGGGGATGAGAGAGAAAGTCCTGGGTTTGGGTCCTGGCTTTCCCTCCACGTCTCAGTTTTGTGATCTTGGAGTCAGCCAGCCTCCTGAGCTCGAGTTTCCTGATTAAATGCGGGTGTGTACTTGGTAGGTCATTTGTGGACATTAAATAAGACAGGTAGTACATGCATAGCACTCCGTAAGCTGAAGTTCCAGCCGGATGAATCTAGCGTGTAATTAATACTATGTAGTGATGGTTAGTCATCTTGAATAGTTTGTGGCTCGAAGTATTTCACTTCAAGAACTGTATTTTTGGAAGAAATGGCGTGAATGCTTCTTCAAAATCTTTTTCTCAGTAGTGCTATATTTGTACCTCTTCTGAACCACCAGAGGGAACTATGTCCATTCATTTTGTATGCCTCTCCTGGGTCTCTGAAACTCAGGAGATGTTCATAGTAGCTTTGTGACTACATTAGGAGTAAAGATGCTTGAACTTTGTTTTGAGAAATCACATAGGATTAAGTTTGCTGTTGTGCAGCATAGAATTTTTTCCATATTCTTGAAGTAATTTCTTACCTTTGTTAAACCTTCCTAAAAGGACCATGTTCTAGGCAGAATGTTCTTATAATCGGGTAAATGTATAGATGAGGGCACCATGAGTGAGGACTGTTAAATGATTAATTTATGAACTTGGACTCCAGAGTCACACTTACTCAGTTCAGTTGCAGGTCATTTTATTTCCTTGTGCTTGACTATAGAGAGGCACCTTAACCATTCTCTGCTTCAGATTCTAGATCTTTAAAATGTGTAACAGTAGTAGCAGCTATCCCGTAGGGTTATTGTGAGGATTGCACGAATTAATACACAGAAAGTGTCTTAGTGTGCTTGGTCATAGTAAATCTAAACAATGTTACTACTAATACTTATTATTCACTATTATTCATCTGACTTTAAGCTCTAATTTTATATGAAATTAACATTATGTATTAATCAGATGGAAATTCCATGAAAGGATAGTACAGTTCTTAAACATAACTCATTCTAGTCATGCCTTGAAAATTATTAAGCAGTGGTTATCAACACTGGTACATTAGAATCATCAGAAAAGAGACGCCTGGGTGGCTCAGTTGGTTAAGCGTCTGCTTTGGCTCAGGTCATGATCCCCGGGTCCTGGGATCAAGTCCCGCATCAGGCTCCCTGCTCCGTGGGGAGCCTGCTTCTCCCTCTGCCTCTGTCTCTCTCTCTCTCTCTCTGTCTCTCATGAAAAAAAAAAAATTTAAAAAAAAAAAAAAAAAGAATCATCAGAAAAGCTTTAAAAAATTAAGCAAACCTTCTAATCTTCCCTGTTCTTTCTCTCCTTCCTCCCAGCCCTTCCCAAATTGTAATTGATTTGGTCGGGTGTCTGAGCAATAGTATTTTTAAAAACTAGCAATTTTCATGCAATATTCAAAAATAGAGAGATTAGTATAATGAGTCCAATCTACCCCTGTCCTCGCTTCATTAACTATGGTACTGCTATTTCTAAAAAGCTGTCGCGTAGCCAGGACTCGAAACTTCTGCATTTGGTTTAATAAATACTATATTTGTTTTTTTCAACAAATATGTATTAAGTGTCCACTATGTGGCAGGCTCTTGGTGTACAGTGAGGAACAGAATAGATCCATGCTGGATGATGATTGCCCTATTCATGCATACTCAGTAGTTTATGATTTGAATAAGATTTACCTTTTTATTTTCCTTACTAACACATTTTCTTTCCTTTAGCTAAGAGCTTTGTCTCACATTTTGCAAACGCCAATAGAGATAATACAGGCAGATTCTCCTCCTATTGTAGTTGGTGAAGAATATCCAAAAAACCCATTAATACTTATGTAAGTACCTGGAAATTTCTACTGTTACATTTTTCATATTTAAGACAAAAAGAGTTATTCAAAGATTTTAGGTTGTGTATGTTGATTAATCAGAAAAAAAATCTATCTTCAGCTGCATTATGCTAT
The DNA here is from genome assembly GCF_004348235.1 of Phoca vitulina. NCBI lineage: Eukaryota > Metazoa > Chordata > Mammalia > Carnivora > Phocidae > Phoca > Phoca vitulina. Next base: position 38,165,641 of record NW_022589728.1, read on the forward strand.
TTTATGTTAAAGGCAATTATAGAATTAGAAAGCATTGTCAATATATGATTTAGATAATTGTTTAAGAATCTCTAGTGGTTTATTCTTGTGTATGAGTTAAGAATAAAGTCATTTCTAAAGGTGACACATTTTACCATTAGTTTTCATATTGTCCTGGTTTCACATGAATGACGCTAAGTTTCAACAAGTGTAAAAGCTGAAATGCATTCACGTTGCCTAATTGTTTATTCCTTGGAGATTTTTTCGTTTTTTTTAAAGATTTTATTTATTTATTTGACAGAGATAGAGACAGCGAGAGAGGGAACACAAGCAGGGGGAGCGGGAGAGGCAGAAGCAGGCTCCCTGCGGAGCAGGGGGCCCGATGCGATGAGGGGCTTGGTCCCAGGACCCTGGGATCATGACCTGAGCTGAAAGCAGACGCTTAACAACTGAGCCACTCAGGCGCCCCGAGATTGTTTCTTTATATTGTAGAAATATTTTACCTGAATGAGAATTCTCTGAAACACAGCATGGAGAGGTTGCTATTGGCTTTAGTGTTTATTACCCAAACCTACGAAGATAGTCATTAATGGCTTAAATTTAGGTAAAAATTTAAGCTTATTGAGCACTCAGCATTCAGTATTTCCCTTTACCCCCCAATGATTGTATATTCCCTGATTTAAACTCATTTATAGAGTTATTGAACCAGATTTTACTGACTGCTGATGCTTTTCAAATGGTGTTGAACTTTTAAGTAATATGTCAATGAAGTCTTTGAATGATACCCCTGTGGAGTGATTCATTCAGAGTGTTGGTTTTATATACATAATAAACATTTATATACAATGAATTACTTTCGTCTAAACTACTCATTTCTCCTTTTCTCATTTCAGATATATGAGACATGCATACGGCTTAGGAGAACATTACAATTCTGTTACCCAGTTGGTGAACACAGCTACTGAAAATTGCAGCTAGTTTACAAAATGTTGCATAATTATGTTTTAGTACAGTGTGCCAATCTGACTATTCTTACAAGTGCTGGATTGTTCTAACATTACTGAAAAACACAACTACCTTAAATCAGTTTTATGGCAAAGCTACTAACACAGATTTTTTAAAAATGTGTCAGAGATAAACTTTAACCAGTGTTCCCTTATTGGTATTTTAGAGTCCATTGTGGAGAACGTCATTTACAGACCAAGATAGTACCCTATTTGCTTAGATTTTTATTAATATAAAGTCCTGAACATTCTGTTCTGCACTGAAAATAAAAAATTTTTCTCCTTATTACTAAAAGCTTTCAGTAACCATTTTAATGTAACTCTTGAAGAAATGAAACGATTTGGTCTCTTTGTCTTGAAAATATGTGGTAATGGTGATAGCAAATTTAATTAATGCTTATAAATGAATCTGATTTCAGTAACCTTGGTACTGATGGGATTAGTACTATGAAGCTTTTTATATAACCCCGTCAAAGTGTAGCTAAAAAGCTTGCTTTAATACCTAAAAATTTTAAAATATTTATTCACGTGGGAATGAGTTAAGTTTAAGAAATGAGACAAATTCATAGGTAAATAGGTGTTCCCTATCAGATCAGAACTCTAAAGAATTACAGATTAGCCTTTTGTGTGCAAATAAAGACCTGTCAGATTACTGTCTCTCTAATTTACTTGTTACTCCTTGCTGTTTCTTAAACTTCCAAATGGAATTACGACCACCAGTTTTTTTTTTTTTTACAAAAGTTTTTTAGTGTCTTTATTTTTTTATTTTATTTTTATTTTTTATTTTTGAAGTAATCTCTCTGCCCAGCATGGGGCTTGAACTCATGATCCTGAGATAAAGAGTCCCATGCCCTACTGACTGAGCCAGCCAGGAGCTCCAGTACCATCATTTCTTGATCATCTTTATAACTACAAATTTTTATATTCTTGGTTATATTTTCCTCATCCTCACCTAGCTGCTTTGTTTTCTGTGCAGCCTTTTCCACTAAGAAACAGTTTGTGGCCTCTCTTATTCTTTAACTTGTACAAACGGAAGGAGTAGCAATGTAAAAGGGTCCAAGGCCAACTTGACTTCAAATTCTTCCCCATTTCCAATTTGTCTTACAAGACCTTTCTCTTTGTTTCATTCTCTAGGATTAGAAGAAAGCCTTTGTTATTTTAGTTAGCCTTATTAATGACACCTTTCCTTTAATTCAGATATTTGAGAATGTTTGTGTAACATGTAGGGATAAAGTTGAAAGCCGCTGTTTGGGAGCCATGAATGTGTAGTAAAGTCAGTATACAATACTTTGTGAAGTGAATGATTTATCTGGCTCTGATTTCAGGTTACTCTTAACACTGTTCTCCCTAAGAAGACAGTCTCCATGTATAGAAACATGTCTCATTGATAATTTGTTACGTAACTAAGTATTACGAAAATGAGTCCTTTTTGGTTTGATCTAGTTTTTCCAAATTAGGAATGAGTATTAAGATTTAGCATCAAGTTCATAGTATTTAAATTTTTCCTCCATGAATGCACTAATTTTTTTAAGTAAATATTGGGTTTTATAATACTAAAAACGAGTGTCAGCCTCACATGCCCAGCTGGTGACAATGTGGGAAGCCGGTAGGGACTGTGGTTAGATAGAACGAGTAAGTACTGCATGAATGTATCCAGTTCAAAAGGTGAAAAACCATTCTGTTTGCCAAACAAAATATGTTCTGAAGGCTGACTGTTTTGGAATCCTTGATCTGAAATTTTTGGGGCCTGAAATTTATAAAAGTTAAATTATAAAATTGCTAAATGTCTTGCCTTTATTATGAAGTAATCTGTTACTTTAAAATCAAAAGATAAGCATTGAGAAGTAATAAAACAAATATCATGAAACCTAGTTATTACAAATGCCATCTATATTTAAAATAACTTATTGGTAGCTATTTTTTTCTAATAAGATGAATGGAATTTTCTTGATTATAGTTTTATTTTTATTATTTTTTATTTTTAAATGTCCAATATGGTTATGAGTAAGATTTGTGTGGTCAGCTTCTGTTTTTTCATAAAACTTCAGATAATCATTTTAGCTGTAACCAAATATTGAAGTCTTTAAAAAATGGCAGATGTTAATTTAAAAACAGCATATACTAATTTAGTTTGCTGTGTGATTATGGTCTAATGGAAGTTTCATAAGCTTTCTTTTCTCCTAACTCAGAAAAGTATATGTCAGAGTTTTGGAATATGTCCTTAGCCAAGAATTTTATCCACTTAACATATGTTTACAAACTTATATAAAGCAAAAAAGAATGTATAACTATAGTGAGCAATATAGTTTTGCTCCTATTATCTGATGTTTGCCAAAAGAAGAATAAAAGATGTATGAATTAAATCAACAGTTGTTTATGTTATTCTTAATTGTTCTTCTCAAATTGTTTTAGAATTTTATCCAGTCTATATTTTGTCCTTACATATAATTGAGAATAATAGTCACAGATTCTTGCTTTAAGGGATTTGGAATAAATATATTAAGCATAGCATTATGTCTCAGACAGAATAGAGGGAGATAACGTGATAGGCATTTAAGCTGTGGCTCTTAGAAATCAGGTTGAAGCTTAAAACCTTTTAGAATAATGAAGGCAAATGAATTTGAAGAATATTCTAAGACTCATGGATGTTACAGAAGAAGGAAAACAAGCACTTGTGTGCAAGACTGTGAAGCAGTAAGAAGGAAATTTGTGCAAATTAATGCTGGTACACGATTGTTAATATATTATCTTGGTACGGGTTGTCATGAACTAGCTGAAGGAGCAGATCACTTGTGTTTCTGAGAATTTAGTTGGTAATTTCATAATGTTTTTACTTTTATTGAACAAATGAGTATGGTTTTTCTTCCTTTCCATATGTTTTCATATACTGATTTTTCTTTCCTGTCTTATATTTCTTTCAAAATCTTTTTCCATCTTGCAGAAAAAATATAACTCAGGGGGTTCTGATTTTTTTTTTTTTTTTTAAAGCAAGTTGTAGGAAGTATCATTTCTTGTTCACCATTGTTCACCCTCCTATTTGAAGGCCTTTGAGCTGCCATTTGGAGTTGAGCATTTCACCCAACCAGCTTCACCTAGCTTACTATCCTGGTCTCAGCTTAATTAGCAACAACTTAGTCAAACTCCCATCCAGGCTGGGCTGGGTGCCCCAGTTCATACATGTTGATTTCTAGTAACTGCACACTAGTAACTAGTTATTTGTATTTAGTTTATTGTTATTGTTATTATTTTCCCCTAGTCTGTAAGTGCTTAGAAACAAGAACTTTTTGGCTATTAATAAAATATCTAGTACATTTCCTGGCCTCTATAGTAAGTGCTTCATAAATGTTGACAGTCATATGATCAATTGAAAGGACAGGCTATGACTCTGAGGGGATGTCATTAGACTAATGGACCATTAGGAGTAGGGAGAGGTATTGATTTAGCATTGTGCTTGCTCACAAAAGGGCTGCTTTCTAATTTACCTAACCTCTTGATGAATTCTTCAGTCTTTTGGTAGATTTAAGGGAGGAACAACCCAAGAGAGCTTTCTTTTTTCTTCTGATACTGTGTTAGTTAATTTGCCTTCATGTATCAATTAGGACAATCGATTTTAATGAGTCTATGAAATATAAAGGTCCTTTAAGGTAAGTATATAAACCAAGAAAATATTACAAATCTTGTTAATATGCTGACCAGGAAGAAGTTCACAGCTGTCTTATTTCAGTATAATCAGGATGACTAGCATACCTTACTGAAACAAATTATTAACAGGGACGACTTACAATCTTTCTCCTGATTTTTCTTATCTGTGTTACCCTTATCTTGACAAAAGGAAACTCCTGTTCACTATTTATAATCTTAAGCAATACAGTATCACCATGAGGACTAATGAGAACCCAATGCATGAGTTTACTGAGCAAAAAGAATAACCTAGTTTTAAAAAGTAAATTGCTGTTTTTGAATCAGACATTCCCCCCGCTGAAATCAGAAAGGCGTTCTTCATCTCTATCAGAGTTTCTCAACGGTGACACTACAGACATTTTGAGCTGGATGATTTGCTGTGAGGGCCGTGCTGTGCATTATAAGATACTTAGCAGCTTTGCTGGCCTCTGCCAACTAAATGCCAGTGGTACTCCTCCTCCAGAGATGTGAGGAAGAAAAATACCTCCAGACATTTTAAATGTCTTCTTGGGGACAAAATCGCCCCCATTAGAGAACCACTTACTAAATCTTAAGTTTTCTTGCTAATTAGGTTGGAAAGTTCTAAGGAAAACCATTAAAAATAAAAATTGGGCACATTAGGCAGAGTTGTCTTTTGTAACTTTGGCAATTGCCTAATGCTAGACTTTACATGAACCCCCTTTGAAAAGTTCAGTGGACCTTAACTTACTCCATTCTATTTTCATACTGTACCCTGACCCGTTGAGATGGGATGATATTTGACTTTTGAGACCACTGGTGGTAGCAGTCAGGATAGACTAAGTCAGGCTGTGGTAACAACTCAAAAATCTTGGTGGCTGTTCCAACAAGGAGTATTTCTTATATGTGCTACATTTTGCCAATTGGCTGGGAGCTGTGCTCCATGTCTATACCCTGGGACCTAAGCTGTCACTGTCTTAAACTTTTCTAGGAGACAGTGTTCTGGAGTTTCACTCCAACAAATTTTGTGGTTCAGAAGAAACACTCGTTTCCATTCATGGGCTTGAATTTGTCATATGGCCTCACGCAAATAGGAAAGTACCCAGAGGTGCAGCCCTGCCATGCATGTGTCCTGAAGGCAGAGCTGGAATATTTGATGAGCATTAAGGATTTTCATATGTACTGAAAATACTGGAATTTGGGATTAGACCTAGATTTAAATCTTGACTGGCAATTGTTTTTTAAACTTGTGCATATATTTAAACTTTCAGAGCTTTGCTTGTTATAAAATAGGAATAATAGGAATAATAACATTTACCTTAGTAGGAGAATGATACAAGTAAGTATGAAAGTTCAAATAATGAATCTAGCATTTTAGCAAATGCTCAATATGAAAATAATGGTTATTATTTTGCTGTGTTGTGTGTGTGTGGGGGGGTTGTTTTTGTTTTTTGTTTTGTTTTTTTTTTTTGCCTGTGTGTCACCTGGAAGGGAAGCAGAGGTGATAGAAAGGCTAACAATTTGTTTTGGAAAAGTTTTGGATCGTGAAGGTGGTTCACAAAGCAGAGCCTGAGATGCTGGAATGGGGAAATTTCACTGCTGCCCTTGGTATTCAGTGTAGAAGATTTTCTGTAGCTTTAGGCCATTATGAGATCCAGGAAGAATCTGAGATAATAAGGTAAAAATTCTAATAGTTTTGCTTCTTATATGTTATCTCAAAGTTTGACATTTATATTCTGTTTGGAATTGAGCTGTCAAGATTCTTGATCAGAATAGAGTTTTCAGGTTTGGTTATGATATTCTTTAATGAATTTTTAACTTTTCTGATATTATTGGTGAATTAATGTGAATTAAGGAAACACTTTTACTAAGCTTCACAAAGAATACCCACAACAGCCTGGGTTTAATACCACCACTCCACTGAAACTGCTGTAAAAGCGGTACCAGTGATCACTTTCCTGTTCTTGTATCTTTCTGGAAGTCTCTGCTGCATTTGACATTGGACCACTTGCTCCTTGAAATTCTGTCTTGCTATTCACAACACTATTCTGCTGGTTCCTCCTCCTTAGGCTCTGTTCTGGCTGCACCTCTTCTCTTAACCGTCTTTCAGGATATTATCCTTGATGCTCTTTTTGCCGTGCTCCACCCGAGCTGGCTGAGTGGGGTCCAGACAGGTATTTTGTTTGAAGTGGTTCAAAGAAAATTCAAATGTGAATTAGTTGGTAGTATTTAAGAGCTGGGAGATTTCACTTAAAGTCCATGTTTCTACTTCTCTGAGAAATCAGAACTGTCGACACTGGGCCAGGACTTCCTCATGGCAGCACTCAGCAAGGGCTGAGCCGTGGCTGTGGCCTTAAGCCAGCACATGGGCCCGGTTCGCCTGCCACCATCCCCAGCTGGTCTGGGAAAGTACAGTTCATGTCTCAGTCAAGGGTGCCTTGTTCTCAAGCCAAAATCTTGATTGGCATCATAACATCCCCCCTTAGGTTCACCTTTTTGTTCTTTAATTCTATCCGTAGACTTTGTAAATGTTTAGTTACCTTATTGCGCTTGGTTTTATTTCACTGTTCTCTTTCCTGATACTTTCATTTCTACTTTTAATTTTAATTGGTTACTTCCTTCTGTTTTCTATGTATCTAATTTTTGGTAGAAACTTCCAAAATATATGTTTATGTGTATTTGTGTGTGTGGGGGGGTGTTTAGTAGAATCTGAGAGGTTCTTCTAACTTAGTGGTAATCAAATGCTGATCTGTAAGCTGATACCATTTGCAAAATAAGAAAATTTTGTGTAAGATGATGAATTTTTCATAAGGCAAATTCATTTAATTGCATGAAATTTATACATATATATGTATATATATTAATTAACATCTACTAACATTTATTAACATTTATAATACAAAAGAACTTGGCTAATTCCTATGACAAGAGCCCCTGTGACAAAGGATTTTGAAAGCTGCAAAAATGCATTAAAAACAGGAGTTCATAAACACAGGTTATGGCAGAAACCAACACACTTACTTGAATTATTTTGGCAAGCTTATTTTGTGATTAAAACATGGTCTGAGATTTGGGGTAAAAGTTTTCAAACATGAGCAGATCCTTCATATACTAGAAACCTATTGTAGAAATTCTCTGTCCTGTAATAAAAAAGTGCACTGGCTTTCTCTTGGTTCATTTTCTTTTTAAATATGGAAATGGAAGCTTTGATTTAAAGGGTTTTAGATTCTCAGGGTCCCTGGCTGGCACAGTCCGTTAAGCATCCAACTCTTGGTTTTGGTTCAGGTCATGATGTCAGGGTTGTGAGATTGAGCCCCGCATCAGGCTCCATGTTCAGCTTCGAGTCTGCTTAAGACTCTCCCTCTCCCTCCGCCCCTCTGCCCCCCCAGAATAAATAAGGAAATCTTAAAAAATAAAAATAAAAAATACAAAGGATTTTGCATTCTCAAAGGCCTGCCTTCTGAGGTCAGCCTTGCCACCTACTATCAACGTGGCTTAGCAAGTTGTTCATTCTCAAAGTCTTCAAGTCTCATTCCCATGTTTAGAACAGGGATGAGAATACCAACCTGACCTTCTGCAAGGACTAAAGCCCACTTAGGTAAAGCACTTAGCACGCATATAGTAAATGCTCAATAAAACGTAGTTCTGTTTTCTTTTGTACAACATTTTAAATCAAGATCTCTACCTTTTGTTAAATTTCTGATGTGCGCCTGTACCACTTTTGGGACTGACTAAGGTGCTGATATATGCCTACTGTGTCAAGGACCTGTCTCTGCTGCAACCTGCAGTACACTATCCTTTATCCATCACTACTTCAACTTATTACTTAGATATCTAAATGCACTCTCATTAAAGGAGTTCAAATAGGGAACTAGGTGAGGATTTGTCAGCAGTCCTGTACAAAGAATTCTTGTTGGCTATGAGGTTAGAAATGTAACAGTGGTTCACAGACTTTAACACAGGAAGCAATTTGTAAGAAATTCAGTTATCAACTCTTAATTTTGCCAAGTAAAGTCATTTTATTTTTCTTATTTATATATTTTTAAAGATTTTATTTATTTGAGAGAGAGAAACAGCATGAGCAGGGGGAAAGGGCGGAGGGAGAGGGAGAAGCAGGCTTCCCGCTGAGCACTGTCTCCCAACCTAAACTTTCCAGTGGCTCCGCAGTCCTAGAGGATGAGTCCACTCCTTAACATGGCATTTAAGGGGGGTCCTTTATGACTGGTCCTGCGTACCTCTCCAGCATCGCTTCTCATCACTCCTTTCTTTAGACTTATGCACTAGAATTATTTATATTCCTCATGGTCCTGTGTATTTCATGCCTGTGAACATTTTTCTCACACCTCTTTTATTTAAATTTACCCCACCTCCTTATATTTATTTAATCAACTGCTTAATTCTTCTTAACCTGTTATGACTAGACTCAACAGTCAACAGCAGGAAATCCTCCTTGAACCAACAAGGTGCCTTAGTGCTCTAATGGTACCCAGCATGTAATGGGCACTTAGTAAATATCTGATTATTGTGGTATTCATTTTGCCACATTTACACATATCAAATCATTATTTTGTACACCTTAAGCTTATACAATGTTGTATGTCAGTTATATCTCAGTGAAACTGGAAAACAATAAATACTTGATGAATGAATGACCGATTTACATTTCTAATTTCCCACTAGACTCTACACCCCTTGAAGACAATGACTGTTATTCATATTTGTATACTAGGCATCTTGGACAGTGCCTAACAAGTAATTACTCAATGTTTTAAACTTCTGTGTCTTCACATGTCTTTTCTCCTATATTTTCATGAACATTAATTTATGCTAATGGACTTTATATAAGGTGCTCCTTCAGACAACCCCTTAGCATAAAATTCATTTTAATTTAATGAACATTTACTGAATTCTATGCCAAGCATAGTGATAGAGATTGCAGTTGAAACGTATAGCAAGAGAGAAATATGACAACAATAATACAAAGTATTAAGTGCTAAATTAGAGTTTGTATAAAGCCCCACGAAACAAACATGGAAGCAGTTTTGCTCGGAGAGGTCACAGTTCAAGGAAAATGACAGAAGAAATATTTGAGCAGATTCTTTAAAGGATTAGGAACAGGCAGGTGGCAAAGGAATATAAGAAAAATGAATGGCATAAACAAAGGACTAAATATATTTGATTCTTTTGATGAATAGTGGTCTTCTAGAGGCAGAATAGAAGGTTAGTGAAAGGGAATGACATATAATGATGCTGGGGCTAGACTGATACTTTAATTCCAACTCAATAGTTGGGATTTTAACTTATAAGCAATGAGGGGCGAATGAAAGATTTTATTTATTATAAATTTATCATAGAGTAAGATGTATTATAAAATGATTGGTGGCGGGGCGCCTGGGTGGCTCAGTTGGTTAAGCGACTGCCTTCGGCTCAGGTCATGATCCTGGAGCCCTGGGATCGAGTCCCGCATCGGGCTCCCTGCTCAGCAAGGAGTCTGCTTCTCCCTCTGACCCTCCCCCCTCTCATGCTCACTCTATCTCATTCTCCCTCTCAAATAAATAAATAAAAAAATCTAAAAAAAAAAAGAAAATAAGATGATTGGTGGCACTGACAATGTATGTAATTGCAAAGTGGCAGAGAATAGGCAGTAATACAGGTAGAGATGATGAGACTGGCCTGTGATAATAGCAGTGGAAAGAGAAGCAGATATGTGTGAAGGGTGATGGTGTGGTGGATTTGTACTGGATCAGTTTAAACTTAGACTATATCTCAGAATCCCCTTCCCTGTATAGTTTCCCAGTCCTGGCCACAAGAGACGTTTTGCACATTTGGAAGGCACAAGTCAAGCAGAAGCTTGGAACGTTAGCGTGAAGGCATCGAGTGTCAATAACATGTGTCCTGTTGCCGATCTGCTGGCTCACGTCACTGGTGTGAATTAACCATGGAGCCTGCAGCTTCTCCCACTTCTGCCAGATCTTCTCCTTCAGCGTCTCTGAATCCTGGGGCAAGGACAGCACCACACACATCAGCAACAGCCCTATATAGATGGCTTAAACAGCTCCCACAATTACCTAAGGCCAGTCTGTATGATTCTTGGTCTTCTCTGATAAAGAATTTGCTGCTATAACAAAATACCTAAGCCATGTAATGGGTTTTGGGATTGGGACTTGGGTTAAATTAGAAGGGTCTTTTTATTTTATTTATTTATTTAAGATTTTATTTATTTGAGAGAGAGAGAGAAACTGTGTGTGAGTGGGGGGGTGGGGTAGAAGGAGAAGGAGGGAGAATCTCAAGCAGACTCCGTGATGGAGCCCGGCTTGGGGCTCGATCCCATGACCCTGAGATCATGACCTGAGCCAAAATCAAGAAGTCAGATGCTTAACTAAGTCACCCAGGTGCCCCTAGAAGGGTTTTGAAGAGACTGTTAGCAGGAGCCTGATGTTACCCAGGAGGCTGCTGGTGAGGATTTAAAGGAATATGAGGAAAATATTATTGGAAATGTTATTGTTACATTATTGGAAGAAAGGTGACTCTTGTTACATAGTAGCAGAAAGTTTAGCAATGATGCCAGTAGCATTAACATGGAAAATAAAAAGTGTATCTCATCAACTGGATGACCCACCTAAGGAGATTTCTAGATAAAATGTTAAAGGTGCTATCTAGATTTTTCTAGCTGCCTATGGTAAAAGAGGAGAAAGGCAAGCAAGAAGAACTGTAAATGAGCCACAAATTTGGGGGTTTGAAAAATTAAATTTTCTTATTCCTAGTCTCTCCAGACAGTAAATGATGCTAAAATTAAATGAGTTCCAGACAGAGAACAAATCAGGGAACCGTCAGGAAAATGAAGTATAAAGATGAAGCCATGAATATGACTGCAAAACTCTTTGTTGAGACCTCAGGAAGCTTAAAGATGCTTTCTAGTCAACAGATGCGAGAGCTTCTCAAGTTATTAAGGCTATTGTCCCGTAGTAGTTTCACATGGAAACCCAAAATAGAGGACAACTCTAGCAAAGACATTGTGGGTGTGGCTTTTGTCTGATGGAGTGAATTATAAACTCAAGACAAGCTTGCAAAATATTAAAGGGACTGTATCAGTTTGGATCAAATGAAACAGTATAACTTTTTTTTTCTTAACATATTATGTATTATTTGTTTCAAGGGTACAGGTCTGTGATTCTTACACAATTCACAGCACTCACCATAGTACATACCCTCCCCAATGCCCATCACCCAGTCACCCCATCCCTCCCATTCCCCTCCACTCCAGCAACCCTCAGTTTATTTCCTGAGATTAAGAGTCTCTTATGGTTTGTCTCCCTCTCCCTCCTTGTTTTCCCTCCCTTCCCCTATGATCCTCTGTTTTGTTTCTCAAATTCCTCATATCAGTGAGATCATATGATACTTGTCTTTCTCTGATTGACTTATTTCACTTAGCATAATACCCTCTAGTTCCATCCACGTTGTTGCAAATGGCAAGATCTCATTTTTTGGATGGCTGCATAATATACCATTGTGTGTGTGTATATATATATACCACATCTTCTACACCACATCTGTTGGTGTATAGGAATGCCATCTGTTCATCTGTTGATGGACATCTTGGCTCTTTCCATAGTTTGGCTATTGCGGACACTGCTGCTACAAACATTGGGGTGTACATACCCCTTCGGATCACTACATTTGTACCTTTGGGGTAAATACCCAGTAGTGCAATTGCTGGGTCATACGGTAGCTCTATTTTCAACTTTTTGAGGAACATCCATACTGTTTTCCGGAGTGGTTGCACCAGCTTGCATTCCCACCAACAGTGTAGGAGGGTTCCCCTTTCTCCACATCCTCGCCAACATCTGTCGTTTCCTGACTTGTTAATTTTAGCCATTCTGACTAGTGTGAGGTGGTATCTCATTGAGGTTTTGATTTGTATTTCCCTGATGCCAAGTGATGTTGAGCACTATTTCATGTGTCTGTTGGCCATTTGGATGTCTTCTTTGCAGAAATGTCTGTTCATGTCTTCTGCCCATTTCTTGACTGGATTATTTGTTCTTTGGGTGTTGAGTTTGATAAATTCTTTTTTTTTTTTTTTTTTAAAGATTTTATTTATTTATTTGAGAGAGAGAGAATGAGAGAGAGCACATGAGAGAGGTTAGCGTCAGAGGGAGAAGCAGACTCCCTGCCGAGCAGGGAGCCCGATGCGGGACTCGGTCCAGGGACTTCAGGACCATGACCTGAGCTGAAGGCAGTCGCTTAACCAACTGAGCCACTCAGGCGCCCCGAGTTTGATAAATTCTTTATAGATTTTGGATACTAGCCCTTTATCTGATATGTCATTTGCAAATATCTTCTCCCATTGTCGGTTGTCTTTTGGTTTTGTTGACTGTTTCCTTTGCTGTGCAAAAGCTTTTTATCTTGATGAAGTCCCAATAGTTCATTTTGCCCTTGCTTCCCTTGCTTTTGGCGATGTGTCTAGGAAGAAGTTGCTGTGGCTGAGGTCGAAGACGTTGCTGCCTGTGTTCTCCTTTAGGATTTTGATGGATTCCTGTCTCACGTTTAGGTCTTTCATCCATTTTGAGTCTATTTTTGTGTGTGGTGTAAGGAAATAGTCCAGTTTCATTCTTCTGCACGTGGCTGTCCGATTTTCCCAACACCATTTGTTGAAGAGACTTTTTTCCATTGGACATTCTTTCCTGCTTTGTCGAAGATTAGTTGACCATAGAGTTGAGGGTCCATTTCTGGGCTCTCTATTCTGTTCCATTGATCTATGTGTCTGTTTTTGTGCCAGTACCATACTGTCTTGATGATGACAGCTTTGTAGTAGAGCTGGAAGTCCGGAATTGTGATGCCGCCAGCTTTGCTTTTCTTTTTCAACATTCCTCTGGCTATTCGGAGTCTTTTCTGGTTCCATACAAATTTTAGGATTATTTGTTCCATTTCTTTGAAAAAAGTGGATGGTATTTTGATAGGGATTGCTTTAAATGTGTAGATTGCTCTAGGTAGCATAGACATTTTCACAATATTTGTTCTTCCAATCCATGAGCATGGAATGTTTTTCCATTTTTTGTGTCTTCCTCAATTTCTTTCATGAGTATTCTATAGTTTTCTGAGTACAGATTCTTTGCCTCTTTGGTTAGATTTATTCCTTGGTATCTTATGGTTTTGGGTGCAATTGTAAATGGGATCGACTCCTTAATTTCTCTTTCTTCTGTCTTGTTGTTGGTGTATAGGAATGCCACTGATTTCTGTTCATTGATTTTATATCTTGCTACTTTACTGAATTCCTATATGAGTTCTAGCAGTTTTGAGGCGGAGTCTTTTAGGTTTTCCACATAAAGTATCATATCATCTGCAAAAAGTGAGAGTTTGACTTCTTCTTTGCTGATTCAGATGCCTTTATTTCTTTTTGTTGTCTGATTGCTGAGGCTATGACTTCTAGTACTATGTTGAATAGCAGTGGTAATAGTGGACATCTCTGGCATGTTCCTGACCTTAGGGAAAAGCTGTCAGTATTTCCCCATTGAGAATGATACTCGCTGTGGGTTTTTCATAGATGGCTTTTATGATATTGAGGTATGTACCCTCTATCCCTCTACTGTGAAGAGTCCTAATCAAGAAAGGATGCTGTATTTTGTCAAATGCTTTTTCTGCATCTATTGAGAGGATCATATGGTTCTTGTTCTTTCTTTTATTAATGTATTGTATCACATTGATTGATTTGCGGATGTTGAATCAACCTTGCACCTCAGGAATAAATGCTACTTGGTTGCGGTGAATAATCCTTTTAATGCACTTTTGGATCCTATTGGCTAGTATTTTGGTGAGAATTTTTGCATCCATGTTCATCAGGGATATTGGCCTGTACTCCTCCTTTTTGATGGGGTCTTTGTTTGGTTTTGGGATCAAGGTAATGCTGGCCTCATAAAGTGAGTTTGGAAGTTTTCCTTCCATTTCTATTTTTTGGAACAGTTTCAGAAGAATAGGTATTAATTCTTCTTTAAATGTTTGGTAGAATTCCCCTGGGAAGCCATCTGGCCCTGGGCTCTTGTTTGTTGGGAGATTTTTGATTATTGCTTCAATTTCCTTACTGGTTATGGGTCTGTTCAGGTTTTCTATTTCTTCCTGGTTCAGTTTTGGTAGTTATACATCTCTAGGAAACTATCCATTTCTCCCAGATTGTCCAATTCGCTGGCATAGAGCTGCTCATAATATGTTCTTATAATTGTTTGTATTTCTTTGGTGTTGGTTGTGGTGTCTCCTCTTTCATTCATGATTTTATTTATTTGGGTCCTTTCTCTTTTCTTTTTGATAAGTCTGGCCAGGGGTTTATCAATCTTATTAATTCTTTCAAAGAACAAGTTCCTAGTTTCGTTGATCTGTTCTACTGTTCTTTTGGTTTCTATTTCATTGATTTCTGCTCTGATCTTTATTATTTCTCTTCTCCTGCTGGGTTTAGGCTTTATTTGCTGTTCTTTCTCCAGCTCCTTTAGGTGTAGGGTTAGGTTGTGTATTTGAGACCTTTCTTGTTTCTTGAGAAAGGCTTGTATTGCTATATACTTTCCTCTTAGGACTGCTTTTGCTGCATCCCAAAGATTTTGAATAGTTGTGTTTTCATTTTCATTGGTTTCCATGAATTTTTTTAATTCTTCTTTAATTTCCTGGTTGACCCATTCATTCTTTAGTAGGATGCTCTTTAGCCTCTATGTATTTGAGTTCTTTCCAACTTTCCTCTTGTAATTGAGTTCTAGTTTCAAAGCACTGTGGTCCGAAAATATGCAGGGAATGACCCCAATCTTTTGGTACCGGTTGAGACCTGATATATGACCCAAGATGTGATCTACTCTGGAGAATGTTCCATGGGCACTAGAGAAGAATGTGTATTCTGTTCCTTTGGGATGGAATGTTCTGAATATATCCATGAAGTCCATCTGGTCCAGTGTGTCATTTAAAGCCTTTATTTCTAAAACTAATGATTAATGTATGGTGACTAACATAACATAATTAAATAATATTTAAAAAAAAGGCCTTTATTTCCTTCTTGATCTTTTGCTTAGATGATCTGTCCATTTCAGTGAGGGGGGTGTTAATGTCCCCTACTATTATTGTATTATTATCGATGCGTTTCTTTGATTTTGTTATTAATTGGCTTATATAATTGGCTGCTCCCATGTTAGGAGCATAGATATTTAAAATTGTTAGATCTTGTTGGATAGACCCTTTAAGTAGGATGTAGTGTCCTTCCTCATCTCTTATTATAGTCTTTGGTTTAAAATCTAATTTGTCTGATGTAGGATTGCCACCCCAGCTTTCTTTTGATGTCCATTAGCATGCTAAATGGTTTTCCACCCCCTCACTTTCAATCTGAAGGTGTCTTTGGGTCTAAAATAAGTCTCTTGCAGACAGTATATCAATGGGTCTTGATTTTTTGTCCAATCTGATACCCTGTGTCTTTTGATTGGGGCATTTAGCCCATTTACATTCAGGGTAACTATTGAAAGATATGAATTTAGTGCCATAGTATTGCCTGTAAGGTGACTGTTACTGTATATTGTCTCTGTTCCTTTCTGGTCTATGTTACTTTTAGGCTCTTTCTTTGCTTAGAGGACCCCTTTCAATATTTCTTGTAAGGCTCGTTTCGTGTTTGCAAATTCTTTTAGTTTTTGTTTGTCCTGGAAGCTTTTTCTCTCTCCTTCTATTTCAATGACAGCCTAGCTGGATATAGTAATCTTGGCTGCATATTTTTCTCCTTTAGTGCTCCGAATATATCCTGCCAGTCCTTTCTGGCCTGCCAGGTCTCTGTGGATAGGTCTGCTGCCAATCTAATGTTTCTACCATTGTAGCTTACAGACCTCTTTTCCTGAGCTGCTTTCAGGATTTTCTCTTTGTCTCTGAGACTTGTGAGTTTTACTATTAGATGTTGGGGTGTTGACGTATTTTTATTGATTTTGAGAGGGGTTCTCTGTGCCTCCTGGATTTTGATGCCTGTTTCCTTCCCCAAATTAGGGAAGTTCTCAGCTATAATTTGCTCCAATATACCTTCTGTCCCCCCACCCCTTCTTCTTCTTCTGGGATCCCAATTATTCTAATGTTGTTTTGCTCTATGGTATCACTTATCTCTCGAAATCTCCCCTTGTGATCCAGTAGTTGTTTATCTCTCTTTTTCTCAGCTTCTTTATTCTCCATCATTTGGTCTTCTATGTCACTAATTCTCTATTCTGCCTCATTTATCCTAGCAGTTAGAGCCTCCATTTTTTATTGCACCTTATTAATAGCCTTTTTGATTTCAACTTGGTTAGATTTTTGTTCTTTCATTTCTCCAGAAAGGGATTCTCTAGTATCTTCTATGCTTTTTTCCAGCACAGCTAGTATCTTTCTAATTGTCATTCTGAACTCTAGCTCTAGTTCCGACATCTTACAAATGTCTATATTGATTAGGTCCCTGGCAGTTTGTACTGCATTTTGTTCTTTTTTTTTTTCTGAGGTGAGTTTTTCCGTCTTGTTGTTTTATCCAGAGGAAAATAGATGAATGAGAGAACAAAATGCTAAAAGGGTAACCATGACCCCAGAAAAATATACACTTCCAGAAAGTGGTTGCTTTTCTTTTCATAGAATTGCTGCTATTCTTTTCTTCGATCTCCTGTGAGTTTGTAGGTGTTCTGAATGGTTTGATAACTATCTAGCTGAATTCCTGGGACCAGACAAAATTTAGGTCTCCTACTCCTCTGCCATCTTGCTCCTCCCCCCAGTAGAACTTTTTTTTTAAAATTTATTTATTTGAGAGAGAGAGAGAACACAAGAATGGGGAAGCGCAGAGGGAGAAGGAGAGAGAGAATCCTCAAGCAGACTCCCCCCTGCTGAGTGTAGAGCCCAATGTGGGGCTTGATTCCAGGACCCTGAGATCACAACCTGAGCCAAATCAAGAGTTGGACACTTAACTGACTTAGCCACCCAGATGCCCCCAAATGTGACAGTATAAAATGAGAGGATGGGGGCACCAGTGGCTTAGTTGGTTAAGTGTCTGCCTCAGGTCATGGTCCCAGGGTTCTAGGATTGAGCCCCGCGTCAGGCTCCCAGCTCAGTGGGGAGTCTGCTTGTCTCTCTGCACCACCCTCACGTGCACTCATGCTCTCTCTTGCTCTTGCTGTCTCTCTCAAATAAATAAAATCTTTTAAAAAATAAAAGGAAAGGATGAACCCTCATACACTGCTGGTAGGAATGTAAACTGATGCAGCCACTTTGGGAAACAGTCTGGCAGTTCCTTAAAAGTACCCTATGATGTAGCAATTCCTTTCCTAGGTAGATACTCAAGAAAATTTACATAAATGTCCATAGCATCATTTGTAATAGCCAAAAAGTAGAAACAACCTAAATTTCCATCAAATGATAAATTGATTCAAAAAAAGTATTAGAGCCATATGATGGAACATCTTTAGGCGATAAAAAGGAATGAAGTAGTGGTACATGCTATAACATGGATGAACCTTGGAAACACTGAGTGAAAGACAGTCACCAAAGACCACATGTTGTATGATCCCATCTATATAATATGTCCAAAATAGGCCAATTTATAGAGATAGAAAGGAGATCAGTGGCTACCTAGGGCTGGAGTGGATGGGAAGAATGGGAGGGTGATAGCTAAAGGACACAGGGTTTCTTTTTCAGCAATGAGAGTTCTAAAATTGATTGTGGTGATGGTTGCACAACTTGATGAATATATTTAAACCACTGCATTGCACACTTTAAATGGATGAATTGTGTGGAACATGAATTACAAATCAAAGTTGTTACCAAAAAAGGAGAAAAATGAAAAGAGGTCTTTGGTGTCTTGAGTTTCTATGGACAAACACTCTGAGAAAATTTAGCAAACAAGGGCAATGTTTTATGAAAAAGTAAAGATAATTCAGGAGCCCAGATAGGAGACCAAAAGCCAGCCCCAGGCAGTTGGACTGAACATTAATCAAGGATCTGACAACACATACATAGTTAAGTTCCAGAATTGCTACAAACCAAGGCTTCCTTGTGCCTCTCATTTTTCCGTTTTTTGAGTGGCATTGTCTATTGCCTGTCCTACGTTTCACCTCACCCATTGTTAAATTCTGGGTATGTGAGGACAAGATAACTTGTCTCTTTAGTTCATAGGTCTTCAGATCAAGATGAACTGTCCTTGAAATGGACTCAAGGAAGATGACAAGATTCTGGAATCTGATGCTCTAAACAGATGAAACTTTTGGAGAATGGGGATCTTGGAAGAAAGTCTATTTTGTGTGTTGAAGGAATATAAATAACTCATGGCCAGGGGCTGGACTGTGGTGAGTTTTAAGACATGTCCACTTACCATTGAGAGGTGATTCATCTTCTTTTGAATATGGGCTGTTCTGAGTAACTTGCTTCTAATGAATAGAATGTGGCAGAAGTGATGCTACATGATACTGAAGCTAGGTCATGAAGTGATATGCTTCCATTTCACTTTCTCTCTTGGGATGCTCACCCATAGAACTAAGCTACCATGTTGGGAGGAAGCTCAAGCCACCTTGGATGGGCTGCATGGAGGTGTTCTGGCTGACTACCCAAAGGTCGCAGCACCTACCACCAGATATAAGTGAATGAGCCTTTAGATGATTTCCACCTCAGCCTTTGAGCCATCCCAGCAGTTGCCAAGAGCAACACTGACAAGCTTTCTCCACTGAGCCCTGCCCATATTGCAGATTTGTGAATAAAATAAATGTCTTAAGCCATGTTTTACATTGGTTTGTTACTCAGCAATAGATAACTGAAACAGGTAGTATTAGTAGGACTGACTGATGTTGGAAGTAAGAGAAAAAGAGGAGTCAAGAATGTTTACCAGATTTTCTAGGTTAAGCAAATTAATATGAAGCAGTATTAGCTCGCAGTGGTCTGTTTACCTGTTACCTGGCAGTAACAAATTACCAGTATTTGGATAGTGTCAGCTGGGGTACTGGCTGCACACAGTTACTTCAGAGGAGATGAGTGTCCATGAGGTTTCTTTTTTAAAGCCTGTGATCAGTTTGTTTAGATAGTTACAGCATGACTGTTCTTAAGAAACTAAAACAGTATCAGAGTGAAGAAGCTGGAAGATAGGTTTGGAAGAGATAAGACAAAGCACAGTGACTGAGTAGCTGAAAAATGATTTTATTCTAGCAACTGTAAGTCACTATTAATCAGCACCTCTTGTTTTACTATTATGATGGTACTGATGTACATACTACTCTTCATAAATTTAATGATGATTCTTTAGGACTATATATATACACATATATATAGGAATATATATATATATTTATGTAACATATAACATATATAAAACATATAACATATAACACACACACAATCCCAAATGCCTCCAAGCCTCAAACTGACTCATAAGTTCTAATAGTAATCAAATCAAATAGGTTTCAGCTCCACCTCATTCCTGTTATTTTTGTCTTGTCCTAACCTTTTATTTGAATAATGAGAATAATATAATGAACCCATATATACCCATTACTGAGCATCAATAAGTTTGATGTTTCTCCACTCACTTGCCCCCCCCCCCAGTATTTTAAAGAAAATTCAAGACATTATGTCATTTCACCTGCTAATTTCAGATGCATTTCCTGATGTTAAGTACATTTTAAAAAACACTACCAGCACACCATTATCACACATAACGGAATTAGCAATTCCTATCATCTAATATCCTGTCCATGATCACATTTCCCCAGTTGACTCCATAATATTTTTATTCAAATCAGGATTCAAACAAGGTCCACATATTGCATTTGGCTGTAATTTTTCTTGTCTCATTTATTTCCTGTTTCTCCTTTTTATTAATGCCATTGATTTGTTGGTTGAACCTTTTATCTATTCTGCAGAATTTCTCATGTTCTGGATTTGGCTCACTGCTTCCCTGAAATGAAGTTAGCTTGTTTTCTAGTCCTCATATTTTCTGTAAATGGCAGCTAGATCTGGGCACATGATTACGTTCAGATTTAATTTTTAGGCAAGAATATTTCATAAGTGGTGCTGTGTGCTTTTTTTATAGCATCACATCATGAGACTTAAAACATGTGGTGGTCTCAATTTTAATGATGCTAAAACTGATTTTTAAGTTATTAGCCTGATTTCTTACTTATAAATTTCTCATCAATCTCTTACCTAATGCTCTTAGCATCCAATTATGATTTTTGTGAGATCCGTTCTTTTATTTGGATTTGCAAAAATAGTGATTTTTCTAAATCTATTTTTCCTTCCTCATTTATTAGCTTTTATTTTTTCTTTGAGTAGGAACTTTATTAACCCTTAAGTTACACTAAAATGCACTTGTAGTGGAAAAGCAGAATAAACGCTTCATTTTTTTTCCTTTATCAATTTTCAGACTTATGAGTTCCTTAGCAATTCCTTTGTAATCAATGAGTTTCTTTTATTTTTAAAATACCATTATGAACTCTTAGGTTTTAATGTATTTTCTTTTTTTTTTAAAATATTTTATTTATTTATTTGAGAGAGACAGAGATAGTGAGAGAGAGCTCGAGCAGGAAGGAGGGGGAGAAGCAGGCTTCCCGCGGAGCAGGGAGCCCGATGCGGGGCTCGATCCCAGGACCCCGGGATCATGACCTGAGCCGAAGGCAGAGGCTTAACCATCTGAGCCACCCAGGCGCCCCGGTTTTAATGTATTTTCACATGTTTGATTCTAGATTATTCTTTCTGATCCTCAAATTTCCCGGTTTAGACCAATGGGAACCTCTGGAAGTTGGTTTTTGTGTCCTTTTGATGTGTGATCTCATTAGTCTGATAACTTCTATGTCTCTGGCATAAGATATCCTAGGCTCCTCTTGTACATTTCCTGCTCCAAATCTGGAATCAGCTATTTCCTCTCCCTACCTTTTTCACAGGAAACACTCTGATGCCTCCTGTCCTCGACATGGTAGATCTCAGAATGTTTTTGTTTCCATGACACACCAATTCTGTAATTAGAGGTTCTAAAGAGGCACAATAAGTAACTTAATCCCTCGCAATTACCTTCTTTCTCTTCTATTTCTCTTATAAGCCCATGACTGAAAGGTTGTTAGTAAGAGCATTGAAGGGTGGTGAAAACACTAAGATCGTTACCTTGAATGGGAAGAAGATAACAAAGATGCCCTCAACATTAGATAAACTGCCTGGCCTGAAGACTCTGGATCTTCAGAATAACCAAATACCCAAGGTGTGCCCTGAGATAAGCACCTTGACCCAGGTAAGGAATAGCATATCATTTTGGATTGAGGTTGGAAAATAGGAAGAGAGAAAAGAGGTGAGAGAAAAATAAGCCTTTGATCTCTGGAGACAGCTCCCGGGAGACTTACTGTGGAGTGTTGTTGGAGAGGCATCAAAAAGCTCTCTCCCTTAGGGGATTACATATGGTAGGGGAGAAGACGTTTCAACTTATTTGTGTGCACATCTGGAATCAGAGGATTAGGTCTCTGCCACACTCATCTTTCTGGAGGCTGTCATCTGGAAAAGGGATGAGAGCCTGGATCTGCTTGCCTACCTTGGGGGCTCCATCTGGAAGTGGGATTGAGGATCCCCGAGATGCGGTTCACCCTGGAGACTATCCTGAAGCTTTGCATATGGAATGAAGATAGTTTTTGGATGTAGCAAGGGGGTTCCTTTTCAATTTCCTAGAGCAGGCTGAATTTTGAAATGGGAGTGTTGGCAGGGAATGGGAAGGAAGAAACATTCATTTCTTCTGAAGCAGGCTTTAAAAGAAGGTTAGTATTTTAAATAAAGAATACCCTTCTGAAAGAGCAACAGTTGACTTGAATGAATCCCAGATGCCTGTGTTAAACATTTCTGCCCAAAAATGTGAAACCTCAGCGGCTAAAAATCTTGATGTTGGGAGAAAGCAAGGGATATTAATTTTGCAGTTTTCTTTTTATTTGCTTCTAAACTGTCACCAAACACTGGAAGAACCTATAAACAGTAAAGTCATTGCAGTTCATTGGTTTTGAGTTCAGAGTTACCAAAAAAAAAAAAAACAAAACACTATTTTCTTACCTTCACCTACCTCATTTCCTTTTAGATTCACAAAAGTTTTTGAACTTGTAATCTGTGGCCAAGTCTTTTAAAAAAATAGGGCAATACTCACAAACTCCTCCTTTTAATGGTAACTTCCAATAGTGCATATATGGTTACAGAACAAAGATTTGGACTTTTCTAATAGAATAGAGGAGTTTCTATGCAAAAGGATTTAGGATTTGACTGAGTCATGACCTGATTTTCTCCCCCCACTTGATTTTTTTTTCCATTAAAGTAACACAATGCATTGTTTTAAGAAAATCAAATATTACCGAAGGCTTATAATAAAAAGATACTATCTTCTGTCCCACCCTCCCTCACCCCCAAACCTGATCTCCATGTATAGACGTTTTTCACTCATCTTTTTTCCTTGATTTTTCTGTTTTAGATATCACTCTTCTTCATTCTTCCAAATACTATTAATATACTTAGTTTCTCCATAGTTGTCTTTTAAACTTAATATTACTACACCTTCATTTCTTCTCTTCCCAACTGCAGTCTCTTTTTAGTCCCCACTTTGTAAGATGACCGTGTCAGCATCTCTAATCCACCTTCAGCTCTCCTTCCCTCCTCCTCACCAAAAATTTTAAACTTGTTATTTTTATAAGATGTATACCATTTACACTGTATTCAGTTATAACTGTGGTTAAATATTTTGTCTCTTGGGGAATTCTAAGATGTATATCATTCATTAAATATCATTTATGCAGAGTTAATTAATGTATTATGATTATATTTTCTTCCTTATATCCCATTTCTGTTCCCTTGGAGTTTCCAGTTGCCTTTCTTTTATTCTTGTGTCTTTTGCCTTTGGCATGGCCTCGTTTTATTTCAAACTGGATTATGTTACATATTCTATCAAATGTGCTTTTTCCTTGAGTGACATCCCCCCAGGGGCCTCCATCCTCCTGCTCCAGTTGAAGCTGATTACTGTGTAGGTTTGCTGGATAATGTCAGGCTAGGGCAGCTCTCCTGAATTGGACCCATTGTTTCCTCTGGCCCATATTTTCCTCTTTCTTGGTTTCCTTTCTTATTTTGTAAGAGTAAGTCTCCAGATACCATCCTCGTCTGGGTATGTGGTAGTTCAATTTTTTTCAACTCTTGCATGTCTAAAAATGTGTATTCTTCCTTCATGTTTTGTCAATAGCTATTTAGTAAAAAAAAAAAAATTAAAGACTGTGAAATATATTTCCTCAGGGAAAAAAAGCCTGAGTCTGATTATCCTTACTTTGTCTTCTTCTCATGGCTCCCCCAGTACTTTCCTCCCTATCCTTCTATTTAGGAGAGCCCTTAAATTTTGACTTCTGTTTGCTCACAACTTCCTTAAATAGGGAGCTGGCTAAGCTCAGCCCTTAGTTTTAAAGACAAATTCATCTGATTTAGAAAGTAGACTTGTTGTGGTCTACCTTCTAAAGTGCTTTACAAGTCAGATTCAGGCTAATGGCATAGCTGTTTAGCTGTTCATGAACTAGCAATTTTTCTCATATAGAGTCTCCCTAGTTGTGGAATTTTGAAAAAAGTCAATCTCCCCTTTATAATGGGAGTTGTAGACGTAGCTCAAATAAAATGTGCTAGAAGCCTTCAAAAGATATAGATTTTTCATACGGTTCAGAAATGCTGCACAGTCATTCCCATAGTTTCTAACAGAAAGGACAGATGATAGTTTCAGAAAAGAGAGAGCTGAGAGAGGCTGCTCGCCCTGGAGGAATGTTTGGGAGACCCGGATATCTGAACTGGTTCAGCCATGTACCAGCTAAATAAAAGGGGCTTAATCCCCCCGGGTCTCAATTTCTGCCTTCATTTACTCCATCCAAACATAAGTATTGAGCACCATCTGTGTCTCAGGCACTAGGAACTGGTGATTGAGTAACAGATGAAAATCCCTGCCTTCATGGAGCTTCAAACCAACAAGCAAAACAAACAGGATGTGAGGCAGTGATCAGTGCTAAGAAGACAGTAGAGAAGGCAGGCAGGACATGTTGTGGCATTCGAGCTGAAAAGTCGAGGAATGATCTAAGCCACAAAGCGTCTTTGTGATCTTTATAACCTGGTGATATGTATATCATAGTTCTAAGATCATCATTCTTGTTCTCATCATTTTCTATAAAATCCCTGAATGTATTTTTCAAGAGTTAGTTTGGACTCTTTCTTGTATTGCCTCAAATCCTACATTTTATGAGTAATTATTAAAAGTATCCCCCTACCACATTTTTGGGGGGTCTATACTGTGCTTGCCTTTTGGACTAGCCTTTTTTTAAATCATTGTAGGAAGTCCAGTTTGCCCCAATATTCTGATTTTTGGTCATATTTTCTAAAAAATATTAAAATGGTCTTGATATTTTTTAAGTTCCTAAAGCAAAAATAATACTTTTAAATTTCAGCACTCATAAAATGGTATCAAATAGAATAACAACATCAATCATTTCTTGAGAGCCAGGCACAATGCTAGGAATTCTGTTCATTTTCAAGGAAGTTACTACCCTCCTATTGTTAATAAAATGTATGTATGGTTCAGTAAGAGGTTAAATCACTTGTCAAGGTCACTCAACCGGTGAATACATCTATAAAATGAAGTCTCTTTCAAGGTTGCTTTCAGCTCTGTTTCATTAGTTATATACTTAATGTGAACTTTACCAGGGCGTGGTATTTCAACTTGTAGTTCCTAAAAACAAAAACTGGGTTGCCTAAAAAGAGCAGGTTTGAATGCTACATGGGTCGTCCCCACTTACCATTTCTTTACATATGCATTCTTTTAACAACATTTACAATTCATCTTCCTGTGTCTGTGCTGGTCCCAAGGATACAAATGTGAAAAACACATGGACCCTATCTTTTTGTTTGAGGATTAAGTTAAATGTTAACATATGTAAAGCTCAATGCCTGGCACATAAGAAATTTTCAAAGTTATAATTGCTATTATGATTACTATTACCATTGTAGTGTAACTGGCAACAAGCATAAAATGGGAGGAGGTTCTTTAGAAAATACAGATCCTACTTCTTCTTTCTTTGTTTATTTGACTAGTGAAATTTGGGGAAATTTTAATCATTTCTAATGACATGAAAAAAATGAGTTAATGCCCTGTAATTTAGGGTGAATGCATTTGGTCTGTGACTGATGAAGGGCTGGGATAGCAACAATTTTCAAAGAAGCACTTTGTAACTCTTGAGGGTGGAGATCTTGTTTTGTCCCCAGTGCCTGGCACCTAGTAAACCATATAATGTGGACTTGAGTGGAATGGGATGGAAGCCATTTTCAGAGTCCAACTTAGCCAAACACAATGTTATCATAATTATGGCATCATCTAGGAGCAAAGTCCTTTCATAGGCAAATCAGCCATAGTTTTAAAATCCCCAGAGAAACAAATAACCATCATCTTTATTCGTGTGTAGCATTGTTAACACGCCTCATATGGTCCAATGGTAGTACAATAATGTTCCCCTTATGAGGCTCACATGTGTGACTGCCCGGAAATAAGATATGGTCTACCAAAGCTTTTTATTTGACCATAAACAATTGACAGTAAATAAGGCCAATCTTAAGCAGAGTTGGGTAGTTTGTAAATTTGTTATTGTGTTTTTAGTCTCTCCTTTTCTTATATTTACTGTCCTTCTCATTGACCCCTAACACAATCAACTTCCTTTCTTCCTCTCTCTCTCCCTCCCTCGCTTGCTTGTTTGCTTCCTTCCTTCCATTCGTCCTTTCTTCCCATGTTCAGCAAATAGTTAAGCGTGCCTGCAGTGGATGAGGCACTCTGATAGATTTTGGCAATATAAAAAAGAACAAAAATATCCATGTGTCCCTATTCTTAGGTTTGGTGGGGAAAGGCAATCAAATAGAGGTAAAATTACAATTGTGAAAAGTACCATGAAGGAGAATTATACTGTGCTATGAGCACCTCTAGTCAGAGAGGTAAGAGAAGGTGGTCCTGAGAAGTGCAACGGAGTGAAGATCTGGAGGATGAGTTATGCAGAGGAACACAAGAGGGACAGCACATGCAAACACTTCCCTTTCTCCCTCCTTTGGGGTCCCAGGTCTCACTCTAGAAGCCTCAAGAAACAGTAGGGAACTGATGTCATCTGTACTGTTTGTCAGCCGTACTGTCCTTTCTTCTGTCCTTACCACTGGAAATCTCTTCTTCCTCCATCAAGTAGTGCCTCTGTTTTCTAAGCCTGGCTTTCCTATCAAACAGGGATTTATTATCCTGCTTTACTCTATCCTGTCCAGGTACACAGGCCCCTAGGGAGTTCCTTCTCTCCAAGCTCCTTTATTCTTCCTTTGCCTCCGCCTCTCTGCTCAAGCCTGTGTTAAGCCTCTTGCACCCTTTCTGGAACTTGAGCTTTCTCCACTAGCTGGCAGTCAGGTGTCCAGAAGAGGTTCAACCCTCTTCTCTCACTTGCTGGCTAGGTGATGGGAAACAGCTCACATTATCTCTCTATGCCCTGCTTGCCTTATCTCTAAAACATGCTTCATTATTCTTAGCACCTAATGTTGCTGTCAACAATACCTTGTAAATGCCTTGACATCCTGGTTACTCGGAAAATTGTAGCCCCTACCCTCATTCAAACAACCAAATGCTTCATTCTTCCAAACACTTTGGGTTTTACATTTTAACTGAATGTCAGTTTTGTCTTGTAATTCCTCTTTTCTGACAATTCGAAACTCTCGTTTCTTCCGTATTCTTAAGAAGCTTCTGACAGGATGCTAACAGGTAATACTTTGTTCATGATTTTACTGTGAATGCCAATCAGAGAGTCTTTCTTATAATGAGTGAGTAGGACTTGCCAATTCCATGACACTGGGTTTCACGTTGGGGGCCTAAGGGGACAGTGCTTAAAGGTTGCAGGTATCTCTATAGAGATTAGATGGTATGCTGGACTTTGGAACCTTTGCCTCTCTTTCCAATGAAATTACAATTGTTTTGAGAAATCTGACTTTATATATTAAGAAGATATGCAAATTTAAATAATAGTTTTGAAATCTGCAAAATTATTCAAATAAGCAAAGTCAGGAATAGCTGGACTTAGAAAAAAGCATTTTACAATTGTATTAAACTGTGGTTTTATTTTATTTATTTATTTTTTAAAGATTTTAATTTATTTATTTGACAGAGAGAGAGAGAGACAGTGAGAAAGGGAACACAGCAGGGGGATTGGGAGAGGGAGAAGCAGGTTTCCCGCTGAGCAGGGAGCCCGATGCGGGGCTCGATCCCAGGACCCTGGGACCATGACCTGAGCCGAAGGCAGACGCTTAACGACTGAGCCACCCAGGCACCCCTAAAGTGTGATTTTAAATGTGCCACAGATTCCTTAAAAAATTTTTAAAAAGGCATTTATAAGAATTAGCAGATTGAGCCATAATGCTACCCTCCCCAATACACCTTGGTCATACACATGCTAATTAAAAAATGTAAAAATCCCGTTAGTCTTCTCTCATTAATTTGATTCAATTACTTTTATTAAATAGTTTACAGAACCTAACATTATATTATGTATTATTTAGGTATAGTGAATGGGAATATTCACTATCCTTAAAGAATTTCAGGATTAATAGTCACATACTAGCTAAAACATATACATATATATGTTATAGGCAAATGATCTAACAGCTTATTCCAAAATGGTATCATCAAGCATGATTTAGTTCAAAAAGATGTCCAGATAAAATGGACATTTGAACTTTTTTAAATGATTTATTTATTTATTTTTAGAGGGGGAGGGGCAGAGGAAGAGGGAGAGAGAGTCTTGAGCAGACTCTGTGTTGAGCATGAGTGACCAGGGCTCAATCTCACGACCCTGAGATCTCCACCCTGAGATCATGACCCAGCAGAAACCAAGAGTCGGAGGCTTAACTGACTGTGCCACCCAGGTGCCCCTGAACACATTTTTTTACACTTTTAAAAATGTTTTTATCCAAGTTAGTCATAGATATCATTTTAAAAATCAAATAAGCAATTGAAAGACACAATAAATAGCACAGAGTTTACAGTGGCAATTAATAGTGACAAGCACAGCTTAATTAAATGCTAGAAGTTGCCTGGTGCAAGTTCCAGGCATACATCTGATAGGTGGGCTCTACACCAAATTGAGTATAGGGCTTAGTGAGAATGAGCAGATGGTTAGAATAAAGAAAATATGCAGCCCTTAGAAGGAAGTATATCAAGTTGGGAAGATTGGAGCTGACTGCACTCCATAGATACTTGATTAAAAAAAAAATGATGTGGAGCCATAATGAGTATTTCACAGGGTGAATCATTAGGTTGCAGAAATGATCTAAGCAGGCAGCATTCAACTAATGTTTACTGAGCAACAATTATGTTCCAGACACTGTTCTTTGAATGCTAGGTGAATCACATAGAGACCCAACTTAATAGTAGAGGTAATATATATGCATGAATCACTACAATATAAAACAGAAGATAATAATTGGTCATAGAAAGTACACAGGGCCATGCAACTACAAAAGGAAGGTGGCTTCCTGAAGAAGGAGGTATATGCCAAGGAGGAGCAGTAAATACAGAAACCTATCCTAATAACTGGAGAATTAAGGTAAAGTGATAGTTTAATGGAAACAGAATCCTGGAACACATTATCACTAGACACAATAAAAAAATTTTCCCAGCAAAATTAACAAGTTAAATTGCTGGGGGGGGCGGAGCAAGATGGCGGAGGAGTAGGAGACCTGGATTTCGTCTCCTCTCAGGAATTAGCTGGATAGGGATCAAACCATTCTGAACACCTACAAACTCAACAGGAGATCAAAGAAAAGAAGAGCAACAACTCTCTGAACAGAAAAGCGACCACTTTCTGGAAGGTAGGACGTGCGGAGAAGTGAATCCGAGGCGATATTCGGGAGGATAGACGGCGGGGGAGGGGCCTCCGTCGGCCGCTTCTGGCAAGTGATAGAGCCACGGAGCACAAAATCGGAACTTTTAGAAGTCTGCTCCGCTGAGGGACGGCACTCTGGTGGCGAAGTGGGGGGTGGAACCCTCGCGGGACAGTGTGGTCTCAGGACCCTCGGGGTCACAGAAAGACCGGGGGTGCCTGAGTGCGGCAGAGCTCCCAGGTATCGGAGCAGGGAAGCCGGCTGCAGAGACGGAGCCCAGGCGCGGGCTCTCAGCTCGGGGTTGCTATAAACCGTGATCCCGGCACAGTCGGGCCACTGCTCCTCCAGCAGGGACCCAACAAGCGGCAGATCCGGGGAGACTCACCTTCTTCCCCCGGGAGGAGAGGTGCGGGAGCGCACCGCGGGGATCTGCTGGGTTTGGAGACTCCACCCGGGGTCGGGTGCCAGATAGAAAGGCGCGGTCACAGGCCGGGTGAGCGCGGAGTGTGGCCGGAGACCGGGGAGACGGGAGTGACTGACTGCTTTTCTCTGGGGGCTCGCTGAGGAGCGGGACCCCGAGTTCTCGGCTCCTCCGGGTCGGAGACTGGGAGGCCACCATTTTCACTCTCCGCCTCCAAAGCTGTACGGAGAGCTTGCAGGGAACAAAAGCTCCGGAGAGCAAACCCGAGCAGATTACTTAGCCCGGACCGGCAAGGGCGGGGCAATTTTGCCTCCGGCAAAGACATTTGGGAACCACGGCAACAGGCCCCTCCCCCAGAAGATCAGCGAGAACAGCCAGCCAAGACCAAGTTTACCGATCAATGAGAACGGCAGAACTCCAGCGCTAGGGGAACACTGCACATAGAATTCATGGCTTTTTTACCATGATTCTTTAGTCTTTCAAAGTTAATTATTTTTTTTAACTGTCTTTTTTTCTTTTTTCCTTTTTTCTTTTTTTTTTGAATTTTTCTTTTTCCCCTTTTCAACCAACATCTTATCAATCCCTTTTTTAAAAAAAAAACATTTTTATTTTTCATTTTTAAAGTCATATTCTATCCCTTCATAGTAGTTACCCGTATTTTTGGCATATATATATATAAGTTGTTCTCTCTTTAAAATCTTGAGATAGTTTCTTCTAACAGATCAAAATATACTCTAAATCTCTAGTGTATGGTTTTTTTCTACTCCCCTGCCTGATCACATTCTCTCCCTTTTTTCTTTCTTTTTTTTTTTTTTATTCTCCTTTTTCTTTTTTCAAACAACTTATCAAATCCTTTTTAAAAATTTTTTATAATTTCCATCTTTACAGTCATATTCCATCCCTTCATCATATCAACCCTTATTTTTGTACATATATAAGTTTTTCTTTCTTTAAAATTTTGGGAGGGACTTTCTTTTAACAGACCAAAATACACCCAAAATCTAGTGTGTGGCACTGATCTATAATCCAGCCTGATCATATTTGATCACATTCTGTTTTTGTTTTGTTTTGTTTTGTTCTGCTTTTGTTTGTTTTTATCTTTATCTTTTTCTTTTTTCTTTTTTTCTTTCCTTTTCTTTTTTCTCTTTCCCTTTCTTTTCCCACTGCTTCAGGTCTTTTCTGATTTGTTTAGAGTATATTTTCTGGGGACGTTGTTACCCTGCTAGCATTTTGTTCTCTCATTAATCTATTCTCCTCTGCACAAAATGACAAGACGGAAAAAATCACCTCAACAAAAAGAACAAGAGGTAGTACCGACTGCCAGGGACCTACTCAATACGGACATTAGTACAATGTCAGATCTAGAGTTCAGAATCATCACTTTAAAGATACTAGCTGGGCTTGAAAAAAACATGAAAGTTATTAGAGAAACCCTTTCTGGAGAAGTAAAAGAACTAAAATCGAACCAAGTAGAAATCAAAAAGGCTATTAATGAGGTGCAATCAAATATGGGGGCGCTAACTGCTAGGATAAATGAGGCAGAAGAAAGAATCAGTGAGATAGAAGACCAAATGATGGAAAATAAAGAAGCTGAGAAAAAGAGAGATAAACAACTACTGGATCACGAGGGCAGAATTCGAGAGATAAACGATACCATAAGACGAAACAACATTAGAATAATTGGGATCCCAGAAGAAGAAGAAAGAGAGAGAGGTGCAGAAGGTATAATGGAGCAAATTATAGCAGAGAACTTCCCTAATTTGGGGAAGGAAACAGGCATCAAAATCCAGGAAGCACAGAGAACCCCTCTCAAAATCAATAAAAATAGGTCAACACCCCGACATCTAATAGTAAAACTTACGAGTCTCAGAGACAAAGAGAAAATCCTGAAAGCAGCTCGGGAGAAGAGATATGTAACCTACAATGGTAGAAACATTAGATTGGCAACAGACTTATCCACAGAGACCTGGCAGGCCAGAAAGGACTGGCAGGACATATTCAGAGCACTAAATGAGAAAAATATGCAGCCAAGAATACTATATCCAGCTAGGCTGTCATTGAAAATTGAAGGAGAGATAAAAAGCTTCTAGGACAAACAAAAACTAAAGGAATTTGCAAACACGAAACCAGCCCTACAACAAATATTGAAAGGGGTCCTCTAAGCAAAGAGAGAGCCTAAAAACAACATAGACCAGAAAGGAACACAAACAATATACAGTAACAGTCACTTTACAGGCAATACAATGGTACTGAACTCCTATCTTTCAATAGTTACACTGAATGTAAATGGGCTAAATGCCCCAATCAAAAGACACAGGCTATCAGATTGGATTAAAAAACAAGACCCATCGATATGCTGCTGCAAGAGACTCATTTTAGACCCAAAGACACCCCCAGATTGAAAGTGAGGGGGTGGAAAACCATTTACCATGCTAATGGACACCAAAAGAAAGCTGGGGTGGCAATCCTTATATCAGACAAATTAGATTTTAAACCAAAGACTGTAATAAGAGATGAGGAAGGACACTATATCCTACTTAAAGGGTCTATCCAACAAGACGATCTAACAATTGTAAATATCTATGCCCCTAACATGGGAGCAGCCAATTATATAAGGCAATTAATAACAAAAGCAAAGAAACACATCGACAACAATACAATAATAGTGGGGGACTTTAACACCCCCCTCACTGAAATGGACAGATCGTCTAAGCAAAAGATCAACAAGGAAATAAAGACTTTAAATGACACACTGGACCAAATGGACTTCACAGATATATTCAGAACATTCCATCCCAAAGCAACGGAATACACATTCTTCTCTAGTGCCCATGGAACATTCTCCAGAATAGATCACATCCTAGGTCATAAATCAGGTCTCAACCGGTACCAGAAGATTGGGATCATCCCCTGCCTATTTTCAGACCACAATGCTTTGAAACTAGAACTCAATCACAAGAGGAAAGTCAGAAAGAACTCAAATACATGGAGGCTAAAGAGCATCCTACTGAAGAATGAATGGGACAACCAGGAAATTAAAGAAGAATTAAAAAAATTCATGGAAACCAATGAAAATGAAAACACAACTATTCAAAATCTTTGGGATACAGCAAAAGCAGTCCTAAGAGGAAAGTATATAGCAATACAAGCCTTTCTCAAGAAACAAGAAAGGTCTCAAGTACACAACCTAACCCTACACCTAAAGGAGCTGGAGAAAGAACAGCAAATAAAGCCTAAACCCAGCAGGAGAAGAGAAATAATAAAGATCAGAGCAGAAATCAATGAAATAGAAACCAAAAGAACAGTAGAACAGATCAACGAAACTAGGAGCTGGTTCTTTGAAAGAATTAACAAGATTGATAAGCCCCTGGCCAGACTTATCAAAAAGAAAAGAGAAATGACCCAAATCAACAAAATCATGAATGAAAGAGGAGAGATCACAACCAACACCAAAGAAATACAAACAATTATAAGAACATATTATGAGCAACTCTATGCCAACAAATTAGATAACCTGGAAGTAATGGATGCATTCCTAGAGATGTATCAACTACCAAAACTGAACCAGGAAGAAATAGAACACCTGAACAGACCTATAACCACTAAGGAAATAGAAGCAGTCATCAAAAATCTCCCAAAACACAAAAGCCCAGGGCCAGATGGCTTCCCAGGGGAATTCTACCAAACATTTCAAGAAGAATTAATACCTATCCTTCTGAAACTGTTCCAAAAAATAGAAATGGAAGGAAAACTTCCAAACTCATTTTATGAGGCCAGCATTACCTTGATCCCAAAACCAGACAAAGACCCCATCCAAAAGGAGAATTACAGACCAATATCCCTGATGAACATGGATGCAAAAATTCTCACCAAAATACTAGCCAATAGGATCCAACAGTACATTAAAAGGATTATTCACCACGACCAAGTGGGATTTATCCCTGGGCTGCAAGGTTGGTTCAACATCCGCAAATCAATCAACGTGATACAATACATTAACAAAAGAAAAAACAAGAATCACATGATCCTCTCAATAGATGCAGAAAAAGCATTTGACAAAGTACAGCATCCTTTCTTGATCAAAACTCTTCAGAGTGTAGGGATAGAGGGTACATACCTCAATATCATAAAAGCCATCTATGAAAAACCTACAGCGAATATCATTCTCAATGGGGAAAAACTGAGAGCTTTCCCCCTAAGGTCAGGAACGCGGCAGGGATGTCCACTATCACCACTGCTATTCAACATAGTATTGGAAGTCCTAGCCACAGCAATCAGACAACAAAAAGAAATCAAAGGCATCCAAATTGGCAAAGAAGAAGTCAAACTCTCACTCTTTGCAGATGATATGATACTTTATGTGGAAAATCCCAAAGACTCCACCCCAAAACTGCTAGAACTCATACAGGAATTCAGTCAAGTGGCAGGATATAAAATCAATGCACAGAAGTCAGTGGCATTCCTATACACCAACAACAAGTCAGAAGAAAGAGAAATTAAGGAGTCGATCCCATTTACAATTGTACCCAAAACCATAAGATACCTAGGAATAAATCTAACCAAAGAGGCAAAGGATCTGTACTCAGAAAACTATAAAATACTCATGAAAGAAATTGAGGAAGACACAAAGAAATGGAAAAACGTTCCATGCTCATGGATTGGAAGAACAAATATTGTGAAGATGTCAATCCTACCTAGAGCAATCTACACATTCAATGCAATCCCCATCAAAATACCATCCACTTTCTTCAAAGAAATGGAACAAATAATCCTAAAATTTGTATGGAACCAGAAAAGACCCCGCATAGCCAGAGGAATGTTGAAAAAGAAAAGCAAAGCTGGCGGCATCACAATTCCAGACTTCCAGCTCTACTACAAAGCTGTCATCATCAAGACAGTATGGTACTGGCACAAAAACAGACACATAGATCAATGGAACAGAATAGAGAGCCCAGAAATGGACCCTCAACTCTATGGTCAACTAATCTTTGACAAAGCAGGAAAGAATGTCCAATGGAAAAAAGACAGTCTCTTCAACAAATGGTGTTGGGAAAATTGGACAGCCACATGCAGAAGAATGAAACTGGACCATTTCCTTACACCACACACAAAAATAGACTCCAAATGGTTGAAAGACCTCAATGTGAGACAGGAGTCCATCAAAATCCTAAAGGAGAACACAGGCAGCAACCTCTTCGACCTCAGCCGCAGCAACTTCTTCCTAGAAACATCGCCAAAGGCCAGGGAAGCAAGGGCAAAAATGAACTATTGGGACTTCATCAAGATAAAAAGCTTTTGCAAAGCAAAGGAAACAGTCAACAAAACCAAAAGACAACTGACAGAATGGGAGAAGATATTTGCAAATGACATATCAGATAAAGGGCTAGTATCCAAAATCTATAAAGAACTCATCAAACTCAACACCAAAAGAACAAAGAATCCAATCAAGAAATGGGCAGAAGACATGAACAGACATTTTTCCAAAGAAGACATCCAAATGGCCAACAGACACATGAAAAAGTGTTCAATATCGCTCGGCATCAGGGAAATCCAAATCAAAACCTCAATGAGATACCACCTCACACCAGTCAGAATGGCTAAAATTAACAAGTCAGGAAATGACAGATGTTGGCGGGGATGCAGAGAAAGGGGAACCCTCCTCCACTGTTGGTGGGAATGCAAGCTGGTGCAGCCACTCTGGAAAACAGTATGGAGGTTCCTCAAAAAGTTGAAAATAGAGCTACCATATGATCCAGCAATTGCACTACTGGGTATTTACCCCAAAGATACAAAAGTAGGGACCCGAAAGGCTACGTGCACCCCGATGTTTATAGCAGCAATGTCCACAATAGCCAAACTGTGGAAAGAGCCAAGATGTCCATCAACAGATGAATGGATAAAGAAGATGTGGTATATATATACAATGGAATA
>NW_022589728.1:38206481-38210530 GCF_004348235.1 Phoca vitulina
AACTGGAGGGTATTATGCTGAGCGAAATAAGTCAAACAGAGAAAGACATGTATCATATGACCTCACTGATATGAGGAATTCTTAATCTCAGGAAACAAACTGAGGGTTGCTGGAGTGGGGGGTGGGGTGGGAGGGATGGGGTGACTGGGTGATGGACACTGGGGAGGGTATGTGGTCTGGTAAGCGCTGTGAACTGTGCAAGACTGTTGAATCTCAGATCTGTACCTCTGAAACAAATAATGCAATATATGTTAAGAAAGAAAAAAAGAAGAAAAAGAATGTAGCAGGAGGGGAAGAATGAAGGGGGGGAAATCGGAGGGGGAGAAGAACCATGAGAGACGATGGACTCTGAAAAACAAACTGAGGGTTCTAGAGGGGAGGGGGTTGGGAGGATGGGTTAGCCTGGTGATGGGTATTGAGGAGGGCACGTTCTGCATGGAGCACTGGGTGTTATGCACAAACAATGAATCATGGAACACTATATCTAAAACTAATGATGTAATGTATGGGGATTAACATAACAATAAAAAAAATTAACAAGTTAACAGAAGTCATTATTCTGTGGCCAAAATTTTTCTCTTCTCTGAAAATGTTATTGAAAAGTGGCTGTGAGAGAACAGAATGGTGCATACCAGAGGCTGGGGGGTGGGGGAATTGGGGTTACCTTGTTTAAAGGTACAAACTAGGAACTAGTAGATAAGTAAGTCCTGCACAGCATAGTGATTATAGTCAATAATAACTGTATTAAAAACTACAAAGTTGCTAAGAGACTAGATCTTAATTGTTCCTAGCACAAAAGAAAAGAGATGATAATTATGTGATAGAGGTGGCAGATAAGGTTATGGTGGTAATTGTTCTGCAGTATATATATGTATCAAATCAACACACTGTACACCTTAAACTTACAAAATATTATAGGCCAATTATATTTCAACTTTAAAAAGTGGCTTTGAACTTAGAAATGTTTGAAAAAATGAGTTAGAAATCATGAAGAAAACAGTTTTAACCATGAGACTCTTAATGAGAGAGAAGCTGAGGGTTGATGGAGGGAGGTGGCTGTGGGGATGGGCCAAATGGGTGATGGGCATTAAGGACAGCACTTGTTACGATGAGCACTGGGTGTTGTATGTAAGTGATGAATCACTAAATTCTACTCCTGAAACCAATATTACACTATATGTTAACTAACTAGAATTTAAATAAAAATTTGAAGAAATTAAAAAAAAAATTAAAACAGGTGGAAAATTTGAAAACCGAATGGAAGTGTCAACTTATATATATGAAGCACCTACTGAAGTTCTAGCACCATGCATGTCCAACATTTTGTACTATGGTCTTCTTCTGGATCTAAAAGATTATAGTCAACATTTCACAGTATCTGCTATTTTCCAGGCACTTTATTGTCTGTAATCCATAAGACGGCCCTGAAAAGTAGACACTAGTATCCCCATATTTTTAAAGTAATATCTACCCCCAACATGGGCTTGAACTCACAACCCTAAGATCAAGAGTTGCATGCTCTACTGACTGAGCCAGCCAGGCACCTATCCCCATTAAAAACAAACAAACAAAAAACCCAAAAAACCCCTGACACTTAGGAATTGGACTTGCCCAAGAAGCTAGTACATTGCAGAGCAGATGGTCTCCAAATCCTGTGCTTTGCCCACTGTGCAATACTGACTAAAGAGTGTGAACACTAACAGAATGTTCAAAATGAGAATTCTATGTACTGCATACAAGACAATTCCATTGTGTGTGTGTGAATCAATGTATATATGTGCATGTATGTGCATATACATGATCATTCTGCACAACAGTAAATTTGTTTTAAAAATAGGCAGCACATTAGTGTAGACAGTGTAGTGTAGAAGTTAAGAATATAGGCCATAGACTGAAGCTACATTATTTCACCATAAATCACAGTCTGGATGTGAGATCCCTTTTCTGTAAAATCAGGGGTATTGTGAGGTCGACATGTACAAGGAATGTACAAGGCTACCTGGCACAGTGTTTGGCACAAATAAAATTCTATTTAGGTGTTAGTCATTAGTATTATCATTAATAAGTCAATCGGTACTTTTTCTTCTCAAATTTCTTGGCCTCTTCTCTCCTATTTATACAAAGATTGCTACACATTAAACCTGGATTCCATAATCCAGAGGCATTGGTGACACTGAGATGCCTACCTCACATCCAAGCTGTAAGAGGAAACACATCCATCTATTTTGAGGTGGGCCACAGACAGGCTGTAACTTAGAGGTATGAATAAGCCTATCGAATAAATCAAATCAAATTTAGGAAAAGTTGGGCTGGAGAGACACTGTTTGGGACAAGTATACCAAGATGCAGAAAATGTAATAGGGATACTGAAAACATTTAGGACATTATTGGGTAGGGCGATTCCTTGTGGACTGGTTATTTAGGCAGCCGCTTATATATAGTATAGTAGGCCTGGATAAAGGGAATTTAAATACTCTTTATACACATCCGATTCTTTACATTATTTGGCTATGTAATGCTATAGGCAGGCAGTAATGATCACCAGTTTTAGGGTGACTGCAATGAGATACAGCTGAAAAAGATGCATCTAAAAGGAATTTTGAGACTAAGAGTGGTGACTGATTGAATTTGGGTGTAGAGAGAGAAAGAAGTTCTAGGTGATTCCAAAGTTTGGTCACAAGAGGCGATAGGATTAGAAGAATGGTGGGTGAATTAACCAAAGTGGGGATGGAAAAAACAGATCTTGTATGCCCAGTGACATTGTCCAGTTTTAGGCTTTGAATTTAGAGTGACAAGAGTGACAACATCACGTTAACTTGAGAGATCTTTTGAGCCAAAACCAACAAGATTCAATTTTTGCAGGGGTAACTGTAAATTCCTACACTTAAGAAAATAATTCAACTGCACAAGTCCAGGATGTGGGT
Organism: Phoca vitulina; assembly: GCF_004348235.1. Lineage (NCBI taxonomy): Eukaryota > Metazoa > Chordata > Mammalia > Carnivora > Phocidae > Phoca > Phoca vitulina. The sequence continues at coordinate 38,209,406 of NW_022589728.1, forward strand.
TATCTCCTTCACAGTTATCTCTTTGGCAGTGGGTTTTTTATGGCCACACACAAAATCAATTATGCAACAATAATATGCCCTGCTGCTGAAAGAGTGCATGCCATGTTGGGCTGCATTAATAGAAGTGCAGTCATCTGCCCGAGGGAGATTCTGTGGTCTCACCAGCATCTATGCTATGAGATCATATTTCCTGTCTCACCCTAGGCGCCATGTTTCCAGAGAGGGGTGCTTATAAAAATGAGAGAGTGACCAGGACAGTGAGAGGTCTGGAAATTATGTCCTGAGGGAAATGGTTAAGGAAGAATGGAACAAATTCAGAGGGACTATGATAGCAATCTTCAAGTATTTGAAAGATTATTATGTGGCAGAGAGGAGGGGGAATAAAGCTGTTTTTTTATGATTGCCATGGGAAGAATTAGATAGAAGTTATAGAGAGGCTGACAAACAAAAAAATATGAATAAATAAGTAAATAACACTTCCTAAGAAATAAAAGAGCTACCCATTACCAAGTGTGTACATGAGGGCTGCCCATTTGCATTTTAGCTGCTGCACTAGGTGACTTATACAAGTTCTTCCTGATTTTAAGATGCAATAATTCCCTGGTCATGGGACCATGAAAAAACATTTTGTAGAGATGGTGTCTTTCAATCAATGGCAATATGCTAGTTTCCAAAGGACAGAAGAGTTATATTCTGAATATGCCAACAGAAACTTCATTATAGATAATTATTGAAGTAACAGAAGTTTCAAACTTATCCAGTAGCTGTCTCTTATATGACTAAGGGCCTCCCCTCAGGAACTATCCATAACCATAGAGTGTTACTAGTGAAACACTGTATGTGCTCTTTCTGGATGCCTGGTATTTTTGAGACCCTTTGTGAACGGAATAACATTTGGAACAACCTTGGCAAGGCATCTCAAATAGTTCACCTCAAACAACTTGTTAAGGCATCCCAGTTAGCTCACCTCAAACATCACCTTCCCAGAGAGGTGTTCTCTAGTGACCCAATCTGGCCTTGAGTCCCTTCCTTCCTTTCCTTTCCTTCCTTCCTTCCTTCTTTCCTCCCTCCCTCCCTCCCTTCCTTCCTTCCTTCCTTCCTTCCTTCCTTCCTTCCTTCCTTCCT